>NC_043701.1:41946779-42278816 GCF_006229205.1 Suricata suricatta | reverse complement strand
ATCATTTATTGACGATATTGTCCTTTGCCCATCTTATGTCTTTGGCTCCTCTGTCATTGATTAATTGTCCTTATATGGATGGGTTTCTTTCTAAGCCCTCAGTCCTGTTCCATTGATCTGCATGTCTATTTTTTATACCCCCCCAAAATATGATTACTATCGTAGTATAGTTTGAAATCAGGGAGTATGATACCTGCAATTTTGTTTTTCTTTCTCAAGATTGCTTTGGCTATTTGGGGTCTTTTGTGGTTCCATGCAAATTTGTGTTATTCGTTCTAGATCTGTAAGAAATACTATTGTTATTTTGATAGGAATTGTATTGAATCTGTAGATTGCCTTGGGTAGTATGGGCATTTTAACAACATTAATTCTTCTAATCCATGAACATGAAATATCTGTCCATTTATTTGTATCTTCTTCAATTTCTTTCACCAGTGTCTTATAGTTTTCAGTGTACAGGTCTTTCATTTTCTTTGTTAAATTTATTTCTGGATATGTTATTCTTTTTGATGTAATCATGAGTGAAAATTTTTAAAAATTTCTCTTTCTGATATTTTGTTATTAGTGTACAGGAATTACCAAATTTATTTCTTTTTTTAATGATTTTATTTTTCTTCTTTTATAGTTTATTGTCAAGTTGGTTTCCATATAACATCCAGGACTCATCCCAACAAGTGCCCTCCTCCATGCCCATCATCCCCCTTCCCCTTTCCCCCACCCCCATCAGCCCTTAGTTTGTTCTCAGTATTCTAGAGTCTCCCATGGTTTGCCTCCCTCCCTCTCCCCAACTATTTTTTCCCCTTCCCCTCCCCCAGGTCCTCTATTAAGTTGGTCCTATTCCACTTATGAGTGAAAACATATGGTAGAAATGCCCAGATTAATGAATATTGATTTTGTACCCTGAAACTTTACTACATTCGCTTATTAGTTCTAATTCTTTGATGGATTCTTTAGGGTTTTCTCTATATATAGTATCATGTCATCTGCAAATAATGATAGTTCTTCTCTTTCCTTTTGGATTTGGATGATTTTTATTTCTTTTTCTGGCCTAATTGCTTTGGGTAGTACTTCTAGTACTATGTGGGGAGAGGGGGCATTCTTCTCTGGTTCCTGATATTAGAGGAAAAGCTTTTAGCTTTTCATGGTTGAGTATGATGTTAGCCGTAGGATTGTCATATATGACTTCATGTTGAAGTATATTCCCTCTATATACACATTGCTGAAAGTTTTTATTATAAATGGATGCTGAATTTTGTCAAATGATTTTTCTGCATCTATTGACATTATATTATTTTTATCCTTCAGTTTGTTAATGTGATGTATCACACTGAATGATTTGTGGTTGTTGAATATATCTTTGCATCCTTGGAATAAATCTTACCTGATTGTGGTATATGATTTGTTTAATGTTGAATTTGATTTGCTGATGTTTTGCTGAGGATTTTCCCATCTATGTTTATCAAGGATTTTGACCTGTAGTTTCCTTTTTGGTGGTATCTTTATCTAGTTTTGGTATCAGGGTAATGTTTGCCTTAAAAATGTGTTTGGAAACTCTTCTGTCTCTTCAGTTTTTTTGGAAAAGTTTGAGAAGACTAGGTATTGAATCTTGGAATGTTTGGTTGAATTCACCAATGAAGCTGTCTGGTCCTGATTTTTGTTTTGCAGGAGATTTTTGATTATTGTTTCAATTTCCTTACTAATAATCCATCTATTCAGAATTTTCATTTCTTCATGATTCAGTCTTAGAGGATTGTATGTTTCTATTTATTCCTTTATCCATTTCTTCTAGGATATTCAGCTTGTTGTCATATAATTGTTGATAGTAGTTTCTTATCCTTTGTATTTCTCTGAGATCAGTTTTAACTTTTCCACTTTCATTTATCACTTTATTTTTTTGAGTCTCCCTCTTTCCTTGGCTAGGTTAGCTAAGGGTTTGTCAATTTTATTTTATTTTCAAATAACCAGCTCTTAGTTTCATTGATCTTTTAAATTGTCTTCTTAGTCTTGATTTCATTTATTTCCACTGTGATCTTTATCATTTCCTTCCTTCTACTCATTTGGGGCTTTGTTTGTCCTTCTTTTTTTTTTTAAAGTTCCTTTAGGTGTAAAGTTAGATTGTTTATTTAAGATTTTTTTTGTTTGTTTCTTGAGGTAGGTCTGTACTGCTGTGAACTTCCCTCTTAGAACCATTTTTGCTACATTGCATAGATTTTGTATGCTGCATTTCTGTTTTCATTTGTCTCTGGTTATTTTTGGACTTTTCCTTTAATTTCTTTGATGATTTATTGGTTGCTAAGTAGCATGTTGTTTAATCTTCATGTTTTTGTATTTCCCATTTTTTCTTGTAATTAATTTTTAGTTCCATACCATTGTGGTTGGAAAAGATACTTGATATGATTTCAATTTTCTTGAATTTTTTGAAACTTTTATGGCGCAATATATGATCTATCCTGGAGAATGTTCCATGTGCACTTGAGAAGAATGTGTATTCTGCTGGTCTTGGAAGGAATGTTCTGTATAATATCTATTAAGTCCATCTGGTCTTATGTGTTTCTTAAAGCTGATGTTTCCTTATGGATTTTTTTGTCAGAATGATCTATCCATTGATGAAAATGGGATATTAAAGTTTTCTACTATTATTGTATTGCTTTCAGTTTCTCCCTTTAGTTCTGGTAATATTTGCCTTTTATATTTTGGTACTTCTATGTTGAGTACATATATATTTCTAAGTGTTATGTGTTATGATGTAACATTTAATATACAGATAATAAATCATTTAATATAAATAAATATGACTAACATAAAAATGTTATATCTTTTTCCTGCACTGCCACTTTTATTGTTAGGTAGTATACTTTGCTTTTTATTATACTCTTTGCTTTAAAGTCTATTTTGTCTGATATTGATAAAACTACTCCACAGCTTTTCTTTTCCATTTGCTTTGGATATGCATGAGATATCTGATATGATACATATCAGTCTATGTGTACCTTAATTCTGAAGTGAGTTTCTTATACTCTTTTGTAGGCAGATAGTTTTCTGAAGTGTTTCATCAAAAGGGGAGTATTAGTTATGTCACTGTCACATTATTGTAATGTATAAGCAGGATTACAAAAGCCATTAAATCTATTAGAAAGTATTTTATGAACTAGTTAGCCTTAGAGAAGTGGGCTTAGATGATGGTTGAGAGCAGCTTTCATGTGGGAACAAGTTTGTTTATTTCATATGTTTAAAATCAGAGTTTATATAGCTAAAAGTTATCCTGGTTTTGTTTTCTTTTATTGGACAATATATACATATGTGATATATTATAAATATATTTCTTATATTTATCACACTATATATGATAGAAAACTATTAAACAATTATACCTTATACACTGGATAACATTGTTGTTTGAACTAATGAAAATTAAATTATAGATTTAGTAAAATAATTTTTATTTAAAGAGAATGCCATACATAAAACAACTCATAGGAAGCCAAACAAGTATGACTTAGTAGAGCCCAACAGTTAGTGCAGGAAGAAGAATTACCTAAGACTAACATACCAGTTGATTTCAAGATGTATATAAATTACTACATTTAATCATCCTCCCAGAGACTGTCTGAGGAAACTTTGTTTATGGATGGTTTGGATTTTATCTCAAGCTTCATGCCTTTCTGGATGAGCAGAGTAGAACTTAAATTGATGAAGGTTTCCTCTATAGCCATGACAGTGAAGATCTTTGCTTTTCTCTAGAAAGTATTTCCTTGTTGAAGCAGACACAAAGTTCAAAGGAACTCCTAAGATTTTCTAGCTAACCTTTTCATTTGCATGAGCACAGATAGGTTACATTTGCTGATCACAGTGCTGTCAGTCAGGATCATTGCTTATCAGTTTAATAAAAACATAAGACTAGTCTTGTGCAGAAACAGCCCAAATCTTGAATTATTTGACTTAATGTTACAAGAATCAAGGTGATGATTATTGAGATGGTTGAGAGAAAAGTTACATTTCATTATTAGTTTATCCACTATGAGCTAGCCTTTCCAAATCTATAGTAATGGTGGCTTATCAAAAAAAAAAAAAAAAAGAGAGAGAGAGAGAGAGAATGGAAGGATGGACATGACAAACTCATACCAAGTTTTTAACAGGTCATATTAACTATTGTATTTGTAAAACTTCTGTCACAATGAGAGGCAATTGGCAAGGGAGAAAACCATCCAGCTGTTGGGGCACCAGGGAGACCACTGACCCTGTGCACCTGCATCCAGCAGGTCAGTGCGGGAAGAGCCCAGGCATGTGCTTCTTGGTCCAGATCTACATGATATCATCAGATGGCTATTTCTCAATTTCCTTTGGTGTTCTTTCCATCTGTTTACTCTCTCTTGCTCTCCAGCCATTCTTCCACCAATGCTGTAAAACACTTTCTATTGGCAAGGTTTATTTATTCAGATTGAGTTAAGAGATGGGATGACCTCCAATTTTTTAAAGCAGTGCCCAGATTTTCCTAACACATTCAGGTAGACATATTCCGATGTCCTTTAGCTATGGCCTAAAGATATCCTATTTTGAAATTCCCTTGGCATTATATCCAGGATCCAGAATTATGGGCTCATTTTTTCCTACTCTGTCATTTACAAAAGCTCTTCTTATATATGGGTTTCTAGAGAAGACCAATGGAGGCTGAAGTACAAACTAAGGCTAGTGTTTTCTAAAACCAGAAAAGTGACTGATTTCTATCTCATTCAAACAAAATCACACACACCCTACATACCCTATTAGTAGTTGCCGCTATGTTTTTTAACATTTATTTATTATTGAGAGACAGAGAGAGACAGAGCATGAGCATGAGAGGGGCAGAGAGACGGGGAGAGACACGGAATCTGGAGCAGGTTCCAGGCTTTAAGCTATCACCGCAGAGCCTGATGTGGGATTCGAACTCACAAACCACAAGATCATGACCTGAGTCGAAGTCAAATGCTTAACCAACTGAACCACCCAGGTGCCCTAGTTGCTGCCATTTTCAACCTCAGTACCATATAGTTTGACTGGGTAATTCTTTGTTGTGGGCTATATCCTGCATATTGTGTGCTGTTTGGTAGCATCTGATCTCTACCAACTAGAGGCCAGTAGCACTTCTCTCCTGGAGATTTTGACAATCAACAGTGTCTCCAGACATTGCCAAACGTCCCCTGGGGGTCATTTACAAACCCCTTCTCAGGAAAAGTGGTTGAGAATGATTGGTACTCCTAACAAGGGTAACAACAACAAGGGTGAATGCAGAAATGAACACCTGTGATACTAGTAGCAGTAACTTAGTTACTCGACACCCAGAGAGTAGATGAAGTCGGAGACCAAACCTGGTATAAAAAAGGTAGACCAGCGGTGCCTGGGTGGCTCAGTCAGTCAAGCGTCCGGCTTCAGCTTAGGTCATGATATCAGTTCATGGGTTCGAGCCCTGCATCGGCTCAGTGCTGACAGCTAGCTCAGAGCCTGGAGCCTGCTTCGGATTCTGTACCTCCCTCTCTCTCTCACCCTCCCCTGCTTGCACTGTCTCTCTCTGTCTCTCAAAAAATAAATTTAAAAAAATTTTTTAAAAAAGGTAGACTAGAAGCCTCTGGATTTAATTGTGTGTGTTTATATTTTCATTGTTTAGCCCTCTAAAAAATTATAAAGGCATAATTAATCTTGACTGATTAAAAGTTACCATCTTTGCTTTAGTGGCGAGGAAGCTAGAAATAAATGGCACCTCTAATGGCATGCAGCTATTGAGTAATAAGTTTACTCCTTATTTCATCTTTTACATCTACCCTTATATGATTTGAGTCATTTAGTATGTATGCCTGTAAGCTACTCACAATCCTCTTTGGAAAGAGGCAAGAATAAATAGTTAGATTCAAATATAGTTTCATACACAAATGAAAAGTATTGATTATATATAGCTTCAAATACTCTAAAACTTACTTTGAGTATCTGTTGTCATTAAATGAGTGTCACATTATTTCCAGCAGAGGTGATACTGGATTTTCTGTTTCTAAAATCCCATATAATTACTGCCTCGTTGACTGGGTTAGACTGTCTTGGTAGTGCTTGGGCCTCTTGCAGACCCCTGAAAATAATAGCAAAGAGGAGACTTGAGGTAAATGTGCAGAGCATTTTCATAGGCTTCTCTGTAAAAGTAGTAATTTACAGTTCAGTTGGTAAAAAGCAATAGTTATGCTAAACCTTGTTGTACTCCCCATAGTAGGGCCATCTTTGTGGGGTTGATCTGAAAGGCCAATGATGATTTTATCAAAAAAAAAAGACATCTTAAAATCAGACCTGAAGAAAGAATGAAAAGCATTGTTGTCTTTTAATAACATGGACGTTCTCTCTCCTTGTCTAAATGAAAATAATTAAATTTGGTTTGGGTGATTTATTTAAAATAAAATATTTGAAGTAAGCTAAATAAACTTCATAAAGCTTTCATGCAAATCCTGTGTCTTGCCAAAGTCAGAGCTATAGCCTTGAGCGGACCCCACTCTGCCCGGGCTGGGCATCACAGGACCGTGAGTGGGGTGCCAAGAAAGCCGCTCACTGTCTGTTGTGCATGTAGCACTCGGTTTAAGTAAAATGTTATCTTACTGTGAGTTGGCAACATAGTGGGTGAAAGCTTAACCTAATCACCTAACAGAGAGACCCGATCAGATAAATTCTTTGCTGGCAGAATGTCTGTTTTCAGACATGGAAATAATACTTAGTGGCACTGATAATACTCTTTCACTGATAAGAGGTATGTGTGTGTGTGTGTGTGTGTGTGTGTGTGTGTGTAGAGGGAGAGATGGAGACAGAGACAGAGGCGGCAAATAAAACCCAACTGTGTCATGCATGATGGCTAGGGAATCCCACACCAGCACAGGAGCAACAGTGGAAGGGACACGAGGAAAGAGACATTGACTATGAGAGAGAATTAAATTCTTAACCACCTACAAGACCAGAGGCAACGAAAGGCAGGCCAGATGTGGATGCCCAAACCCAGACCCTGTAGATTCAATTAGCTGTGCCTGTTGCTACATTAGCCCTAACCATCAGAATCCCAACTCAAAAGCAAAGTTCAAGATTACATAACACAGAGGCGGGTACGGTATGCTGAGCACAGATGTGCGTTTAATTGACATAACCTCAGCTACACGTCCCACAAGTAACAGGAAATATCAGATTTCAGCAACTCAGGGTGCAAGGAGGCTCACAGTTGCCAGGTGACTTTTTAAACACCCCCCAGGGTTAGTTTCCAGCTGTGCACAGCTCTCAGAGAGAGCCCTGCCTGCTGCGTGCGCCCAGCACCGGGCTGTGCAATTGCCCTGGCTGGTTTTGGCGGATCTTCCGTACCTCCTTGGGCATGCCTACAGGTATCTCCAATTAAAGAGTGGCTGTAGGAGGGGGAAGACAACAATTTAATGAAACTGTGACCTCGAGACCTGTTTTATGAGAAATCTCCGCTGACAGCAGTTCTGCAAATTAGTAATTGTGTGTTTGAGCAAGGTTTCTGGCCCCCGAGACTGTAAGCAACTCCAGGTCCCTTAACACCAAGGGTCTGTCCTTAAGTCAGGAAAGCAAGGAAATTTGAAACCAGAGCTCAAGATGCTTGTAGAATAAGAATTTGTGGTGTTGACTTTAGCCCTGCCAAGGAGGTGTTAAGCTAAGTGGCCACTGAAGTTTCTGCCGGAGCATCTGGAGTTGGGTTTGTCACCACTCCTGAGGCCCAACCAGCAGACAGAGGTGGCAGATAAAACCCAACTATGTCACACGTGGTGGCTAGGAAATCCCGCACCAGCACAGGAGCAGCATCGGAAGGGACATGAGGACACGTTTGTTTTCTGTTTTATATGCTGTTCTGTTCTAAGGGATGCCGTTACTTTAAAATTTCTGGCCATGGTTTGGTGCAAAGCTGAAAGAGAACCCTGAGGTTATCAGGGGACATCTTTTATCCACCACCTGTTGTAGTCCATACAGGGTGTAAGGACTTGATAAGCTCTGATGGCTTAGTTAACAGGCATCATCATCATCAAATAATAATGGCAATAAATGCAGTAGCAGCTAATATTTATTTAGTATCTGTTGTGTGTAAACACTTTCATGGACTATCTCATTTGGTCTTATTTATATGATATTCACAGCCCTCTTATAGTCAAATAATGTTATCAGCTCCATTTTACTGCTGAGGAACTGAGGCTCAGTGGTTAAGAAGTAGGCCCAAGGTCAGCATGGAGCCTAAATTCCTATAATGAATCTGGCCCAATGGGCGGGCTGGACTGTCTACCATTGACTTATTTGTCATTTTATACAGTTTAACAACCAATTGTAATTGGGAAGGAAAGAGAAGGCCTGGAGGGCTGCATAAAGGTAAGGAGTAGAAACTGGAGAAGGATGTTAGGAGGAGATTCCAATTTAAAAGCATTTCCTTCCACCCCACCATGGAGGAAGTGCCTACTTAAGTGCCCAGGCTTTCATCTACCTGGTGACACCTCTGTGTCTGCTCAGGTGCAGAGAGGTGACAGGTGGTGTTCTCTGTGTTCACTGTGCACACTGGCTTGGTTTTCTATGTGCACTCAGTTTTCTAGATTTTTTTTTTCCCTCTGGCAACTGAGGGTTGAGGTATTTTCAGTGATAAGTGAAGACCTTTCCAAATTTTTGTACTTACAGTATTAAAATACTATAGTTTTAAACTTGAAATAACTGTGTAGAATTTCCACTAGGAATAAGAAAGAAGAGCAGAGTTGCTGTGTCACTGAAACTCATCACTATTTCAGCGTCATGGAATTGTATAAATGAATGAACCTTTATGAGGTCAACCTTTTCACTTTTCAGATGAAGAAAGTGAGATTTTTGGTAGTATTAACTGGAAGAGCTGAATGAGGACCTGCTTTATTATTATTATTATTATTATTATTATTATTATTTGGTTAACCTAGTCCAATATTCATTCATACATATCATATAGCCTCCTTGGATCTTTGTGTAGGAAAATATTCTTTATTTTTACTTTTTTTTAATGTTTATTTTTGAGAGAGAGAGAAACAGACTACGAGCAAGGGAGGTACATTTAGAGAGGGAGACACAGAATCTGAAGCAGGCTCCAGGCTCTGAGCTGTCAGCACAGAGCCTGATGTGGGGCTTGAATTCACGAACTGTGAGATCATGACCTGAGCAGAAGTCAGACACTCAACTGACTGAGTCACCCAGGCACCCCAGGAAAATATTCTTAATATAAATGCACCATTATTAAATAATTCAATTAAAAGTTACTTTCTTAGGGCACCCTACTCTTGGTTTCAGCTCAGGTCATGATCTTACAGTTTGTGGGATGGAGCCCCCATTGGGCTCTGTGCTGACATCGTGGAGCCTGTTTGTCTCTCTTTCCTTTTCTCTCTCTTCCTCCCTCTCTCTCCAAAGAAATAAATAACTTTTCTTTAAAAAGTTAGTTTCTTGCAAAGTTTTGAAATAATATATTTTGAACAGAAAGAGCTATATAAATTCATTTCTAGACATCTGGTACATTTAGTCAAGGCTGCCATCTTGAATTTAAAAAAAGATGCATATACCCGGTTTTGACGGAAAGGACTGGTGACTAAAACCCCTTAGCATTGGTTTACTGTACTAAAATACAGTACAGTGAGCAAACAATATAGACTCCAGATTCTGACACTGATATTTCACTTTACAGAAAATACTGTATAATAAATTACACATTACTGTATGCAAAGCTGAGGCAGATTTATTCCTCTCTGGAGGTCATGTCTACTAAGAGAAAAATAAGAACAACAAAAATTGCTACTTCTCTTGCCACTAAAATTGCTCCTATTGCCAGTAAAGATTTGTTGAATGTAAGTCCATGTCAGTCTGTGTTGTGATCAACATTCTCCGTGTATCCTGTCATCTGACCCTCAAAATGATCCATGAAGTAGAAACTCCATTTTACAAATGAGCGATCTGAGAGTCTGAGAAATAAATAGCATGAGGGCAGCTGATACCCTGCTCCATGAGACTCCAAAGCCAACATTTATAGGAACTATTCTGTGTTCTCTCCTGACTACATTTTTATTCATTTAGAGGTTTACCTCCAAACATATATGAAGTTTGCCAGCTTGTTTTCTCTCTGCATGGCTAGCAGTTTCTATTTGAAAGCACTTGTATTTGCTCATCTTTTAAAAATGTATCTACAGGGGCGCCTGGGTGGCTCAGCCGGTTAAGCATCCGACTTCAGCTCAGGTCATGATTTCACAGTTTGTGGGTTTGAGCCCCGCCATCTGGCTCTGTCCTGACAGCTCAGAGCCTGGAGCCTGCTTTGGATTCTGTGTCTCCCTCTCTCTCTGACCCTCCCCTGCTCGTGCTGTCTCTCTCTGTCTCTCAAAAATAAATTTAAAAAACATAAAAAAACAACATATCTACATTTATTAGGTCACTTAACCTCCAATATCTTGGGTTACAATACTTGAGTTCTAACCTTCCCTGGAAGTTTGGAGAAATGACTCACTAGCTGCACAATGTCGTTCCCTTTGATGTGAAGTTTTTATTTATGAATGCTATCATTTTCTTATCACAGTCCCTTTTGGTTAAGTAGTCTCCGCCCCGAGCCACTCCACCCCTGCTTCACTCCTCTGCTCTGCCCTTCCACATCTGTTCTTAGAACACATATCTCATTTCCTTTTATTTTTCACCTTTTCATCCCATGAGCGCACAGCTCTGCCTCCCCAGTCCCTCCTGGAGTTGCCCTCTCATTCTGGTTTCTAATTTCTGAGGACCTTCACATAGGACTTCTTGACAAGATGCTAATGTGGTAGATCTCAGCTTCTAACTCTTTTGCAAACCACATTCTTCCAAAGTACTGCATTTGAATTTTATTAACGGTGGCTACCTTTGCTTCTCCAAATTGTGTTGGTTGGGAGTTGGATGGAGAAATGAATGGCTGATTCCAACCTCTATCTGTTGACTGAATTCTGGCATCCCCATGACCCCAGCTGCACAGAGTTGGGGCCTTAATGTTATTTCTCATCATTTTGGCCTTTCTTCCCCATGTTGCTAATCAGTCATCAAGCCTGCTTGACTGTCTCTTTGTGTTGTTTTTCTAATAAATAATTTCCTTCCAATTTCCATAGCAGCCAAAACTTTAACCTATTGCCTGCAGTGAACCTCTGCCTTTCCTCCTTCAGCCCTTTCTGCCACCCCAGCCTTCACAAGACTCCACCTTCCTTCACCGTCTCTCGCAGTTTCCCAAGTTTGTTTTACACAACACTAGTGCTGAGGAAGAGTAATGAATAATATTTCAAAACAAGCTTCTATGATTAAATACATGAGGAAAATGCTGGGTCAAGTAAACTTAAATATGTTTCTTTACTGAAGAATTGGCCGGGTCCTTTATATGCCAATGTGCAGGGTAAACTTTCAGGAGGGTGATATAGAGTAGGGAGTACCTCCTGAACTAATTTGAGCTGCAGAGATTTTTTAAATTTCTACTTGTTTTGGCAGAGCCACAGGCGGGATTGATGTTTCATAGGAAACACATTAAGGAATGTTGGTTCTTTGGAATACATTTAAACTTCTCAGGCTGGCAATAAATCTCAGGCCAATTTATTTAGACGGTTTGGGTATCTCACATCTCCAGAAGTAACTCCCCACTCTGGTCAGATCGGTGTCCTGTTCTTGTGCAAACTGCCCCATGACTTGATTAACATTCTTCTTTTGGCCTGGAAAGCTTACTCTGTTCTGGCCCCAAATCTACATTTTATAGGTCTTTTTTAGATGGATTCAACTCACATCGTCTTTTCAACAAATCTATATTTTACATGTATGTTACAGTTGCAGTCTTATCCAGCCCTAGTTTCACCAGCAGTGGATAGATATTGATCTGCTGGATTTGCATAGTATTTATAATAATAGAATTAATAGTAGCTACTCTCTGAGCATTCATTATGTTCTCAGCACTTTTGCAATGCTGTCTTTATAACCAACCTGCAAGGTAATTGTTTTTAGACCCATGTTATAGGTGGACAAACTGAGGTGATATAGGTAGTCTGTGCATGATTTTGTAGTCTTTAAGTGGCAAGACTAGGATGCAAGCCCAGGACTGTCCTTAATGCAACATACTTTATGTTTGCAAGCTCTAAAGTTAGATTAACTTAGAGCGGTGAAACCCACCTCTTTCAGTTCAGGTGCATAGCCCTAGTCCATAGACAGCAGACATATTAAGATCAGAGCTTGGCTAGCAAGAGAGACAAAAATGAATCTTCTATAACAAGTTTGGTGAGTTTCCAGTATTCTGGAACGTTCTCTGGAGGACATGGATAAAATGAATGCTGGTAAAGAACTTGAGGTTAGGAACTTGTAATGTAGTTGGAGAGATGAAATAGAAATATGTCAAATAAGAAAACCATATCATATCATTTACAATTAACTTCTAGATAGTGTTCTTAAACTGAAGGTGGTGGATTCTTTGATCAGTCTTGGGACAGAGTGTCCATGAACCTCATCATTTGAGTGCACACGTTTGTGTGCATTTGGGAGGAAGAATGTCTACACATTTCTTCAGATCCCCAAAGAGCTTTGTGATCCCACCTGGCTAACAACAGCTGTGTAAGATGCTGGGTACAGGCTATAAGTGGAAGCATCAAGTGGTGATGAGGAAGGCACTGGCCTCAGAGCTGCAGAGCTGGGTTGGACTCTGTCTTTATTGCTTTTGGCTGAGTGGCCATGGGCAACATGGCAACATCTCTAAACTCATTGCTAAGAAATTAGGGTAATAATATACAACGTGCAGGGAAGTAGTGAGGATGAAAGAGGATAGTGAAAATGTGGAAAGCATCCGGCATGGTTCCTGGCATGAACTAGTCACTTTAGACTAGTTGCCTTGGCTATTGCTAAGTTCATTAGTTTCCTACTGCTGCTCTAACAAATTACTGCAGACTTAGTGGCTTATGACAACACATACTGTTTTGAAGATCAGAATCTGACATGGTTCTGAATGGGCAGAATCTAGGTATCAGCAGGGCTGTGTTTCTTGTGGAAGCTCTGGGTGGAGAATCTATATTTGTTTGTTTTTTCCACCTTTTTTAGCTACCCACATATTTTGGCTTGAGACCCTACTCTCTCTTCAAAACAGCAATGGCATGTTGAGTCTGCCTCATGCTGTGTCATTGTGACACTCATTTTTCTGCCTTTCTCTTTCACTTCTGAGGACACGTGATAATGTTCATCCTGCCTGGATTACCCAGGGAAGTCTCTCCATCTCAAGGTCAGCTGATTAACAACTTTAATTTCATCTGCAGCCTTAATTCCTTTTTTTTAGAGCATTAATTACTTATTTAATTAGTTAACTGATGAAGCAAAATCCTGTTGATAACCTGCTGTGTGTTAGTCATTACCCATCTATTTTAGTAAGTTCAGTGTGGGCAGTTTAGTTTTTTTTTCCTACTAAAACATATTCTTTAATTAATTAACCCACTCATTCAACAAATATTTATGGATACCTCATATGTGTTATAGCAGGCATTGTTGTGAGTAATGTAAAGAAGAATCCGTGTAGTGTATATGTATATACCTCTAATTTACAAGGCAATGTGCCAGGCACTGAGAACAGAGTTTACATATAAGGAGTAAAACCTGGTTTGTGAGTTAAGCATACATTCTAACTATAAGTTATGGAAGAAATTGATTTATCATAAGCCTGCGGTGGATTTGGTGTTGATATTTTTAGCTCTCAAACCAAAAAACATAATGTGTCTATAGGATAGATCATTTAAAGTTGAGACTTTCCCAGATAATCTGAACTATAGGTCACTTTTGCTTTGGAGACTTAGAGGGAAGAAAAGACACTTCGGCTGCAGCATTGGGGAAGGCACTGTGGGGAGTTGGGATTTAAACTAGAAAGTGAAGGATCCATGCACTGTGAACTATCAAGTGTGAGACAGGTGAGAGGTAGAGAAGCACTGGGCTCCATTGGGGAGGGCTAGGAAGTCAGCCATGGCCTTGGGGTTAGGTGTATTTCGGATTAGATCTTGAAGGTATGGACTACTTTGTTTGCTCTTCTGTATGAAGCTGGTGAATATATGGAAATTTATGGAAAATATGTGAAAAGAAATTTACATTCTTAATGGTATCCCTACTCAACTTAAAAAAAATATATATTTTATTTTATAGTGTATATTATTTTATAATATATGTATATATATATTAATTTCAGGCACCTACTCAACTTTTGAAAATCAGTTTTTCTTATATAGATATGTCAGTCTATCTGGTGAATTATAGATTGGTAGAAAGAAACCTACTGCTGGCTTTCTGCTCACCTTTCTCCCCACCCCCACTCACACAGTAAAGTTACATTAAATTTTTAGTTAAGAAGACAAAGATGTAACGTCTCCTAGGAATCCGGGTGCCACTTGGTGGAGCATCTGTTGGCCCCTGGGGTCCGTGGGGCAACAGCTGTCAGGGACACCTGTGTGTGAGGCCAGAGCCTCCTGCTAGAGAAGTTCAGTTCCTGCTGGGGCACTCACAGCCTTTTTATGTTAGAGGCTTACCTCGTATTTAGGAGGAGCCTAGACCTACAGCATGAGGGCTTGTGTTAAGGGCAGTGTTCCTAATCCCAGCCTTTCCTGGTTCTTTACCCACATTTGGCACATCATCACAGATCTTACCTACCTGGGATGTCCTGCACGACCCAGGGACCCAGAGTCCCACAGGGCCTGTTTCCCTGCAATTTGTGTTAAGAAATGTTTAAAGCCATTTTTTATTTGCTAGACTTTCTCGTGGTTAAGACACTTCTGGAAATGTGCTGATTTGCTTGGTGCTGTGCTGCCATGAGTAGGGGAAACCGTCCTCTTTGTAGAAGTAAAGAACTGAGGATGAGAGTCATTTTCTATGTTTTCAAAGTGATTTTAATGACTGGGGAGATCTTATGGTATGGTAAGTGAAGAGGAAATAAAATTTCACGTACAGGATAATCTTAACTGTGTTAGAATACACATACACACTGCGCGCGTGTGCGCGCACACACACACACACACACAGAGTTGTAAATGGTGGTTATTTCTTGGTTGCAGAAGTATAAATGATACTTTTTTTCTTCCTTATGCTTTTCTATTTTTGTTTGGTTGTGTTTTGCGGGGAGGGGTTTAGAGTCTGATCTTTTGTTTTCTTTATAACATGGAGTTGTGTCGTTTTCCCTAAATTTCCTTTGACGGATGTTTTGAGAATAATCATTGCTCTCAGAAGGAAGGCATTTCATTAGAATAAATATACTAGTGGACGAAATACCTGTACCTGATGAGGTTAAGAGAAAAATATTGGAATTATGTTTTTAGAAGCAGCCTAACTCTCTTACTTCTCATAGCAGTCTTATTCAAGTATGGAACATCAAAGCGATGTTTTTTAATCCAGTGTTTTTAATTTTCTAAGACAAATATTCTTATTCCAAAAGTATACCTAGTCATTGTAAATAATGAAATGTAATGTAAATAATCATGTAAATACACATAAACAAGGAAGAGGAAAATACATGTCACACATAATTCTATTACTTGAGAGAAAAAAACGCCACTCTTAATATTTGGGTTTATACACTTCTAATGTTGTTTTATGCTTAGACATTGTACACATATAAGGAAACCAAACCAAACCAAACCAAAAATGACATTGGATGATTTGGTTTAAAGGACTCTGAAAAAACATACCACTACTGGTAAATTGGAATTTTCCTCTCCATCCTCTGACTTAGAGACATTCAAACATGTTAGTTATGGAACGGTCCGTTTATCTAGCTCTAACCATCACTGCAAGATTTCCAGAGCAGTGTGACCGGACATCTGGACATTTTGGACTGCAGCTCATTTCACTGGGTCTGCTGGAAAGAAAGATGGTATGAGCTTACAGTGTTCCTTTGTGTCCCTTCAGTGTTTGTCTAACTTTTGTCTTTTCCAGCTAGGCAGCTCATGTGTCCCTGAGATTCGCACTCCCAGCCATCCCCCAGTGCATGTGTTCATTGCTCCTGCACGATCTGGCATGGGGACCTTGAGGCGCCAGGAAAAAGGGCCAAGGTTTCAAAATTATTTTAGCTCGTGATACAAATGTCCTCAAATGCAACACATACTTCTCAGGCATCTTCCTACTCGTGAAATTTTCTTGGCCTCTTCTGTCTTGCTGTTACATAGAAAAATCATTCTGATCTCCAAACCCCTCTCTTCCACGAGTTAGGGCCTCTTGAAAAATATCTATCCTGACAGCCTTGTTCACACATGATTTCCCTCGCCTGGTCCCCCTGGATGTCCCTCATTGCTTTCTGCCCAGCTATGAGTAAGTTCAGCCTTCCCCAGGGCTACCATAGGCTGTATATTTTCTGTTGCTTCTTTGAGGATTTGCTTGGTCACTTAACTGGCCTTATCTATAGGTGCCCACATTTTGACTTGAAAAACAAAGTTATAATAACAACAAAAACAAAAACAGGAAAGCAAAAGGAAGAAAGGAAAAAAATTATCACTCATGGTTCTACTACCAAGAATAAGCACAGTTTACAGTCTGGGGGTGTGTGTGTATTTATTTTAACACAATTGAGATGATGCTGTAGACCGAAGTTTGTTTCCTGTTTTTCACTTAACATGTCATAAGTATTTCCTCAGTTGTGAACATTATTCATAAACATTTTCAATGACCAGATAATAGTTCATGTTAATGGATTTACTATAGGGGCTTAGCTGTTTGTTTAATGTTGGGAGACAATCTATCCATTTTCTTACGATGTATCCAGGATCAGTAGGCATGTAGAATAGTGCTAGAGGAGATAGGGAGTTCTTGGTAGGTGCTAGCTCTTACTGGTTTTATTAATAATAATTGGGATGCAGTTGTTGTCAGAAGCCAGCAGAAGCCCTGGATTGTCCCTGGTGCAAGAAGGGGATTGCCAATTGCAGATTCTCGGCAGGAGGTGTAGGCATTTCCTCTTCCCGCTCCCAGCTGAGAGAGGATTTCTTCTGGAGTATTTCCGCTCCTCCATTAGGGCCTTGGCCCCCTCAGGCTGAGCTTCATCTGTTTCAAACCCAAAAGCTCAAAAACCTTAATTGGTCTGGGTTTTCTTGAGTGTATTAAGAACTCTGAAAAAGCCTTCTCTTGAATTTGGTGCATCTGGTGGTGATGTGAGCAGTCTCTTTGTGGCACGTGATAGTATTGACTCAGAACTATAATTTTCCTGATGCTACTTGAGGTGTCCCAAGAACTGCCTTGCCCCTGTCAACCAAAGAAACACCATTGTCATGCCGGGGAGAGATTCCGTTTGTTAGAATGTGAGGGAAATGTGTGATGGGACAATTTTGGAGACACTCATGTGGAGAAAGGACTGGAACATGCATTATAGGTTGGTTAGATAGGTGAGAAGACCAGTTGGAGGTGGATATAGGATTTGGAAGGTGGGGGCGGAATTGGATTCACAAGGAAAAAACCGATCAAAGACACAAAAGAAACAGAAATGAGGGGCAAATTAAAATTTTGTTGCTGAGCTCTCAAAGCTTCTCTCCTCCACCCACATCTTTCACCCTCTTCCCTCAAGCAGTGCCTTTTATATATTCCTTGAATTGTTTGTTCATTGACACTATCCTACACATACAAAAAAAGTGTATCTTTTTGAGTCTCTATCAGATATTGACAAGGAAAGCTAACTTAGAACAGCCAGTTAATTTACCAAATTGCAAATACATGTGATTTATATGGAGTCAAATGTAATTGACATAAGTAATGACATAATGTATAATAACATAAAACAACATTACTCTCCAAACACTTAACAAATTACAAGCACATGGTTGCCTTGGAGCCCATTGGTCCTATCAGCTCAGTTGGCACATCCTCCCTCTGTGTTGACGTTTAATTCTTCCCTTACATATTCAAAGCAATTGCTTATAGATAATTTCTTATTATTGACCTGTGCTGGTGTTAACTGGAAATCGACCTTTTGATTATAGTTCTTTCATCACGTGGGCTGCTTTATCTAAATAAATTACTCATTTCCTGGTTGTTCATACCTCCCTGAAAACAGATAAAAAATATTTACATGGAGAACAAATCAATGCCAAATATTGTTTAGAAAAAGAAATAATGTTTAATTTTCTGTAAAACTTTTTGACATGCCCCAAGTGTAAAACTTTACCTGGGTTTCACAGATATTTAAATGAGGGGTATTTTGATGTGATGAATGTGTTAGAATGTCCTAAATCTAGGAAATGATGGGTTTTACAATTTATTTTTACCCAATTTTAGATTTTGATACACAAATCAAATTTTGGACCTTATATTTGTAAAAAATAAATAGAGGCTATTAATTTTATTTGTACTTTGTTTCCTAGTGGTATTTAAACATGTGTCTATTTGGCAATTCAATTTATTTGTCCTTAGTAAACACATGGGTGCTGAATATAAAAAATTGAAACCCATGAGTAACATTTAGAATACCATGTTTCCACATGTTTTTGAAGTTAAATGGAAATAATACTATTGATTTGCTGTATTGTCATTTATGTTGCTGCCTTTTATTTAGTTGGTTAGGTTTTTTTTATATGTGTTATGTAGTAAACCCAGTTCTGCTTACAAAATTACCTTAGTTTTATTTCTCCATCCCTTATGTTAAGACCATAGACATACATCAAGGCTCCAAAATAGAGATGGCTTAAAACTTAGAAAAGTTATAAATAACTTTCAAATATAAAAGCACCTGAAATATTGCATGCCCTAATAAGATTTGGCACAGACTTCTAAAACAGCCAGTTGGTGTTTTTTTTTTTAAAGTTGATTTCCACTAGTGCATCTCTGCTAAGACCCTCCCTCACCTGGCAGGTGGCCCCTCCAGGTTTATTGCAGGCACCCCTGATTTCTCTTTGAATCCTTTGCTCTGTTTATGACCTGCTTTTGTCTCTCACTCATCCGCAGAGCCCGGCGTTTGCACGGTATTCGGAGATCCCCACTACAACACTTTTGACGGACGGACATTTAACTTTCAGGGGACGTGTCAGTACGTTTTGACGAAAGACTGCTCCTCCCCTGCCTCGCCCTTTCAGGTGCTGGTGAAGAACGACGCGCGCAGGACCCGCTCCTTCTCCTGGACCAAGTCGGTGGACCTGGTGCTGGGCGCCAGCACTGTCAGCCTCCAGCAGCACTTGACCGTGCGCTGGAACGGCTCACGCATCGCGCTGCCCTGCCAGGCGCCGCACTTCCACATCGACCTGGATGGCTACCTCCTGAAAGTGACGACCAAAGCAGGTGGGCTTCTGTGTCTCTCTGGCTCTTGCCTCTGCCTCACCAGCCCGCACAGCAGCGCTCTGTCTCTTCTGCCGAGGAAATCCCAGAGGCAGGGAAGTGTTCCTGCTGCAGGCATTGCCTCATCCCTGTTCACCGGGCTTCGGACCCAGACCTGGAAGATACCACAAAATAGCTGGAGAAATCTGCACACCATGGAGCCATGTGTCCCGCACCAGTCACACCACCCTGACCTCCTCGTTCAAAAATAGCACTTGTGCTCCAAATAACTTCTTTTTCATGTTTTGTTGCAGTTTTAGGCCAATGGTGTCCAGCTTGGAATTGTCAGTGTTTTCCCAGCTCAGCCAGTAATGTGCAGTTTCACATCTGTGAGGAAGAGAGTTTTTCTTGTTAGCATCTGTCCAAAGGGGGTGGGGGTGGAATCCTCAAAAGTAAACCACAAGTGTGTGGGTGTGCAGATGGGAGCCTGCGTGGCTGTGTGACCAGCAGTTCTGTCCATTCTGGACCCTGGGGAAGGTACTCCCTGAGTTGATGGCTAGAACCACGGGCTCCACTGGAAGATGCTTAGGTTGCTCTGAAAGCACTGTCCCCCAGGCTGGGTACACGGAGCTGCTTGCCGCTGTCCTTTCTCAGCATCTTATGTTGCCTGAGACCCTCTGGACCCTCTATTTCACTCCACTGGCAGACACATCCCCCCAGGCCAAACTGCATGGTTTCTAGCAGGTTCCTCCTAGGGGCTCAGTAAAAGCTCAAATTCTTGCCTACGGGGTGCTACCTAAAGAGGCACCTTAGAAGCAGAACTCAGTCCTTCAGTTGCAGCCCCAAAGAATGAATTCATTTACACATTCCGTTATATCATGGTTCCTTCTATGCTACCTTTGGTTAATATGTATTATTTGTTGATTGGATATTGAACTGCATGTTCTCCTGATGTGTGCTCTTTCTGTCAGCATGATACTTGAGGAAATCAGCATATTTCCCGCTTTTTGTATTGATGAAAATTTAACAGTGTAAAAGTGTCAATTACGTTCTGGTTTCTTTCGACAATATGGATCCAAAAAGGAAATATTTGCTAAAGCAGACACTTTGGAGGCACTATAGAGCCTGTTCTCCGCTGTACTTCAGAACCCTGTTAATTGCTTCAGTTCAAGCCAAAATACATTTGACAAACTGATCTGAGTTTATGGAATGCCAGCTTAGCTAAACAAAGGCGGCAAGCCAAGGAGACGCTTAGGGAGCTTTTATTTAGGGAGCAAAACATGGTGGCAGTGAGAAAAATTTAAATATTAATGTATTGGAACATTCTATAAAGGGAGGATTCCCAGCTTCACTTTGAATGTAGCAGGTGTGAAGAGACCTATTTGTTCAATTTGAGAGGGATTAGTCCTCTTCAGGCAATTCAGACACCTGTTGTTTTATTCAAATGCCTCGTCCCTCTGTAGATGTGGGCCTCAGCTCACTCCTTTAATGAAGGCTACAGTTTGTGGCTCTCTGTAAATTGTGCAGAAGATAACTCATCATTCAGCAGCACTAATTAGAAGCACCTTGCTTATCGGTTTGGATCCACCTGAACACAATGGATTTTACTGATACAGAAATTATTGGTCAACCACAGCCCAATTTTTAAAGGGATCCTGGATACTCGAAGATTGCTAACCGTCTAGGAGGTTCGATACTGTTCCGCTCATGGCTGACAACCCCTCACGGAATAAGTGTGCTCTTGACAGGACTCCACATTGTAAAAATGCGTGAAAGGAAGAGGCTGCTAAGAAAATAATAATAGATCATAAACACCATAATTAGATTAGCGGATTTCACTCTTCTTGGCCTTGAACTCAGTTTTACAGTTTCCTTCCTTCTTTCCAGCTCTCTTACCACAATGCAAGTAAGTCATGTGATGCCCTGAATACCCAGCTGAAAATTTTCCGTAGCATAAACTTCCTGCTTCCTAGAGAACTGGATTCCTCTGAGCGCTAAACTTGCTTTGAGACGATCCTTTGAGTGGAACACTTCCATTTCCAGACACTAGTCTTCTCTTAAGACCAATCTCAGTCTGTACTATGCCTTAGGGATATTTTCTTTTTATCACCTATTGATTGTCTACTTAAAATATCACAGTATGTCCTGGGAGTGTTCTTCTCCCATAGATTATTTTTTAAATTTCATAAGCCTCATATGATCAGAGGGAACTTTTTTTTTCAAAATAACAGTTTATAGTATCAAGCCTACAGCTCAGCAGATGGGAAGTAGGGAGAACTGACTCTTTGCCCCTGTGTTTTATGAACTCAGCACTTCATGACGGAATCATTTGGCAGAGGAGCACAGGTGGCTGGGTGGCTCGGTGGGATTAGGCTGTAGTGCTTTACCTAAGAGCAGCCGGGGTGGGACAGAGGGCACAGAGCTGGGTTAGTAGCTGGAGAAAGCACTGCCCACCCCCATCACACTTCTACCCCAACTCTTGGCACTTAGTGAATAATTTAAAAATATTTCCTTTCTGCCATCTGTTCACTTCATCAACTCTACCTGAGAGAGTTACGTCAGCTCCACCCGAAGGCATTAACACGTGGGAGTGTGGTTCTTTATTTTATTTTTGGTAGAGTTCTACACTTTATGAACCTGGAGACTATATATATATATATTTTTTCCTTTGGTATAAAATCTGAACAGAAAAACCATCAAGTTTTAAGCGTCACTTTGGTATGTCTATAGAGTTTGTACCTCGTCTCTTTTTAAGTTGGACAACAGCAAAAGGAACAATGACAAAAAAAAGCAAAACAAAAACAACAACAAAATAAAAGAACAATGACTGCTCTTCCTCAAAAAACAAAACAAAACAAAACAAAACACAACCTCTACACTAGTGGTGTGGAGCCTTCATTTGAAGGGTGAAAAACAAGTCAGTAAAACATTCACTGGTGAGGAGGGATAATTGGAAGGCGCTTTATGCAGTGGAAGGAATGTGGCTGCCGCTTACACCTCCAGATGGGACATGTGCTTTGGCTTTGGCCTTCTGACTCTGCCAGTTATTTCTACCCAGTTTGCCGTGCAGAGGAATTGGGAAACTCATCCCAGCTGTCGAAAGGACTAACCCCAGCCCCCTCAAACACTTCCACAATGTTTTCATCTCTTAAGATGCCTATTTAAAATGTCTTTTGGAAGTGCAGTTTCTTCATTTATAACTTATTCATTTTTTTTGGCCTGTCATGATTGTAATTTACTTTGCATGGGTTTTACTCATACAGAGGGTAATAATAATCATGCAAACGCATATGTATATGATATAGCAATAGACAAAGCCATCTGTAGTTGGATAAGTCCCTTAGCATTGGTCCCTGAAAATCCTTTTAATATAATAATAACAAAGAAAAGAAGAGGAAAAGAGAGTGAATTACAAATTATTTTTTTTACTTTTGGAACCATATATTATGGTTTAGAGGTCAAGAGTTTAAGAAGAGTTTACTAAAAACAGGGGGTCTGCATCTTACCAGAATGTGATAGACTACCAGTCCCTTGCATGAAAAGAACATAATGACTGGCTTTTCCACTGTGAGTTGATTTCACGTGAACTCAGTTGCCCAAACTCTCAAATTTGTTATATCATTGTCAGTAATAATGTTGGAGATCCTTTGGATATAAATTTTCAACCATTGTGGCATTTGGAAGAATAGTATTTGCCTACTGTCTAGGAAAGAGAGTTGCAGTTTGGAAAATTTTCCAACATGGAAAGTCTTTGGAATTATGCTCTAAAAGTTCAAATGTTGTATGGAATTGATTTTCTTCCCTCATTTCTCTTGCTGGGCAGCTGCCTGGCTACAGGCTTGTGAGGTCATGTTTCTCCTATACCTTAGAGAGTTTATTACAAATCATATTATAGTTTGCTTGTCTTTTTTCAAAATTGTTATTTCAGTGTTTTAACTAGCATGAAATTCACAATTTCTTTGGCTTTGCAGATTCAACTCAAAATGTATCAATTTACAGGGTAATTCATTCATTTAGTCAGTGTATGCTAGGTGCCAGATAATGTGTTGGATGATGGGGTATGAAGAAATATAAATCACTTTATAGGAAAATTGTAGTTGTGGGAGGTGACACCATTATCTCACAGAGATCCACAGAGGAGGTCAGTCCAGTGTGTGGATAATCTCACAGTGTGTCTTTTCTCTGATCATCTTGTCCCATCGCTCTATTCTCTTCACTAAATTACTCCTAAGAGAGATTTTTTTCTTTCCAAGTTATTTAAATTCCAGTTAATTAAAACACAATGTAATGCTAGTTTCAAGTGTAGAATTTACTGATTCATCACTCACATACAACATCTGGTGCTCATATTAAGTATCTTCCTTAATACCCATTGTCCGTTTAACCCATCCCTCATCTCACCTCCCCTCTGGTAACCATCAGTTCGTTCTCTGTAGTTAAGAGTCTGTTTCTTGGTTTGTCTCTCTTTAAGAGGGACTTTTGTATGACTTTCTTTCTTGCTTCTTTACTCAACTCTATTTAATTTTCTGAATCCACCTTCTTCTCCATACCAAGAAGTCTTCTCTACCATTTGCCTTGGACTAAGAACATTTCCATTTCTTTCATTTACCATGCAGTGATTTCCATATGGGCCTTTCTGTTTATTTCTTGAGAAACCTAGTTTCAGAACACTGGTTTATTCTGTCAATAACTCCCTAAAATGTATTTGTAACTCCTTCTTGTGTCAGTTGTGTGGCCTACTCACTGAAATGCTATTTGGCCAGCCTTTTCTCCTCTTGGATCATGTTCTGACTTAGGGAATACTGGCTTTAGAATCTTACTTCTGGGCATTTCTTACTAATCTTACATCACTCTGAATTTGTCTTATGCCAATTTCATATCCAGAGAAGATCCATTCCCCCCTCCTCTGGCCCTCTCTTTCCCATCACTGCCTTACCCCCAACTTCTGAGCATCTGCTGGACATTTGTCCACCAACCTAATCTTGCAAGGTCTTCTAAGATGAAAGTCAGTTGCTTTTTCCAGAGGCTTAGAAAATGCTAAATGAAAGACTAGATTTTGTTAGAAATTCAAGAAGGTAAGATTTAAAAACACATACATGGGAAGACTTTTTCTTTTTCTGTTAAAAAGAGACTTTTTCTTTAGGTTGTTAATCTTAGGAGATAGTGAATAAGGAGAAGTCCCAGGGCATAAGTGAACATCAACTTCTTGTAGATATTCTCCTGGTGTTCATGTCACAGAACTGGTACCTACTTCATCCATTCACTGAGAAACTGAGCCACTACCAGGGTATTATCAGGAAAACAGTAAGAAAAGCTTCCAACACACACTTGAGACAGAAAGAAAAACTCTGATCAGAAGAGTTTGTCATTTGTTCTGGAAGGAACCTCAAAAGGCTTTGCATAAAAGTCCTCAACTTTATCTAATGCACAATGCCTTTACATAATATCGGGATATATTCATATATATTGGAACATTTCCTCTTGACCTTCTAGTCAGACTGATCTGTGCTATGTGACAGCATAGCCTGGCTGTCCTACATGTGATACAGACATTCCACTATTCAATTGGCTTATTTCATTGGCTCATGGATCTTGGAAGTCCTGGGCCAGTATATCTGAAACAAATATGAGTATTTACAGACAGAGCCTCCAATATTTTAGATGGTCAGTTCAGCAAACTAAGAGGAGCCTGTATTTTTTACCTTCTGGGGTGAAGATTATTTTCTTGGTGAACAAGAATGTCTGTCCTTCTGATTCTATCTAGCACATGAGAAACTTTCCCCCATGGCCGGGTAGCCTCCAGTGCCTTCTCAAATGTTGAAGTTTATGATCAGCTTGGGGCTATGAAGGTTGGAAGGGTTCCACAACAACTCAACCCTAGGAAACATTGATTAAACACACATCTGTGTCTCAGGGATGTCTGTAAAACAATGATGAGGCAAACATTTTTATTTATATAAGTGCTCTCCTTTGAATAGGATCTATTCAGAAGCTATATATTTATTATCTTAATACTTTCACTATAACAAATAACCTGGAAATTTTCATTTGACATTTGGTATAATTACATGGTGGACTTTTGGATAAAGAAAAAGAGTACTTTAAAAACTATCATCTTTGTTATCTTTCCATTTCCACATTTCACTTATCATTGGATAAATGACAGCACAAGTTGGACCAACACAATTACTATAGGAAAGGGAAAAACTATAAACCTTGGAGGAGGAGCATGGTCAGTGCATAGTCCTCTACAAGGCAAGCCCGGATACATAAGGTATCATGTAAGGACAAACTTTATACAGTTTAAAAATTCTAAACCCCTAAAAGTAAGTAATTCATGTAATATCATATAACATTTAATATGGTGAGATTAAGCAATAACAGGAATTTGGATAGATACTTACTATTCCTTGTTAGAGGTTAGTCATATATATTGTGTCCTTACATACATGCACTCGGGAATTACTGGTGGATTCAGGAGTGGTTGATCCTCTTTTCCTTTCCTTTTCCTCCAGGTTTGGAAATATCCTGGGATGGAGACAGTTTTGTCGAAGTCATGGCTGCCCCTCACCTCAAGGGCAAACTCTGTGGTCTTTGTGGCAACTACAATGGACACAAACGTGACGATTTAATTGGTGGAGATGGAAACTTCAAGTTTGATGTGGATGACTTTGCTGAGTCCTGGAGGGTAGAATCCAACGAGTTCTGCAACAGACCTCGGAGAAAACCAGTGCCTGAACTGTGTCAAGGGACAGTGAAGGTAAAGCTCCGAGCTCATCGAGAATGCCAGAAACTCAAATCCTGGGAGTTTCAGACCTGTCACTCAACTGTGGACTATGCCACTTTCTACCGGTAAGTACAGTGTTTTGGGGGATGGTTTGGGTTACAGACCTAGGATTGACTTGACCTTGAATTAGAGTATATGAAATCTTCTAGTGTACAAAACATGGGTCCTCAATGCACATGATAAACACTTTTTTTTCTTATGTTGAGACCAATCTTATTTTGACTAAGTCCCACGTTGTGTCCCAAATTAAGAAATTGCAGGGAGTATTTCAGAGCTTTCTCGTATAGATCATTCTGTTTTTGTGTCTGTAGGCTCACTGGGAAGTTGGTGATTTTTCTAGGTTTTAGCTTGGCTCTAAGACTAAGGAGTGCTTCTCAAATTCTGTCTAAACTACAGTGATATAGGACAGAGATGGGAATCTCAAATAATTCTGGCTGACTGGGTGTTTGAATGAGCTTGGTCATTTAAGACCTGAGGAACAGTTCAGGTCTGCCTCATGGTCTAGTCTCAAACAAATCTGCAGGTAGAAAACAAAGCAATGAAATGAGGATATTTAGATCTTGGCCAACTATGAGACTTCACATTCAAAGTTAGGAGAGAGTAGAAAGAAAACTTGAAGATGGAAGAGAGAAGGTCTCTCATTGAGAATATGGATTCCATAACCTTTTCTTCCATGCTGCAAGGCTGAATTTGTGAATTGATGAGTCTGGCCTGGTTGTACTTCCATTTATTACATAATTCCATGGGTTCAAGAGCTATGACTGTCTGTAACTTTAACCACCATGGGTATGGGAGGGAATATGAGAAGACTCAGCCCAAAAGGCCTTGTTTAAGTGATTTGCCTGTGCCTCTTAAAATGAGAAAACTCCTGTGGTCTGAAGCCACAGAAAAGTTATTTTTACTCTTTAATTGCCACCAGTTTATTTCCCCTAGTTCTCGTTAAATGTGATCTTTTTTTATTTGATCTTTGGACATAAAAGATAAAGTTCTACAAAGACAGCTCAAAGTGGAGTGGAAAAAGGACTGTCCCTGTCATCATATATGCCTAAACATGGCTGTGTCTGCCAAACCATTTGGCTCCAACTCCTACGTTTAGCTCTTTCAAGCCATTTTCCTGTTATAATTTGGATTTCTGGATTCCCTTCTTCCTCTTTCCTGTACCACCCCCTAGATTGACCCCACTCTTGTCTATTGAAATTGAAAGATCTTTAAAAAATTGTTTATTTATTTATTTTTGGGAAGAGAGAGAGAGAGAACATGCATGAGCAGAGGAGGTACAGAGAGAATCCCAAGTGGGTTCCACACTGTCAGCACAGAGCCCACCCTGGGACTCGAACCCACAGACTGTCATGACCTAAGACAAAATCAAGAGTCAGATGCTTAACCAACTGATCCACACAGGTGCTCCTGTGTGGCTTTTTAAATTGAAAGATCTTAATGTAAGACTTTGGAGTGAGTTAAAGAGCTGGGTAGAGAAACCAAACTTTGTTTGGACTCTAAATATCCATCACTTGAAAGTCTGAGGGGAAGCAATAGAGCATAGCAATTAAGAACTTTGTGGTCTTCTGGGGCTAAAAATCCAGCCCAGCTTTACAACCTTGAGCACTTATTTAAGCTTTCTAAACCTTAATTTGCTTGTCTGTGAAGTGGGGATAATAAAAGAACCTAAGGTAGGTATAAGGGTTATTATTCAGATTTTGTGAGATTATGAACATAAATGCATGTGCCCAAATGCTATGTAATTGATGACTTCTGTAATTTCTTCTATTAATTAAATTAAATAATAAACAACAATAATGACTTGTTTGGAAGCTCCCCTGCCTCAGTTGCAGATTTGGATTAGACCCTTCTCTACCGAACGTAGAAGTAAAGGCTGTACTTCTCCCAGGGCCCCAATACTCTACACCTTTGATTTTTATCTCATTTCAAAGGAATGTGGTTGAAAACAAAAATTGGAGAGCAGGGCTGCAGAGATTAGTCTCTTTTTGCGAATTTCTATTTCTTTTCCCTTTGGCGATTTATTTCATATTGTGGTCCCTGGACCGCAAACAGGAATATGATGAACACCTTGGCAGAAGTCGTGAGAAATGACATAGTCATGGACAGAGAGAACCAGAATTGTTGGGTGGCCAGGCAGATGCTTGCCTTCTGCCCTTGGAAGTTGCTGCAACCACCACAGCAGTAGAGTGGGGGTTGCTTGTTTGTGGAAGGGGCTTGATGTGCAGAGCCTGGGGGAGTTCATGAGGATGCTCCCGGGACCCTTGTGCACTGAGGTTTGGAGCACCAGAGGTGGTGGGAGCTGAGCTCGCCTTCTGCCGTGCATGATGTAGCAGCAGAGCACCCATCCATGGCCAGCCCCTCTGTCTTGGAAGAGGCAGGGGAACTGAGGGGAGCAGGGCTGAACCCTGCCTATCACACATCCTGTTGCTGCCCTCATGCCCCAACCATGAGGCGTGTCTTTATGTATTTTCAAGTGAGAGTGGCCAGTGTTAGATAGATATTGGGTTTCTTTCTTTCTTTCAAGCATACAGATAGCAGGAAAAAGAAGATAAACAAGGTCAATATGGAAAGGCAGTTATGTTCCCATGATATCTCCGATGAGGACCAAACCTCTGAGAGGCTTTAGGAAGCAATGGGCAGAGAATGTGTTGGATGATGCCAAGTTGGACCCAGTCTTAACTCCACCATGTTCTAGTTGTGTGGCCTGGTAGCTAGTTGAGTTTCAGATTCTTTACCTGTAGCATAAGTATGACAGTAACTGCCTGGTGGGGCTGTTCCTCCAAGGACGGAGGTCAACAGGCAGTGCCATGTTGTACATGGTAGGCAGCCAGGACTAGCACAGCGTGCTGTTGTCCTGTGTCCCTTCCTTGCCCTGGAGGATCTTGTCCTCCGCTTAGCCACTTTCTGATTGCTGATATCTTCTGCTTACATCATTGAGAACTGATTGGATAGATTCTTGCTGATAAATTTATGGAAAAATTTAAAAGTCAACTGTTTCTCATTGGTGATACTAAATGAGATAGTATAAGAGAAGACTTCAGGGGTGCCTGGGTGGCTCAGTTGGTTGAGCGTCCAGCTTCGGCTCAGGTTATGATCTCACGGTTTGTGGGTTTGAGCCCCGTGTCAGGCTCTGTGCTGATAGCCAGCTCAGAGCCTGGAGCCTGCTTCAGATTCTGTGTCTCCCTCTCTCTCTGACCCTCCTCTTCTCGCACTGTCTCTCTCTGTCTCTCAAAAATAAATAAGGAACATAAAAAAAAATTTTTTTAAAAAGAGAAGACTTCATTGCAATCCTTTCTTTTTAATTTTTTAAGTTTATTTGTTTATTTTGAAAGAGACAGAGAAAGTTAAAGGGGGGAGGGGCAGAGAAAGAGGGAAACACCCAAGCAGAATCCCTGCTGTCAGCACTAGCCCAACATGGGCCTTGAACTCACAAAACCATGAGATCATGACCTGAGCTGAAACCAAGAGTCAGACACTTAACTGACTGAGCCACCCAGATGACCCTGCAATCCTTTTTAGAAATGTGGTTTTGGGGGCTACTGGTGGCTCCTTTGGTTAAGCATCCAGCTTTGGCTCAGGTTATAATCTCCCTGCTCACGTTTGGAGCCGTACCTCAGGCTCTGTGCTGGCAGCTCAGAGCCTGGAGCCTGCTCCGGATTCTGTCTCCCTTTCTCTCTGCTCCTCCTACACTCACACTCTTTCTCTCAAAAATAAATAAACATTTAAAAATTTAAAAAAATAAAATAAAAACATTTTATAAGAGTAATATATGTTCATTGTATGACATTTAAAAAATATTAAAATGAATAAAAGAGAAAATGGCAATCATATTATATTTCACTCATGTAAATTTTTCTTGTATGTTTTATGTCATTGGTGGAATTTCTAAAATGAATCCAAAAACATAGGCATGACCGTGACTGTGACCTTATTTTTGAATCATTACAGGACTAAAGAGATTTGCCTTGATATCATGAAAAGTCATATACATAAATTGTGTATGAATTTGATTCCTTGTATTTCCCCCTTACCTTCCAAAGAAATATGAGTATTTCTCTTAAGGACAAAGAATAAGGTAAATAGCACATAAATGCATCCTTCCAAACACCACTCTATTTGTGACAATGGAGAAGGGAGAAAACAAAGAAAACATTTCTCTGAGGAAATGGTCTCTTTTTTGGGTTTTCTTAATTATATTATAAATTCCACAGGGCAAATTCTATTATAAATATGAGACATATTCTTATAAAGTAAACATAATAATTCTAATTTTTCTGAATTAGAATTTACGTTTGAGATATCTAATATTTAAGATTCTTATTTTTATTTTATTTTGGTCTTTTATCCAATTCAACAATTTAAATAGTAAACTATTGTCTATAAACTTGAAAAACTGTATGAGGAAGAAATTAGTGCAAATTTTCTTTTCTTCCCTTGGGAAACTTTTTAGGTTTTGCTAAATTTTTCTTCACAAATCAATTCTACCCCCCTGAGGGCTGATTTGGCATAAAAATGTGATATTTAATTAAATATTAATTTAACCTTTGTAATCAGCATACTTTGGTTTAATTTATTAATCAGATATGTTTAGGTGCAAGGTAATTTAATTATGAATCACATAAAAATTTTAGCTGGCTGCATCGGTAATGTGTCTTAAGTCCTAGAGTTGCTAATTGACTTGTCCTTAAATTAGATAATTCCCTTTAATAATGTTTTGCATTCTCCTTCACTGGTGTGTGAGGGAGAAATTCCTAGAAGCTAGGAAGGTAGTGTTCTGTGGAAAAATTGATGCAAAGTCATTTGAATTCTATTTGGATTCACATAGAGAGTCCCCCAAGGGGAAAATGTTGAGTATTTTCAAGACTCTTTTCTCATTTCTCTTGTTCACCTTACTTTCCCTGGCTCATGTTGCCGTCTCTGTTCCTGGCCCAGATGCCAGGTGAGACCTCCAGGGGGAATAGGCAGATGCCCCCCCCCCCTGCCACCGCGGGCCCCAAGGCCCTGCCCCACCCACTGCAGACCCTCAGCAGCCAACATCAAATCTGCTCCCCACTGCTGCCTTGGGCCATGCTGAAGAAAAGTTTTGGCAGCATAGGGCCGGGGAGAGGCAAAGAGGCTGACTGGACTCTGGGTCAGACTGGGGAAATAGAAGACCCCTGTGTATGAAACAGCAATGCGCTTTTTCCCTAATGCTGACCCAAATCCTGGATAAAATAGTAACAAGAAAGTGTAACCTCCCAATAAAGCAGGGCTCTTAAGTCAGGGCAGGCCCACATTTCAGAGAAGTCAGAAGAATGAGTGTGAGCGGCCACAAAGTCATCTCAGGGCTCTTCTCCCCGCTCTGCTCTCCTTAATGGGGTATAATTCACCAGAACAAAAACTCTGTTCACTTGTTCAGGATGGGAAAGTGTCTGGGGATTCCCAGTCTAGGAAATGTTCTTTTCTTTCCATGCTGTGGTTTTTACAGCTGTAAGGAGCTGAAGTAACGCCAGAGGATTCACAGATGTGTCCTTCCCGCAGAGGTACCGGGAGGCAGGAGGTGGGAGGTACTGCAGGAGGATATTGGAACTTTGATAGCACAATGGTGTTGGATATACTGGTGTCCCGAGACTGACAGTGGCTTCCTTCCAGAAGATCACAGACTTTGTGGATAACCCACTTTGTGTTTTCCTATAAAGGAAACTAATCATTTATTGTAAAACAAGAGAAGAGGGGCACCTGGGTGGCTCAGTCGGTTGAGCAACCGACTTCGGCTCAGGTCATGATCTCATGGTTCGTGGGTTCGAGCCCCGTGTCGAGCTCTGTGCTGACAGCTAACTCAGAGCCTGGAGCCTGCTTCAGATTGTGTACCTCCCTCTCTCTCTGACCCTCCCCTGCTCATGCTGTCTCTCTCTGTCTCTCAAAAATAAATAAAAACCGTTAAAATTTTTTTTAATAAATAAAACAAGAGAAGAGATCAGGCAAGGAGTATAGACTTCATGTGTGTGTATGTGTTTGTGTATTAGAAAGTCATATAAAGCAAACTGCTATTCTATAATTAAATTAACTCAATCTTCCCTTGCTTCAAAGAAGAACATGCTTAGAACATTTCTCTTTACATCTTCTGATAACTTGTCTCAAATTGCCATTAGAAGTACAGTCCTAAATCAAATGGGGTGTTTATTTTTAAGAGTGACATTATAGGCCTTTCTTTTTATTTTTCTTTTGGCAAACTAATCTTTTAGGATGAAGAGTCCCTCTGAATCTGTCAATAAGGTATGCTGACACCAGGTGGCAGTAGACACCTAAGTTGGACCACCTATCAGACTTTGGCCCTTACAAGTCCACCCTTAAAGTTTAACTTGTTTTCCCTACTCATTAGTACTCCCTCTCTCTCTCTCACTCTCCCTCTCGCTCTCTGGCTCTCCCTCTCACTCTTAACTTCTGCTCTAAGCTATTGCTTTCAATGTATCTAAGTATACAACGTGCATTTTTGCTTCTGGGTCCATATCATTCCCTTGCCTGGGATGCTTCCATTTTCTACATTAATTTAAGCCGAAGGTGCAGTTCAGGTCTCATCCAGGCCACTATAAATGTTCTTTCTTTAGTTTCTTGGATATGCTGACTGTGTTCATCGTTATTTAGCACCTATTCTATGTTGCACTGCCATCGTCTCTCCAGCATTGGATTTTAGGTTCACAGGGAAATGGGGAATGTCTTTTCTACACTTTGTATTTCACCCAGCATCACCCCTAGAAGTCACCCCTGGAAAGAAATGGCTTTTAGCTCCCCTCCTAGCCTCGCTCCCAATTTCATCCTCTCTGAACTGTGACTTCTGCTACCCTCAATTCCATCTTAGATTGTTATCCTCACACTCAGAATATGCACACATCTCTGCCCTATCAGGGAATAGACTAGTCAGGGCAAGCAGAGCCTCTGGTCCACCTTCAATTCTCCAAAAACTGTCTCCGCACTTCTTATTGCATGAGCTTACTGCTGTGACTGCCTCTGGACCTTAGCACCTGCCTCTGCCTACTCACAGTTCACTTGAAAGCCACCTGGACTTCCCAGCTCCTCTTCTGTCCTTCAGCTGGGATTTGGCCTTGATATCTTCTTACGTGGTATTTTCTTCCATAAATATTTCTGTGTTGGTCTTTCTCAGTGGTCTTAGGACCTCAAATCAGTCTCCTCTTCGGGAGGCACAGCAGCCGACCTCCAGTGGGGTGATCTTGCCATGGCCAACTGACCCTGTGCCTGGGCACCAGCCAGTATTCTCACTAAGGAGTCACACCCCTTCTACCTTGTCACTGGCCCTGAGCCTTCTGCCAGTTTGGAATCAAAGCCTCATTGTGGTATTTCCCTCCACCTTTCATTTATTCTTTTCCATGTCAGCCACAGGTAGATTCTTTCCTGTTTGCCCCATTAACATCACCCAAAAGAAAGATTTTAAACTGCTTTCCTACTGCCTGTATTTCAGCTCTGAAGGGCCCTCCAGGTTAATCCAGTTTTCTTGGGGCCAAAGAAAACAAAGAAAGAAAAATACATAAGTACACTTAGAAAGGTCCAGGGTTGCTTGGAACATCATTGTATCCAAATCTAAAATCATCTCTTGTTTAAATTTTCATACCAGAAAGAGAGAAACACTATCATTTAAAGAAGAAACAAAGACACATGGGACCTATCTTAGCAGGCAGGCTCCCCTTTGAAGAGAATTTGAGCAACTGTATGGCTGGCTAGCCAACTACAAATGTGGAGGGAACACGGTCCACACATGACAACCCTCCCTTCTGACCCCACGAGTTCAGAGGCATTCCCCAAATCACATCCAGGATCAGTAATTTGCTGGAAGGACTAACAGAACTCACTGAATACTGTTACACTTGTGGTTGTAGTTTATTATAGGGAAAGAGCAGAGCCAGGAAAGGGCTAAGCATGAGCCTCTGCTGTTAATCTCTTATGGAGTCACAAACTGGCATTAACTCCTCTTGGCCGCAGTGATGGCAATATTTACTACTCACAGTGTATTTCCAATCAGGGAAGTTTACCTGAGCCTTTGGTGTCCCAGGATTTTACTGGGAAAACTACCTGCTGTCTACATGGCCGACATCGTCTCCAGCTCCTCCTGGAGGTCATGCTAATGTCTTTAATATCCAGTTGCTCTGGTTGGGACTGTTGTGATACGGCCCAAAGCCCTTATCATAAATCACGATGTTAGAGTGTCTGGTGTCTAAAGCCCCCAGGCAGAAAACAATGCTCTGGAAGGCAGGACATTCCAGGGGCCTAGGGATCACTCCCTCACCCATCCTGGGAGCCAAAGACCAGGGTCAGACTTTGGGGCAAGGTCAATTCTTCACTATACAACCTACCAGGCTCAAGGTTAAACCTAATTTAAATTTGATTTTAGCTTTGAGTTTATTTTCAGCATAAACTTCCTGGAATCCTGCAGTGTTTCTCCTCAGAAAATTACATTCTGGAATGCAATTAGATGAGACTTTTGAACACAGATTTGAATGAGTATCATTGTCACAGGTAAAACACTAATTATTTTGTAGCACCTCTCTTGGCTGCTTAGGGGATGTCTTGATTACTTCTCAGTAAGCAGGAGGCAGGCTGGTGTAGCTTCCTCATATTTTCATTATTTATGAGTGTAAGACCTTTCCATCCATGAGAGCAAGGCTGACATGGATAGCGTTTTCTTCATTTCCCTGTTGTGTTCTGGAAACTCTGGCAAGAATGTCCATGGCTGCTCTCAGTGTCTCTCAGTGTCCATTCAAGTCTTTAAATATCCTGCTTTTCCAGGAGTCTATGGAAGAAAATTTCATTACTTATTTAATTTGCTCCTTTTACAACTTTCAACTGAGCACCTGCTGTGTGCCGGGTACTGCTGTAGGTTGGCAATTCAGGACTGAACAAGAGAGACAATAGCTTTTCCTTCAGAGGACCCAGGGTCTAGCATGAGCAGACAACTTTAAATAAGAAACAAGGTCACTGCCAACTGTGAGAAGAGTAATGGAGGAGATAAGGCCGGCTCAGGGAGGCTAACTCTGAATTAGGTGCATACAAAAAGACTGCTTGAGGAGCTGCCCTTTGAGTAGAAGCCACTGCAGGTGGCAAGGACTAGTGAGGAGGCCGGGCCACAGCAGGGGGAAGGGCAGAGGCCCCAGTGCTGGGACTGTGTGGCCTGTTTGAAGACGTGAAAGAAGGCTTCCTTGACTGACACTTTGAGAAAGTGATGGGAATTTGTACCTCTTAATCCCCTCCACCTCTTCCACCCTCCCCCACCCTCAACCACCTTCCCTCTAGCAATCGCCAGTTTGCTCTCTGTATCTCTAAGTCTTTCTATTTTGCTTTGTTTGTTGGTTCGTTTTTATTTTTAGATTCCACATATAAGTGAGATCATATAGTATTTGTCTTTCTCTGTCTGACTTACTTTGTTTCACATAATACCCTCTAGATCCATCCATGTTGTCACAAATAGCAAGAGCTCATTCTTTTTTTATGGCTGTGTGATATTCCATTGCATATGTACAAATCTTCCTTATCCATTCATCTATCGATGGATACTTAGGTTGCTTCCATATCTTGGCTATTATAAATAAAGCTTCATATACCTTTCTGAATTAGTGTTCTTTTTTCTTCAGGTAGATATCCAGAAGTGGAATAAATAAGTCATGGGGATGAAAAGTACAGCATAGTTAATACAGTCTACAATACTGTAATAGCTTTAAATGGTGATAGATGTAACTAGACCTATCATAGTGAGCATTTGTAATGTCTGTAATTGTTGATTCACTCTACTGTAACCCGAAACTAATATCATATTGTATGTCAATTATACTTCAATGAAAAATAAGTAATTTAAAAAAACCACACATTTGTCAGAAAAATACAATAAAGAAAGTAATGAATATCCTGCCAACAACCATGTGGTCTTGGAAGCGCATTCTTGGACATTTGAGGTCCAGAGGAGATGGCTTCCCCAGCCAACACCGTGATCACATCCTTGTGAGACCCTGAGCAGAGTCCCTGCCTGGACTCTTGATCTAGAGAAACTGAGATAGTAAATGTGTGTTGTTTTAAGCCACTTAATTTGTTGTTAAAGCCACTAACCTTTTTACACAGTAATAGACAACTACTCTATGTAGAGAGCAATTTGGACTTGTCTTTGGATTTACTGTTCTTTAAAAACTGAAAGAAAGTGCAATATGAGCACTCTTTTTTTCTTTTTTTACGATTTCAGACTTTCCCATTTTATATAGTTTGATGGGACACCACCAGTTCTGTGTTCTCTGTCCCTACTATGTGGTTCTACAGCACTCTCTTCTTCCCTTATCATTGTAGGTTTGAAAAAGGTATTCCAAGTGTCTTTTAAAAAACCTCACCACTACTAAACCATAGACTCCTTGAAGGTCTATGTTTTGTTCATTATTGTATGCCCAATGCCTAAGAAGTCAATGAAATATAAATGTTTCCTGGTACTCAGAAAATATATATGTTGAATGAATAAATAGAAAAAAATGAATCAACAAAGAAATGCTTTTCAATAAGTGAGGGATAGAATGTCACGAAATGAGTGTGGTGTGGTTGTCAAGCAGACTTTGGAACCTGCATGAATCCGGGCTCCCCCACTCTCGGGTTGTGTGCTGTTGGGCAGGTCAGTTCATCTGCCGAAGCCCTGATTGCATTACGTGTGGAAGAGGGTGGTAAGAGGACCTAACAGATTGCTGTGAGGGTTTGTTATGAGGCTTGCAAGAGGCACCCCACAAGGATATTCACTCTGGGCCTGATGTAGAGCAAATGCTCAGTCAGTGGCAGTTTGACTGATTATAATAAACCACATGGACAGGTACAGCATCTTATGCATTAGCTGGTGTCTTGACAACACCGTGGGCTTTTCAAAGGGTCATGGTGGCCCTCGGATGTTGTGGGAGCAGCAACAGGGCTTCAGTCCAGAGCTCAGGGTTGTACTGGGTTTGACAGTTATCTGGGACTCTGGCCATTTCCCAGTCAAGCTGGCAAAAATTTGAATCCATGAAGAGTATGCAAATACAAAGTAAGAGGTACCTTTTGCATTCCTGGATCTTCTACACATTTTTCTCTATTTACATGGAAATCTAATATTCAATCTCATTTTTCTTCTTACCTGGCATGTAAAAGGAGTAGTAGGCATTCACACACAGGCTTTCAGCGGGGCAGTGCTCCAACCAGGGGAAAATATTCAGAAGTGTCCATATGGTTAAAAAAATAAAAAGACCAAGGAGTAGTTTAGTTAAGGGAAAAAATGGTGAATTATTGTTTTATATATCCACAGTCCTCTTTTCTAGGATTATGGTCGATTACTGATGTTTAGGAGTCAATAAAATCAATAAATAATAAAATAGATATATATTATCTATTGTAAAAATACAGATTATTTTATAGTCACTGACTGATTGATTACATAATTCACTGGGCGCTGTTCAAGGTGCTGGAGATATGGCAGTGAATGAGATAAATGAGTCCTCTGGCCCACAGAGCTTACAGAACAGGCGAGTGAGAGATGGAGACAAGTAAACAGGACTATAGATAGGGAGGGATGCATTTGAAAGAAGATGTACAGGATACTGTGGGAATCTGCCAGGGGGTGGCTGCCTGGAGGAAGTGACTTCCGAAAACATATGTAGGGTTTAGTTATACAAAAAGAGGAGTAAAGCATTGGGGAAAAGAAGAGAGGAAAAGAGTCCAGCCATAGAAGAGGGCATGTTCGAGGCTGTGGAGGCCAGCAAGAGCCTGGCCCAGGCAGCTAGCAGGATATTCCATGGCACAGTGTCATAAACAATGAGGGGTGTGGACCGTGGGTCAGGGGCAGAGGCCTCAGCCAGATCATGACAGTGTGTGCCCCAGCATCCATCAGCCAACGGAAGGGGCACACTATAGTGTCTTTCAGCCATTAACTGGAGCAGGTTATTTGGAGCATTGTTTCAGTAGAGCCAAAGCTTTCCATTTAGTCATCACTTATTTATTTTTTGTTTTTTGTGCACCTATTTTATATTCTATCCTCTCAGACTTTAGCAGGTTTCAGAATCACAGAGAGCTGATTCAGTGTGTTTAGGGTGGGGCTTCAGGATGTGCATTTCTAACAAGTTCTCAGGTGATGCTGGGGGTGAGGGACCACACCTGGAGAGCTTCTTCACAAAGTGGAAGAATTTCAAGAAGAATCGCTCCCAGGTGTTTATGGATCCTCGAGGGACTCAATTCTCTGAGATTTTGTCTACTCAATGACCTTTAAAATTTTTTTTTGGATAATGGGGCTTATGTGGGGGGTTTTGTGTTTGTTTTTGTTTTGTCCTCTACAGTCTACCTCCAATGTCAGAGATGGGAAGGCAGAGGGATCCATGGCTTAGAGGGTTAGGAGCTAAATGTATGCCCACTTAGACCAAAGTGGTAATGGGTGCTCAGTTGCATTTTCATGGTGTGTAATTCAAAGTACAAGTTCAAAGTAAATCTTTTTATGTCTTTTTTTGTGAATGAAAGGGTACTGGTCTTACTGCCTCCTTGTTCATAAGGCCAGGCCAAGCAGAAGGGCTGAATTTGCTCTGCTGGCTTATTTGTGAGTAAGAATTAGAATCCAGAGTCAACGTCCTCCTGGTTGCTGAGATGCCTTTTTCACTGAGAGCCCAGTGCAGGGAACCACCCTGGTCATTTTTAGATGACAGGACCCAGCCAGTGAAATGGGAGAGAGGACTGAATACAGTGCAGCTTTGTTGTTGATCAGGATCAGAGCCCGGGATTCCTGTGCACAGAGAGGGCTGCCCAAATCCTCTCTCCCCTCATGTACTCAGACAGACCGGAGACAGGGGCCAGGACTGTGTGCCCAGAACGGCCGACAGGATGTATCTGTAAAAATCTGCTTCCTTTCTACTGGCGTTAGGCTTTTAAAGAGCCTGGTCAATGGGCACAGAAAATAGAGAAATAAATGCTTTGCAAGGAAATGGGGAAATCTGGTGACGATACTGGAATTAATAATTCTTTTAACATGAAAGAGCCATTCCCTATGATCTTTACTGTCTTACCTAGTGTTTGGAATTTTAAAAGAGAGAGAAGACAAGCTGGTTTGTTCATTGCATCACAAACAAATGGCCCATGTGTGAGCATGAAGGTAGGATGCATTTGAACCACTCAAGGAATATGGGCCAAAAGACCTTTCAGAGCCCCTGAAAGCTTTTCCATATGAAAAGGAAACCAGGAAATTGGAGTCTTCATTTTGTCTTTGTGATCAAAGCTGGGAAGCAAAGATATTAAGCAGATACTGGCTGATAGTTCTGTGGCCACCGTTAGGGTTTATTGGCCTTACAAGTAAGCACATAAGAACTGTAGAAAAGCTGAGGTTGGTATTTACTTGAGGGGATAAAAAGATTGAGATCCAGAAGTTTACTGAAGTTGAGGGCTGAATTACTAGATAATGAATCCATGGGCTTCGGTAATAGGAGGTACCAACAACCATGTTAGCTAGCATTGATTGACATGTGTTATGTGACAGAAACTCTGGGAGTCCTAATAATGTATTACAATGTTAATAATAAGGGACAATGCTTCAATAACAGAGGAGTAAGAGATTACATGTTTGAGTGCTTACTATGTGCGAGCGGCCCCTAAGGGCTTGGCCTGCCTGTAGAATTCCGTTTGTGTGGATGAGGAACCAGAGTTTAAAGGAATTAAAATTATCACCCAAGATCACCAGGCAAAAAAAGGCAGAGTCAGGATTTGAAACCAAATCTATTTGACCCAGAGCTTATGCTTTTGACCATTACCATCATAATCTGGTAATAGATCCCCCTTGTAACCTTCATCCTCACTCCTAACTTTTCTCCATTTTCTAAACGAGCTGAAAACACTTGGGTTTTTCAAATATTTCCTATACGGCAATCTATTTTCTTTTTTTGAAATCTTTTCTTTTAAGCAAAATTATCTGTTCAGACTTTGGAAGTATTATGCTATAGTTGACGTTGGCTGACTTTTAAGTAAACCGATTTCATTCTATTGGCCTTTTACAGAGAAATATATGAATTTCAAAACAATGGCCATTTTTCTACTAAAAATTTTTTTGGTTTATTTATTTATCTTGAGAGAGAAGAGTGCACGCATAACTGGGGGGAGGGGAGCAGAGAGAGAGAGGGAGACAGAGAATCCCGAGCAGACTCTGAGCTGTCAGTGTCAAACCCAACGTGGCTTGGTCCCATGAACCCTGAGACCATGACCTGAGCTGAAACCAAGAGTCAGATGCTTAACCAACTGAGCCACCCAGGCACCTCTCCACTCATATTTTTTTCTGGTCCACAATATTATTCTAGCACTAAGACACACAAATGCCCAATCCCACTGTGAAAGGCTGAATTCATCATGGAGCAGATATCCTTGATTCTAGCTTCTGCACCTATAAAATATATCAGCCTTTTTCATCTTTTTTTCCTTTTAAAGATTGTTTAGAAATAATTTCTAAATAAAGAAATTGATTTTTATTTCACATCTTGCTTAAGATGTTCCAATTGATGGGATACTGGCAACTTGGTGATATTTAACTTCTGGGAAGCCACAATCCTTGTTGAGAACCTGATGAAAGCTAAGGGACTTTTTTCCCCAGAAAAATGCATGCACATCTGTACATAAAGCAGGGAATTATCTGTGTAGGGATCAGTGGACACTGGGTTAAGAAATCTTGCCTCTTTCTTCCTTCCTCTCCCTTCAGCTCTTTAATTAATGTTTTTTTGAGCCCTATTAAATGTTAGGCAGTATCTGTGTGTTGGGATTACAGTGGTGAGTGAAACAGGGACATGGTCCCTGTCTTCAAGGGGTTTATTGTCTAGTGAATGAGATGGCAGTAATCCAATGTCCTCGCAAATAAGCATGCTATGATTATATCTGTTACAAAGGAAAACTCTGGCATATAAGAGGATGATTTTACAGGAGGATCAGACCCAGCAGGTGTGTGTATAGGGGAAGAGGGAGGCAAACGGATCAGAGAACTCCCTCTCCCCAGGAAATGATATTTGAGTTGAGATCAAAAGGATGGGTAGCAGTGAACCAAGTTCAGAGGCAAGAAGAGAGGGGTCTAACTAGGGAGTATTGTGCCACATTCATATGCCCTGAAGTGCTGATGTAGCCAACCCTGAGTTAACCTGTGTGCCCATCCCAAGGAGCTCTGTGTACTTCCTGAGCTATGCTCTCAATGTAATAAAGCCCAGTATACAGAGTCTCAACTGTCAGTGTGATTCACTCAAGTTATGTATCAAATCACATTTTTTCTGAAGGTAAATACCCTCTCATGGAGCTTTAAAGTGAGTTTTCTCCTCACGCTCAGGGGAGTCCATATCACTGACTTGGTTCTATCTCGGGCAGGGCTTTATATTACTTGTTATGATATGCTTGGTCATGCCGTGTTCCTTCAGAGGGCACATCTGGAGTGATGAAGGCACACTTGCTGCACACTTGGGCACACATCCACAATCACGCATGCCAGGCCACATCCATGCTGCCAGTACACAATCTGTAATGCACCAGCACAAGGTTCAGACCTTTGGTATTCTTTGCTATCCTTGGACCAGCAGCGCTAGGAGCTTGTTAGAGATGCAGAATCTGTCTCTATTCTCACCCTCCTGAAATAGAATGTGCAGTTTTGATAAGGTTCCCACGTGATTTGTGTACACATTAAAGTTTGATCAGTGCTGGTGTGGTTTTCATCTCTAATCAGACCTAATCTGTACCGTGTTGTTGAATATTTTTGTCAAAGACTTCCATTAAAGGCTTAATAACACACAAACTTTTAATTATATTTTGTTTAAAAATTTGTTAACGCTTATTTGGTTTTGAGAGACGAAGACAGAGCATAAGTGGGTGAGGGACAGAGAGAGAGGGAGACATAGTCTGAAGGACGCTTCAGGCTCTGAGCTGTCGGCACAGAGCCCAATGTGGAGATTGAACCCACAAACCATGAGATCATGACCTGAGCTGAAGTTGAATGCTTAATGGACTGAGCCACCCAGGTATAATTATGTATATTTTAATAGAATAATTTCTTTTCCAATGCAGAGAAAAGGATTCCGCGTAACTGTTTTCTGGGACAGTTGTAATTTGACTCTAGTGTGTGATAGATATATATATTAACAGGGGATGACGGCACATGGTCAGGTCACACTTCCGCAAAGGCCTTTCACCTATTCATGGGTTGGTCCCCTGTTAGTTAGTGGCCTTGTTCTTCATTACTTACATCAGATGGAAAGTCTCTTCACAGAACTTTTGGAAGTGACTCGTGATGCTGAAATAGGGCAAGGCAATTGTACACTGATCAGTGAAATAGCTCATATTTATGAGGTGTAAGGTCATTTGTGTTTGCTTCATCCGTGGTTCTTAAAAGGGTCTTCCCAGACCTTGAACCACAAGATTACAATGAAAAGCAGCCCACACACCAGCCCAGCTCTTCCATCTGGCCTGCCCAGCTGTGTCTTTCCCTCCCCACTGGACCCATTCCTGCCTGCTCTTTGATTCCTAGGCTCTGTCCTTCAGATCTTGATAATAGTAACTCATTCCCTACCTCTCTCTGGGCCGTCTGATCATCTGTATGCTTTCCTTTCCCTTGATTTTAGCATTGGGTAAGAGACCCTTCCCACATGAGTCTCAGGCCCTGAGCACCCCTCAGTTGGCAGAGAATCACAACTCAGGGAGAGTCCAAGAACCCATGTCATTAAGGTGGCAGAATAACTTTTCTTAGCACTTTGATGGCATCTTCTGTTTCCTAAGTTTAGCTGTATTGGATTAAGTTTAGCCGTAGCATGTACTCTTGCCCATCTTGTATGAATTAGATCTTTTGTTTCAGTTGTGTGTAAAGAAAAACCCCAGATAAACTAGCTTTACCAGTAATGGGTTTAATATGTAAAAATGAGTATTAATTGACTCATGTAACTGAAAAGTCAGGGCATTTTTCAGTTTCACTCGTGGCTTGATTCAGGGTTTAAATGAGGTTTTCAGGGATTGTGCTTTCTCCAGTTTCTGCCACAGTCCCTTTGTGTTAGAATATAGTCCCCTCATGCCCCAAATACTTCGTGGTTGGAGTTTCAGGCAAATTATGCAGACATGGGTGAGTCTTTTCTCCTCAAGGAGCCTCATGCACCTCCTTGGTTCCAGCTGAGTCTTGTGCCCATTTCTAAACCAATCAATCACTGTAGTTGGGGAAACACATGAATTGACTCATTTAGACAAGTGGTTCTCAAACTTAGGCAGGCCTCAGACTCATTTGAGAGGCCTGTCCAAATGCAGATTGCTGGCTCCACAATTTTTGTGAGTTTGTGATTCAGCAGGTCTGAGGTGGGATCTGAGAGTTTCTAGCAAATTCCTAGGTGGTGCTGATGTTGGTCGGATGACCACACTTTGAGAATGACTGGTTTAAATTCATCAGTGGCTTGTCACATAGAGACCGGGAGAGAGGTACCAATGTAATCCAAGGACCTCTTTTACCTGAGAAGGGGAGATGGATGTTTCCATTTCTCCCTCTCTAGCTTACTTGTGTTCTTATTAGCCACAATTCCTGCCACTTGAGTGGTGAGAAAGCTCAGCAGGGACTTCCTTAGGCTCGGGGAATGCAGCTATAACCCAGACAAAGTTTGTATTCTCATCACCTGGAAGGGCGATAAGGATGGTGACGTAAGCAAATGGATGCGTAATACGTGAGGTAACTTCATGTTACACAGAGCAGGGAAGGGGGTGGAGAATATTTCTGGGGTCTGGGAGAATATTGGGTCATGAGAATCTTGCATGTAACTTGTTGGGGGGAAGCCTCTTGGATAAGGTACCATTTGAGCTGAGATCTGAAGGGAGAGAGGGAGTGAGCCCTGCCCCAATTTAGGGAAAATGCTTCCCAGGCAGAGTCCAAGGGGGCTTGGAGAGTTTGAGGAATAACAAAAGGTCACTGTGCCTTTGGCAGAGGGAGCAAGGGGAAGAGGGAGAAGAAGTGCAAAAACATAGGACTTGACAGACTGTGGAGAGGGTCTTGAGTTTTAACTGTGAAGAAAAAGAGAAACTTCCCTGAGACATGAGTGGCACCTCTGGGAATAGGGATTTGAAATATGATAGAATGAACATGGGTGTAGAGAGAATGAACTGTGCCCTTATATTCAGTTAGTGTCCAACTACTGAAAATCCAGTGCTGAGCTGTAAGTGGACCTGGCATTTTTGCTTCCTACCCTAACCATTTCTTGTAACCATATGGTTTGAAGCTCTGTATTCTACAGAGGATTGGAAACATTATCCGTCTGTCTTCTGGTCAGTGCCTCTTGATCCCTGGTCTCAGTTCCTTTTTAGTGAAGTCAAATATAAGATTGTTTTCTTCTGAATGTAAGCTCTGAGCAATAACCTGCCATCACATAAACTTGAAACTCTACCATTTCTTCCATTCCTCTTCCAGGCATTAGGGAGAAGGGGTTGCTGTTGACTTTTTCTTGGAAAAAAATTTTGGAAGCACATTGATTTTTTTTTAAAGTAACTTCCCTTCAAAGGAAAGGAAGAAATGAAGAAATGTGTCCATTTAAAATACAGGTGTCACAGAAGGATAACATGTTTCCAGGTCTGCAGGGCTGCTGGACTGGAAAACCTCTTGAGACCTTCAAGAGAATGAATCATGAGGCTGATTCTAACAACACAGATGAACATAGAGCACCAGATAGTCTCCCAGATGGTGGGCTCATCCAGGGGCTCTAAACTCATCCAGAAGCTGTGGTGCTAGCACCAGCAGTGAAACCTAGCATATCCTGTCTTGGTGCTCAGAAACACTTAGTGACTCTGCCCTTTATTCCATCAAGTTCATGGTCCTGAGTGTGGCTGTCAAGGCTTCCCATGCCATCTGGTGATTCCTTATGATGTGAAATTTGCTCATTTTTACCTACATTGTATTCTAGCTAATCTGGCAACCCCTGAACACACTTGGTACTATCCCAGGAATGTGACGTTCTTCCCTACTTCTCCCTGTCCCAACTCAGTTTGAGGATCTTTCCTTTCTAAAAGCATTTTCTTCAGCTAAAATTTATTCCCCTTTCAGTGTGTCTCTCATGCTCTGGTTGTTCCATTTTATGCACTAGTTCCATTTGGCCTTGGATATATTACCATTATTCCTCTATAGAACAGCTTTCCTCAGATAAAAGCTCTTGAGGAAAGAGGACATTTATCATGTGTGTTTATGTTCCTCTCACAAACCCACCACACCCCAGCATAATGCTAGAGGGACTTCAAGAACTTCTGGCTTTAGCTGAGTGATGGTGATGATGGGCTATTTGAATCCTGGGGCTTGTCAAGCAATTTCCTTTCCTTTCTCTTTCTCTTTCTCTTTCTCTTTCTCTTTCTCTTTCTCTTTCTCTTTCTCTTTCTCTTTCTCTTTTTTCTCTTTCTCTCTCTTTCTCTTTTTCCTTTTCTTTCTCTTTCTTCTTTTATTTCTCTTTCTCTTTTTTCTTCTCTCTCTCTCTTTCTCTCTCTTTATTGTATGCCTATACAGCCTCTACTTTTCTTTGAGGACACATGGATTACACTTTCCTGAACTCAAGACCACTTTCCCTTTTTGCCTAGAAATTTCTAGAGCCATCCCTAGAGAGGGAAGTATGATTCAACCCAACCAAATAGTCTGGGGTTGATCTGTGAGTGTACAGTGGTGGTTGGTGAGGCCCAGCAATGAGACCAGACATATTCTGCCCCTGGATATGCTTAGTTTTCTGGCTCTCATGACAAACTTGTCTTCCCTCAGTTGACCCATTGGCTGGGTGGCAGAAAGGACATGAGATGTCCCCATCATGGATGTCCCAACCTGAAAAATTGGAGTAGGGCATATTCAGAAACACATTTCAGCTTGGAAAGAGGAATGGAAAGAGCTGATTTGTGCACAGTCTCAGGGCTGTGGGATTCCCTAAGCCATCCCTTCCTTCATACATGTAGCTTGATTTGCTTTCTTTTGTTCAACAGTCTGTCTTCTGGATTGTTCTTAATTACGAACTGCCTCCTATGTAGAAATGATTGACTAGGAATGTGTATTTTATGTGAAGCTAGGAGGTACATAACTTCTACAAGGTGGAGGGAGGCAAAGAATGCAGTATGCCTTTGTGTCTATGTGTTCTTAGCTCCTTATGAGTCTGTTAGTTAGAGTCATTTTTGCTCATAACTGCTGCCTTTTGTGAAGCTCATCTCACAGATGAATTACAAGTTGAGGCATGTTGTGCTTAATTGGGCTGTCAGGGCCATCATGTTGTGTGAATTCTGAACACATTCCCCTACATCTGCAGAGGCTGGCAACAGATTGTGAGCGTGCTGCTGGAGTCATACATGCCTTCTTGTCCTGATCTGGACTTTCTTAAAAGAGGCCTAAGAAGACAGGTTCAATTTGGGTGTTGTTCTTCTTCCCTCTAGATGACATTGGAAGAAAACTAAAAGCACCTGAGGACCTGTCAAAGTCAATCATATTTATGCTTAGAAACTAAGTTCATCACAAAGAGCTAATCAGTGGTGTCTGGGCTCACCAGTGATGAGAACAGTTTGATCTTTGACTCATGAGTCAAGTTATTTTTCCAGTGAAAGATGAAATAACTTGTGATATGTGGATTCCTGAGTGAGGATGAGGTTAGTGTCTTTTTGACTTATAGAGTATGAGACAATTCAAGGTTCAAAGTGCAGGCTTACTTCACAGACCTATTTAAGAAATGGCTGTGTCCTTTCCAAGGGTAGGACATGGAGTAGATTAACTATCTTCCATGTGATCAGAGACACTATTTCATTCAAGTTAACATTGCCCCTGAACCAAAGGAGCATTGAGACCATTTTTGTTGCTGCCCTTTAACAGAAAAGGGGATGGGGGTAATCAGATTGCAGGCTATTTTTCAAAGGTGGCCCAGTCTGTGTGAGACACATAAGCATTGAATTAATGTTCAAGCCTTGAGTGTCCCAGCTCCCAAAGTCTATTTTACAGAAGGTATTGTCAATTCTTATCAATATAATATTCGTGTGGACCTAACCACAGATGCCACAAGACTACCTACCCAAAGCTTATGCCAACCAGGGGACTTATTTCAAGCCTGGTGGGAACAAACAGAGTGCAATCCTCTGTGTAAGGGCACACTCCACACACTCCACACACTAGGGAAAACAACCACCTAGAAAGGGGACCCTACCTTTCCTATGTGTTCTTGTTGGTTCATATTTTTATTAGGAAAGACCTTTAGTCTTTTCTACTGGAAACCTTATAGGCATAGTTAGGCATAATTGACTCTGGTCTGCTTTTCACACCCTCTTCAACCAGTTACCACCTCTACCAGTTTATCCCAAGAAATTATGTATATATCATTTCTTCCATGTACTAGCTCTCTGAATGGGTAACTTTCCTGAGGGTTTTTTTGTTTTTTTTTTTTTTTGGCCTGTGAAATGGGATGAATAAGAGCTGTACTTTGGGTAGTTGTTAGAACCCAGTGAGACATAAACACAAAACATCAAGGCACAGAGTGCACGTGTAGATAGGGCTCAGCCACCATTGCTGTCCTTCTTTCCCTGAGTTTCTCACTCACAGGCACAATCTGAGAACCTCATCCCCAAGAGCCCATACCACTGCCCCAGACTCCACAACCTGTGCCCTCTGCTAGACTCTGTTTTCTCCTCTAAAGCTCTCTGCCTGATGAGCTCCACCCTCAGGTGCTACTTTGACTCTTTGGTATTATCATCAAAGATCTTAAGTGGCTCCCTTATTTAATGGACAAAGTCCAAACTTGTTAGCTTGGCATTTAAGGATTGCTCCAGTCTCTACCCCACAAACTTTTTAAAATAAAACCTTTACTATGTTGAATACCAGTGGCAAGAGTGGACATCCTTGTCTTTTTCCTGATCTTAGAAGAAAAGCTCTTGGTTTTTCACTATTAAGTATGATGTTAACTGTGGGTTATTATGTTGAAGTATGTTCACTCTTCACCTACTGTATCAAAATTTTTATCATGAATGGATGTTGAATTTTGTCAAGTGCTTTTTCTGACTTCTATTGAGATGATCAAATGATTTTTCATCTTCATTTTGTTGATGTGGTGTGTCACATTGATTGACTTGCAAATACTGAAACATCTTTGTATCCCTAGAATAAATTCCACTTGATTGTGGCGAATAATTCTTTTAACCTATTGTTGAGTGTGGTTTGTGAATGTTTCTTTGAGGATTTGTGCATCTGTGTTCATTGGGGATTTTGGCCTGTAGTTTTCTTTTTTGTGTGTGTGGTGTCTTTGGTTTTGGTATCAGGAAAATGCTGGCATTGTTGAATGTATTTGGAAGCTTTCCTCCCACTTCTAATTTTTGGACTGGCTTGAGGAGAAGAGATGTAATTTTTTAAATGCTTAGTAGAATTCACCTGTGAGTCCATCTGGTCCTAAACTTTTAGTTATTGGTAGGTTTTTGATTACCAATTCAATTTCATTACTAGTAAACAGTCTATTCAGATTTTCTTTTTTTTACTGATTGAGTTTTGGAAAATTGTATGCTTCTAGGAATCTATCCATTTCTTCTAGGTTGTCCAATCTGTTTGGCATATAATTTTCCACAGTATTCTCATATAATCCTTTCTATTTCTGTGGTGTCAATTTTTACTTTCCAAACCCTCTGGTTCAGCCAGACTGACAAGCTCTGACTATGCCCTGCTCTGTTGTGCCTTTGTCCTTTCACTTAGCTTCTACATTTTGCCTGGCTTCTACTTTCTCATCTCTTCAAATCCTATCCATCTTTCCTTATCTTGAAATCTTTCCTGACCACATGCTTTTTCTTTTTTTTTTTCTGACCTCTTCCATGAATTGACTACTCCATTGATTGGCCAATCAATAACTATACTACCTAGCTTCTTGTTGTGGTCATAAACTGGAATTTATATCCTCTGTCACTGTTTATGAGCTTTCTTCAGCTTCTTTCCCACCTCCTCAAGCAGGGGGTATAAGTGTCACAAAGTTGAGGACTATATCACATTTATATTTCACATCTTCTAGCCTTGGAGGCTCCCAGTAGTTACTTGATGCAGGAGAGGTTCATCATGAGGAGAATAAATCTTTTCTTTATAGAATTATTTGTTTTTGCATATATAAGCAGTAGATGTGGCAACTCAATGTGCAGCGTCTTATTCCCGATTGGGACATGCCAGTTCGAATGACTTATTAACTATGCAGCATTCTCAAACTAATTTGTCATTGTATCCTCTGGACATTAGAATGCTAATTCTCTCAGACTTTATAATTTCTGCCAAACCTCTGAGCGTGGCTCTGGCTGACATCCTCCAGAGATTAAATTGGAGCAGAGGCAACTGACTAAGTAAGCCATTTGGAGTGTTGTGTAATTTGGACTTAGATTGAGTTTTTTTCGGAAGTAAAATAGCAATGTGACACCAACTCTGCTCCAGGTGTTATTCTCCTCTCTTTTGTGTTCTGGTCTTTAAAAAAATAAATCTAGAGCAGCTCACGATGTTTTAGGATTGTTTTTTCAATGGGACTCATTTTGGCTTCATGGCATATCAGGCCCTATATTTTTTGGTGGGAACTGTGTGACATATGAAGTTCAAGCTCAACATTGATGTTATGTACTTTGCGTTCTTTGATGTGTTGAATTTTGGTGTAAAAAGTAAAAAAAGTGAGGGCTTGTTGTCTAACCATTTGGGCTCCAATCCTGGGTGCACCATTACTCTGTGTCATTAAAACATTCTAGGCCTTGAACACCTCATCTGTAAAGTACACATAATACAATATCTACCTCTTAAGATTTTTGTAACTGTTACATGAGATTATATATTTAAAGTACTTCGCACAAAGATGTAATATAGTAAATACTCAACAAATGTTTGTAACTTAAAAATTGTTGTATATTCATTTGCCAGAATGGTGATAGAGAATAATACAAAACAAAACAAACAAAAGCCCCTTTTATATTATGATCCTCAATCTGCAGGATTTTGTAGACATTTAAAAATATTAGTGGGAGACCTATGCTGATTCTTGAAGTCTAATTATTAACAGTGATTTTGATAGGTGAATGAAAAACTTTCATTTTTCCATATATCAATTCCTGGCATATTGAGCCTACATGGAGGATGTACATTTTTGGCTGTTCCAGTGTTATGAAATGAACTTAGGTTATTAGAAATGGCCTTGAGTCATAACCGTGGATACACCAAGGAGGCATGTAGAACCAACAGAGGACACTGTCCTTAAGGTTCCCTGAATGTGAAGTCAGCTTATTACTGGATCCCGGAATTGACCTGCTCACTAAAGTCATACCAGAGCTCTTGGTTTCCACATTAATTTTCTTCCACTGTCTTCTCTTGATCACCCATCTTCAGAATGCTAGAGAACAACATATGTTGAATGGCATATACTGTGTTTGCTTCTGACTCTCTCAAGGACAGATATTCCCTGTTTTAGGGTTTCTCTGTAACATTTAGCAGGGATCCTGAGTATGAGTGGAGAATAGGAGAGTACTTCCCTGACTACATTGTTTTTGTCTGTATTTTTAGATATTTACTTGGGAAACATGAAATTTAGAGTTGTTTCTACCTGGTGCCAAATTCCTGGGTTGGAACAAGAAAAAGATGCTGACAAGCCCCATGGATTTTTGAATGTTCCTAATCATTGGATACTCCCTTGAGTATTATATAGTTTGAATTTTTACCCCAATATGGATTACCAGATGGCCTTAGTCTTCAATTGTGCCTAAAATATGTCTTACAAGAGAATGGGCAGTTATGGGAGAGGTTGGATTATAACTTTTTTTTAACATTATTAAGTTTTTAATTTTAATCACAGTATAGTTAACATGCAGGGTTATATTAGTTTCAAGTGTACAATATAGTGATCCAGCAATTCCATACATTGCTCAGTGCTTATCATGATAAGTGTACTCTTTAATCTCCATCACCTATTTTACACCCCCTCAACCTGGATTGATTGACTGTGAGGAGCTGGCTCACATGATTATGAAGGCTAACAAGTTCCTAGGTCTGGGGAGTGACTTGGCAAGTTGGAGACCATGGTGCCATTCTAGTCGAAGGAGCATCAGGCTGACGAGATCCCTGGAGGGGTCAATGTTTCAGTATAAGTTCAAATGCAGAAACAAAAAAACAAACAAAAATCTCAAAAAATGACACTGTCCCAGTTGGAAGGCAGTCAGGAAGAATTCACTTCTATTCAAGGGAAATTCAGACTTTTTGTTCTATTCAGATCATCAGCTGATTGGATAGTCCACCTGCATTAGGGAGAACAGTCTCATTTATTCAATCTATAAATTTAAATGTTTATCTCTTCCAAAAGCACCCTCACAGAAGCACCCAGAATAAAATTTGACCGAATATCTATGTACCCTGTGGTCTAGACAAGTTGATCTATAAAATGAAGCCTCACAATTAGAGTACAAACTTCTACTTTGACTCAGTAGAGCAGGTCATCCAACAGCTGTCCTATTAATTTGTTATCCTTTTTCAGATTTCTTGACTGGCATAATCCATACAACAGTAAAGAGACCTCAGCTCAGTAAGCATTTATTGAGTTCCTACTGTATGTGGGTACTGGTCAAGCTCTGGTGGGGACAAAGCTGGACCAGTTATGATTTCCGCCTCAAGATTAAAACTTCCTCCATACCAGATGCCTGCTGCCAACCTAGTGTTAGAAGTTCATTTTCCTGGGTGTCTGGGTGGCTCAGTTGGTTGCGTGTCTGACTTTGGCTCAGGTCATGATCTCACGGTTTGTGGGTTCGAGCCCCTCATCGGGCTCTGTGCTGGCAGCTCAGAGCCTGGAGCCTGCTTCAGATTCTGTGTCTTCCTCTCTCTACTCCACCCCCACTCATAGTCTGTCTTCTCTCTAAAATAAATTTTTTTAAAAAGTTCATTTTCCTTAATCTAATCGATCCGGAGTATGTCAGCCCCTGAAAGATTCTTTCAAAATTTGACTTTCTCATGGTTAACCAGTACCAATGGATTGTTCCTCTCCACCTCGTCTGCCTTCTTTTCCATCCTTGCAGAATGAAGGAGCTGCTTTGTATCCTGGTTTTTAATGTTAGGTAAAATCTGCTGAGACAGTCACTATACAGTGACAGGGAAAATGTCATCCCAGGAAAACCCTCCACTGCCCCAGAAACCTTTCAGATGAAATCATGCTTCTGATTTTGAAGCAGTGACCTGATTTTGAACCATGTATCAAGGTTTCCACTGGCTCTCATGTGCCGTGGGGTTTGCTGGCTGTATCTCCATTGGCTCTGCTCTGTAGTTTGCATTTTTATCATCTTTGGTCTTCTCATGGGCAAAGGACACCTGGCTTTATAAGCCCCAAGGTCGTATTACTTTGAATTGCCAGTTCCAGGCCAGCATTTCCAGCAATTTCCCTGCTCCTTTCCCGCCCTGCTCCCCTGCACCCCCTCAGTGTCTGCATTTGTTGGGAGTGAGGGGGCAGGGCAGCAGGGAGAGCAGGAAAGTGGATGCACAGGTTAGCATTTGCTTCCTGTTCGGTGTGATTAGTGTAGCGTTGGGAGGTTAGTGCCAGATTGCAAAGCCTCTGGAGAGTTCAGGAAAGGATGTAGTGATGAGAACAACAGCTGGCCTGCCGGTCTGGAAATTACAGAAGTTGTATGTTTGTCACTTTCCTCATCACTGTTGTATGTGCTTTCAGACTTTATATACTGTGTGTTCCTGTGATATTTGGAAGAATCTGTACAAATGGATGTAGGGTGGAAAGGTTTAGTTGCGTCCTATGGAGACCCTGGATGAGCTGCATCTGGGAAGGAAATTTCCTCTGGGAGCCAAAGGTGCTGGCCTCAGACTCCAAAGTCTTCTTCCTAATCCAGTTCACATTGTCTTTTAATTTTAAAACTTACCATTTGAAGTGAGGAATGCACCCAGATTGAATAATCAGGAAGAGTATAGAAGAATTAAGAGTTGAACAGTATTAATCTTTGGGTAGTAAAATGATGGCAAACCTCTGGGTTAAAGGAATAGGAGGGACTAACAAGGACTCCAGAATGTATGTGGAAAGATAAAGATTGGTTTTGCTCTTAAAATGTGTCCAAGGGAAAAAGTCCTTCTGGTTCAGTGGTTTTCCTTTGAAGCTGCTGGCTAAACCTGCTTTGAGAGCAAGGCAAGGGAAAGTAAGTGCTGGGATTGCCATAAGAAAGATTAATGCTTAAATTAGTTTTCAATGACATGATCCTGTTAACAGCTCGTTGGAAAAATTATTGAGGGGAGACAGCTTTTTATTTATTATTTTTTTCTTAAGCTTTTATGGACTCTCCCGCTGTTTCATAGAATTTTAAATGGGAAATCAGAGACTTGGTAGCCTAATATTTCAGTACTAGATTCTTAACAGCGGTTTTTGTCCTGGTGAGCTGTACCTGAGGTTTTCCCTCTCTGTAACTGTACATCAACTCTTTGTTCAAATTTAATTTGTCCCCCAGTTACGTTTTTATGAATATGGTTTGTCTGTCTGCACAATCAATCAAACAGAATTCACTGTTGATCTAATTGGATTGTAAAGACTTCATTGGTTGGCCGAGGCCTGAATGTTACAATCCTTTGGAGGCAGTTGGGTGGTCAGCTGGAAATAGATCTCATTTGGGGATAACAAGGTGGAGTAAATCTGGATTCAAGGCTTTGGTTTGGATCTCAGCTGGCATCGGACAATTATAAATAATTCTCTGGTAATCTGTGTGAACCCCACAGGTTAACACCCTTTTCAGCCCTCTGAGGAGAAAATAGCTGAAGGCAAAATTATGGTCTGTGGGAATTTCTGTCAATTCTGAAATGAACCTAAAAGAAAAAAAATCTTATATTATCTAAATGGTTGCCCAAAAAAATGGATATGACTATTTTTTAATAGAATTTATAGAAACTTTTGTATAAATTTTACATTTAAACACTTGGGAAACTACAAGATTTAAAAAATTCTTCCTTTTTAACAAGTTAAAATGCAAACAGTATGCTTTCAAAATTTATCACACACATTTCATAAATGCCACAGGAGAATTAGGAAACACAGAGCATGCAGAAAGTAAAAATAACTCCACAAGATAACTGTTTTATGTTATTCTGATGTATACATGTGTACATATTCACATATATACCTATTTTTCAACAGCCAGATCATTTTGTATATACCATTGTAACCTGTTGTTTTCACCTAACAACATATTATTCATATTTTTACATATCAGTAAATATTCTTCTATACTATTATTTTAAATGCCTGTATAGTGTTTCATTTATTTTTGTTTTCATTTGTCAAATAGTTACATGAAGTTTATTATATGTTAGGCAAAGTTTTAGTTGCATTATAGATATTAACTCATTTCATATAAATATAGATGTAACATAACTCATTTTGCCATTCTGCCAATGTTGGACATTAAGGGTTTTTTATAATTCTAAATATCATTGCAATGAACATACCTTGCAGCGGAATAATTGTGCTTATCCTTACTTTATTAAGATATATTTTCAGAAATGGAATTTCTAGTCAAATAGCATGCAAATTTTAAGGCTTTTGATATGTGTATATATCAAAATAATATATATGTTATATATATATATTTCTAAACTGCCTCCAGAAAGGCTAAGACAATTTTATATTTTATCTAGCAATATGTGAGCAAGAATCTTTGCTAACAGAGTATTTTAACTAAAACAAACAAAATAAAAACTTGAAAGAAAAGATAAACTCACGAAAAGATGCAACAAGGAAACAATAAAAATCTAAAAAACTCAAAAGCAAAGAAAAACACTTCTTTTTCAAATGATTGGTAAAAAATCAATTTATCATTTTTAATGACATTTTTCTTGGTTTACTGATTTGGGGGAGTACTTTGGAAATTAAAGATATTAACCTTATAATATGCTGCAGTCTCCCCCCTTAGTCTTTTGTTTTGTGATTCTGATTTAATAGTTCTTATCATAGGCAGGTGTTACTTTTCTTAGTAGTCAAATGTATCTGGGTTTTTTTTGCCCTTTGTGATTTATGGGTTTTCCCTTTACATTTATGCTTATGTGGGTTTTACTTGCCCTTAGATTACATAAAAAGATACATAAATTTTTAGGTACTTTCATGGTTTCATTTACTTTATTTTAAATCTTTAATACATCTGGAATTTATTTTGATCAGGACACTTTTTTTTTTTTTTTTTTTTAACAATGCTCTCAGTACATAGGAGCAAATGTTGTCCCTGCAGTTTGGAGCAAGTTGTGCAGTTGAAATATCAAACCTTGAATTTAATAACAATACATTTAAAAAATTAACATTTATTAACTTCTTATCATGTGCCAGGTAGTATGCTAAGAGCTTTGCTTGTGTTATTTCATGGACTTCCATCAAGAAGCTCAACTTAAAGTATCCTGTAGTTACCATTTGGTATCATGGTAACTGGTCATCTTGCCAAAATGGCCCAGGACACTGCTCCGGGAGGCACGTAGTTATCCAGCCACAATCCAGGATTCACCTGTGGGTCCCCTCTTTCTGTCCATGTCTCCCTGCTGCTGGGATGTTAGCCTGGGCAATGTCACTGTCTCTTCTTTTCCTGCTGATTTCTCTAATGGTTTGTCAGTGCAGCTGTTCCGTGAATGAGTGTTGGCGCGTCTTCTCTCTTACTGACAGCATTTATTGACACAATTGGCATTTTTATTGCCTTTCTGTTTTTAATCTAGGGAGATGATTCCTGCATAATAAGCCTAGGTTTCCATTTTTAGGCAGCTGTTTTCATGTGGCCATGTGTTTTTCCCTTTCCTCATATATGCTCCACCACAAGCACCAACATCTGCACATGTTTTTCCAGCGTCTCCAGCAGTTCACTTCCATCCCCACGGGCCCCAAGCCCTAGGGATTTACCTCTCTGACTGCACTGCCACACACTCAGCCAGCCAAGGGCCACACTACGTGACACTCGGCCTCCAAGTGTGTGCAGCAGCTCCATTCATGGATTCTCATTGTCCCTTTGTACTTTTGCTCTTGAAACCAGATTCAACATGTGAATTCTTGGTTTATGAAGTCTCGTTCATATTAGCACTGAGGCTCTTCTGCGTTTTGTTTCTCTTTTTTGACCAGTAAGAACCCAGTTCATGAATTTATTAAAAGCGATTTCCAACGTGCCCAGGAGGTGCTAGGCTTGGGAATGTGTAAGCGAATTAAAAAGCAAATAAAGGAGGCAGATTCTCCGTCTTCACTGAGTTTACAGCCTAGCAAGGAGAAAGACATTATGTGGTCATGCAAGTAAATGTTATTGCTGACTGTGGTAAGTGCAAAGTATGATGTAAAAAAAAGTGAGAGCAGTTGTGAGACACTATAATGTAATCCTGGTGTGGTCTAGGGCCGTAGGAAAGGTGTTCTGAGGAAGGAAGCCTTACGCTGCCATCCAAGGAAGAGTGGGCATGAATTAGGTGAGCACAGTACAGGAGAAGCCCAGTGCAAAGGTCCGGAGGTTGAAAGGAGCAGGGTCTATTTCAGGAACTGAAAGGAAGTAAGGTGAAGGCAGAGGAGGAGTAAGTGAGAGGAAGCTGGAGAGATGGGTCTAGGCCAGATTGCAGAGATCACAGGCATGACTCAGGTCATCCTACTGTCATACTAAAAACAAGAAGTAAATTGTAGGAAGTGAGGAAGATTGTCATGTACTAAGTCTCTAAAAAAGTATCCAATTATCAATTAATCAAATAATTCTTAATTTTGGGCTAATTTAGTGGATTGGTCACTTTCAACTATATTAAGTGCTTATTGTGTAAGTGGCTTTGTCCTAGGTGCTTCTGAGATTACAAAGATGAAATATATTTAAGTCCTGCCCTTCAGGTGCTGCCATTGTAGCAAGGGACAACCAACATATGCACAAATAACTTGAATACAAATAGGAACAGTATGGGTAAACAAGTACAAATATTTAGAAATCGGATGATTGCCTTAGGAGAAAGGTGACTAATCTCTTGAGAAAATGGTCATGATATTAGTTCTTTTTTGAAACAGTTTTATTGAGATAAAACTAATATACATACAATTCACCTATTGAAATGTACAATTCAGTGTTTTTTATTATATTCACAGATAGGTGCAACCATTGCTACAGTTGATTTTGAAGCATTTCTATTATTGGAGCACCTGGGTCAATCTCATGGTTCATGAGGTCAAGCCCCACATCAGGCTCTGTCCTGACAGTGTGGAGCCTGCTTGGGTTCTCTCTCTCTCTCTGCCTCTGCTCCACTAAAATACATTAAAAAACTTAAAAAAATTTTTTGTATTACCTCAAAAATAAACCCTGTATGCTTTATCTAACCCCCCCCCCAACCCACTGTCTCAACCCACCCTTGTTCCTAGGCAATCATTATATACTTTATGGACATTAGTGTGAATGGAACCACACAAATATGTGGTCTTTTATGACTGGCTTCTTTTATTTAATATAATAGTTTCAAGGTACATCCATGTTGTAGTATGTATCAGTATTTTAGTTCTTTATATGGCCAAATAATATTCCATGGCATAACTATACCACATTTTGTTTATCCATCCATTAATTGATGGACATTTGGGTTGTTTCCATCTTTTGGTTCCTGTACCATATTGTATTGTACTGAATAGTACTGCTATGAAAAGTAATGTATTTATTTGAATGACTGTTTTCAGTTCTTTAGAGTGAAATTTCTGGGTTGTATGGTAACTCTATGTTTAATCATTTGAGGGACTGCCAGACTGTTTTCCAGACTGACTGACAGTTTTCATTCCCATTAGCAGTAAATCTGAGTTCTGATTTCTCCACACCCTTACCAATACCTGTCATTATCTCACTGATTGATGACAGCCAATCTAGTGAGTATGAATTGGTAGTTCATTGTAGTTTTGGTTTGCATTTCCATGACAACTATTGATGTTCAGCATCTTTTAATGTGATGACATTAGTTCCTATGTTAAAAAAAATGAATAGTTCCTATCCTTTTGTGTTGATGAAAGAATGAGATGTAAATGAGAAAGAATATAAACTCCATGAAGGCAGGGACCATTCTGTCTTGTTCACAGGTGTAATGTCATTATGTAGTAGTAGGCAGCAGTATACAGCAAAGTATTGGATGAAGAGATGGGTGGAAAGAAGGAAAGAAGGAAAAATGGAGAGATGGATGGATGCATTGTTCCTTCTGGTGAGGGTAGAATAAGGATTTCTAAAATGGAATATGGTTTTTTGATCTGCGTTTTGTCTTGCATTATTCAGCTTATTGGCTCTTTCCTATATTTACAAAGAAAGAAAACTTGTCAGGTATTAGACCTCTATAGCTCATTTTCTTTGTCTCTCTAAATTAGTCACTTTTCATAATTACAGAATTGTGGAAGTGAGGTGAGACTTTCGAAACCTGACGACACTAGCAAACATATTACCCTGAGGCAGCAATCCTGCATTAATAATCTTCCAAAGTAAACTGGGACTCTCAAGTCGTTATTTTTCCTTAATGTGTATTATTATTATACGCAGACAATAGTAAGTACACACAGGAGGGCCAGACTCTGACAATAAATGCAAATCCGTATCCTCTCAAGCAGAACCTCATTTACCCTTAAGTTTTGGGAGTTATCTACTTCAGCGTAAAATGTCACAGCTTCCGGGCAAATTGCCTCATACATCAATGGGAGGCCACCTCAGAAACTCAGGTAATTGTGAATTTAAAACTGTGTCCCTTCCACTTGTCACAGCCAATTGATAAGGCCATCAGAGTCAAAAGTACTAAGCTTGTGTTCTTATCAGGATGTCTCAAGGGTCTCTTGAGTCAGAAGCACTGATCTCAGCTCCTCATATAAAGAGACCGTATCTTGTCCCAGTTCCTGCAGGGTCAAAAAGTCGTAAGTAATAAGAAACGGACAAGTGAGCTGTTAGGTTGACAATCACTTTTGACAGTCAGTCTCTTGAAAGAGAAACAAAACCATTATCCTATTAACCCCAGGACCTTTATGATAGCTAGAAGAAAGTCTTTCTAAAGTGTTGTTATTATTGCCCTGTTTACTATTATTTTTTAATTTTCACTTTGGTCAGCTGTTATTTAATACCCTGGAAGCTGTGGGTCTCTGAAAAGTCCTTGCACAGCACAAGCCAAACTTGCTTCAAAAATCATTTTTCACCCAAGCCCAGAAGGTTGAGATAGAAGACGTTCTGCCAATTTGGCATCAAAAAGATTGCTGTAAGGCCAGTTAAAAGGACACTCTGCTAATGTAATAAATGCAGGCCATCCTAAGGGGATGAAAAAGCATTTTCCAGAACTTTTATTCGTTGTGTTAAAGATTTAAGCATAAGCCTCTGAAAATCCCTGAGAACGAAATTTCTACCTTCAGTGCATTTCTTTGTTATGGTTTTTCCACTTTCTCCTCTCTTAAGAAAGCCTTGAATTCATTTACTCTATTTTATTAAAACAAAACAAAACAAAACTTAGAGTTATGAAAGGTAATTTAAAAGAAATTATCCCACTATCTCTACACAGTGCTACTCATATTTGCATCTTTTCTCTCTCTTTTTGTTTTTTTGGGGTTTTTTTTTTTTTTTTTTTTTTTTTTTTTTTTTTTTTTTTTTTTTTTTTTTTTTTTTTTTGGTTTTTGGTTTTGGTTTTGGTTTTTTTTTTATAGGCCTTCTCTGCTCAAAGGGGAAGGACATTTCCAGAACAGATTCCTTGTGGGTGGGAGGGTAGCCGATCTGTCATGAGTAGGGAAAATTACCTTGGGTAAGTGGGAAGATAATGCCTGGTGTGTATTTGCTATTCAATGAAAATTGGCTGGCCGACTGGTTAGATGGATGTGTGACACAAACAAGCTGAGTGCGATGGTTCATTTTATGTGACAGTTTGGCCAGCCAAATGTACCCCAGATATTTGATTAAACATTCTAGATGTCTCTATGAGGGCATGGTTTAGGTCAGATTAACATTTAAATCTGTAGACTTTGGGTAAAGCAGATTACCCTCTGTAATGTATGCGGACCTTATCCAACCAGTGGAAGGCCTTAATAGAAACAGACTGACCTCCCTCAAAGCAAAGGGAATTCTTCCAGAAGACTGCCTCCATGAACTGCAGCATCCTTGTGCCTCCAGCTTGTGCCCTACATGGAAGATCTTGAACTTGCCAGCCTGCACAATCTTGTGAGCCAGTTCCTTAAAATAAATACCATAAATCTCTCTCAGTCTTTCTCTCTCTTTCTCTGGAGAACCTTGACTAATACAGTGAGGATGGGGGAATTTTCTGGATGAGTATACACATCACTGGCTAGGATTGCTGAGAGTTAAAAACAGCAAGGGATGTGTGACATAGGCAGAGTCTGATGTTCAAATCACATGTGCCAGGGTACCCACTCATCTTCATGTACATATGCTTCCTGATATCTTTATTATTTCTAGAGGGTAAACAACCGGTAATGGGATTGCTGGATAGGACAGTAGCAAGATTATATTGCCCTAAAGAGAATAGAAGAAGGTAGGAAATGGATAAATAAAGAAGAAAAAAACCCATCATAAATAGAAAACATAAACTTATGGAATACAAAAGTCCAGATGGATCAGTAATTGGAATAATTATAAATGCATTAAAGTTGCCTGTTAAAAATTATATACTCTAGGGTCACCTGATGACTCAGTTGGTCTGACATCGGCTCAGGTCATGATCTCGCAATTCGTGAGTTCAAGCCCTGCATCAGGCTCTGTGCTGACAGCTTGGAGCCCGGAGCCTGCAGTCTCTGTCTCTTTCTGTTCCTCTGTCTGTCTCTCTTTCTCTCAAAAATAATAAATGTTAAAAAAAATTTTAAGTTATATACTCTAGAACTGGATTTCTAAAAAAGTAGTTATACATGATATATGTGGTTTTCAAGAAAAATACCTAAATGAATGGGACAGAAAGATTGAAAGTCAAGGCATGGAGAAAATGTATCCTAACACTACCAATGAAAACTATTATAGCAATAGTATGAGGTAAAATAAAATTAAACATGAAAAAAATGAAAATATGATGTTAGAAACAATATGTTAGGAAGATATTACAGTCACGAACTTGTCCATTTCCAATCACTTTGCCTTTATACATCCACCAAAAATTGTCCAACTTACAAGGAAGATATGATAGCTCCTTAATCATAAGGGAATACTTTAACACATGCTAAATGGATAGGTCAAGCTGAAAAATGGATAAGAACATAGAGATTTGAACAATTGGAATTAAGTGTAATTTAATAGACATATACAGAACTCTACATTCAAGAAATGGAGTTTACATTTATTATAGCATACATGGAATGTTGTAAAAGATGTTGTTAAAAAATGACATTTATTAGACTTCAAAAGGTCTCAGTGTGTTCCAAAGATTGAGATAACATACAATACAATTAAATATTTTAAATTTTCAAAAAAATACCAAATACACACACACACACATTTACAAGGATGCTTATTGAAGTATTTTTAATAGTAGTCACAAATTGGAAATCTCTAATGTCCATGATTAAACTCAATGATCTAGATGTAGTAGTATCAAGCTGCATAATTTTTCAGAACTCAATATTGTGTAGAAAAGCTAAACTCAGGAGAGTACAGTGTAAAATTAAATACCACATATTATTCATGGATACAATTATGTATAGTAAAAACAGACTTGTTTTAAAGTAAGGATAATCATTTGCCTGGAGAAGAAAGGAAAGGGAATGGGGCTGGAGATGGAGGGGATCAGAGAATTTCTACTATAATTCTAATGTATTCTTCCTTTTAAAAACCTAAAACAAATAGAGCAGAATGTTAACATTAGTGAATTCTGAGTGCTGGGTCCATAGCTACTTGCTCTATTACTCTCTGTTCTTTTCTGTTTGAAATATTTCATGATGAACAAAAGTTTGAGTTACAGGCCCAGGGATACAGAGTTAGTATTTGGTATTTTAGTTTCAATATTTTGATTTCCTTACTTTTTATTGTACAGAAGTGCTTGATGTTTATAATTTCCCACTGAATACCTTCCATTTTCCCCAAGTTTGTTTATATTTAAAAAGCAACTTGATTTTCGGTCTTCTACTCTTGCAGTTTATTCTTTGTTTGCATTCTTACTCACTTTTCTCCTTGACTCCCAAGTGTTTTGGTCATGAATATTAAACAAGAAAGAATCACAGAGTCAGCTTTCATTAGGAGAACATTTTGTTGTAAGGACGAAATACAAATCTGCCCTTATCACTGACTGAACTCTGAATTAAGCTTGATTGCCATTCAGTGAACATCATATAGGACTTCAGAAGAAAGCAAGCGTTCTCCTTTTACTTTTCAATCAAATAACAATCACATTTACTAAGAATCTGTGATGTAATGCAGTGTGTGAAATCCAGAGCACAGTGGAGAACTGAAGAAATATGGAACAAAGGCTTTTCCTGCATTCAGAAAAGGTGACAGTCTTCCTCTGCTTATCAGTCAAAAGCTAAATGCCTTCTCCTAGCAAGGAAATAACAGAACCAGAAGGAGCAGATAAATGAAGCCCCAGTTATCAGCATTTTGAAAGAAAAAAATCTTTTCTCCACTAAGGACTGGCCTCAGAAACTCCATCCCTGACTCCCCAGACCAAATTTAATCCTCCTCCTCGGGGCTCCCTAGCTCAGGATTGGGACTCAAGGGAGGTTCAGCCTGTAACATTCTTTGTAGCTCTTACCATAGCCTGTAACATGCTAAGTGTCTGCTTTCTTAGCTGTTCTAAGCCCCATAAGGGCTGGGACTAGGTGTCCCCACCCAGTGCCCTACCCCAAGCCTCACATATGGGAGATGCTCAATGCATGTTTGTGGAGAGAGGGAGGGAGTAAATGAAGCACACAGTGACTCCTGGAGGGATGCAGCTGCATTTTCCCATACAATGAAATCACCATGAAAAATGGGAAAAATTAAGCTTACCAATTGCAAGGATAAAGTGAGTATTTTAGAGATACGTGAATCAGAAATTATCCATCATTGTAAAGGTTTGCTTTTAATACTCTGTGGACATCTTTAGTATGGACGGGGTTGGAAAAGTGGGACAGGACCCAAACTTTTTAAAGTTTATTTGTTTTTTGAGAGAGAGAGAGAGAGAGAGAGAGAGAGAGAGAGAGAGAGAGAGAGAGAGAAGGAGGGAGGGGCAAAGACAGAGGGAGGGAGAGAATCCCTAGCAGGCTCCGCACGGTCAGCACAGAGCCTGACACAGGGCTTGAACTCATGAACTGTGAGATCATGACCTGAGCTGAAACCACAGCCAGCTGCCTAACCTACTGAACCACACAGGTGCCCCTTCAAACTTTTTATTTATTTTTTTTAAAATATGAATTAAAGGTAGACTCTGAAAAAAATTAAGATTGAGATTTTGGATCCCTGGATTTATCATTTTATTCTGAAATTTCTAAGGAGAACTCAAGGTCCCTCATCAGATGATGAGAAGATCTCAGGTTGCAGCATAGATGACAGGTGATGTACCATTCTGAAGCTGCAACCCCTTCCCCTTCTTTTCCATTTAACTCCTACTCATCCTGTGGTCTCAGCCCAAACTATCAATTTTCAGAGAGTAAGTGCTCTGGAGTTAGGGGTGGGTGGAGCAAAAACCTGCCCAAGACTAGTACTTCACAAAGCTGGTGGTGCAAAAGAATTACCTGTCGAGGTAGTTAAAATGCCAATTCCTGGGCCCCAGCCCCCACCCTCATCCCCAGAATCTGATTGAGTTGGTCTGGAACGGAACCCAGTAATCTGCATTTCTATTTAACCCTGGGTGTTGCTGAAGCTGCCCTTTCTCCGACTGCATTTTCAGTAGCTCTTTTCTCCACCAGTACTTCTCAAATTTCAATGCACGTTCAAATCCCTCGGGATCTTGTTAAAACAGAGTTCCACTTCATAGGTTTTGGGTAAGACTAACAGTCTGCATTTCTAACAAACCCCAGGTGAGACCCTATGTGAGGTCAAGGCTGCTGGTTTGAGTAGAAGGACTGTGGGCACCGAATTCAGCTGGATCTTTAGCCTTGTATTGAATTTGCCTGCATGTGGACACCAGTCAGAGCAAAGCCAGAGAAATGCTTTTGTTAGAGAGAAAGTCTTGCTAATGAGAAATCTCAGGCAGACCTGTTATTTGCCCTTAACTCTTTCCTTCCTTTGAGAATTTTTGTTTTATAGTGACATTTCACACTGAAAGATCTTTGTGAGTACAGAGCTTTGAGAGAGAAGATTACAGTTCTTTCTTTGGAATGTTTCTACTAATGACCCAGAGTGTTCATTTCTCTCTGAGTTTATGATATGTACACAGGGATGATTTTCATCAAAGTTCTGAAATAACATTTGCCTCTGCAATTACCTGATTCTTGTGTAAAGGTTAATGGGCAAATATAATGTTCTCAGAGTGCATAGAAACTCAGAAATCAGTGTTTATAGTGCATTTTTTAATATCATACTCTTTCTTTCTAGAATATGGCATAGAGGGACAAAGTTATAAGAGTTCAATGCCAATCAGTATTTCTAAATTTAAGTAACAATTATTTTAATGAAATTTTAGGGGGAGCAGGATTATATTTTGATCCCCAATTTTATTTATACAACCGAGATGGAGGAAAATGAACAGACTATAATGTGCTTTTAGCACTTTTAAGGTTGGAAAAGCTAGTCAGCTTATAGAAGATTGTAAAAAATCTGTATCTTAGTTCCCCTATTTAAAAAATAAAGTGAATTTATTGACTATGTTGGAGGATTCCAATGCAGACTTTGGGGCTAGTGTGTTCTATGATCCCTAAGAATAGGGCCGCCTTAGCGGTGGTTGATTGCAGTAAATATTTAGACCATGAACAAAGATCTAGCTTGTAAGGAGGAATCCAGTTCTTGGCTTCTTCATTAGAGCTGCACAAGAGAGTCCCCCTTGGGTTTTCGGGTACCCTGGCCACACGCAAGCCAATGAAGTCAGAAACTCTGAAGCCTGAGGACCGGGGCATCACTGAGGCATAATGCTCCCTGGTAAATCTAAGGTTCAGTGAGGTTTGAGAACCAGAGTTCCAGGGACCTGGGTCCTCTTCTACTTCTGAAATCCACTCTGGGTTATGATCCTCTTCGATTATGGTTCTGGTTTCCCTGAGTTTACTCAGTCTGAGCCAGATTCACTATTCAGTTTTACATCTACCATTCCCTGAAGTTCTATGTCTTTCTTTTCCATGCATTAAACACGTTCAGATTCTCCTCTGACTATTCTTTCATTTGAAGGAATGAATTTTTTCATAATTCCCACTAATAAAGTTCCATACTGGATTTTTTGTGTGTGTGAAAGAAATATATGTAGGTTTCTTGTGGGTGGAGATTGTATCTTTTAGTGTATTCTCTTTCCTGAGAGGATGCTGAGTTGAACTGTGTTCTCATTTAATTATCCGTGGTTATTGGTCTCTAATTTAGTGCCTGACACATAAAAGGTCCTGAGCAAATATTTGTTGAATGTCCAAGTCATTGATTCTTCTCTCTTCTTTAACTCTTATGCTCAAATAGTCAATCAGTTTCTGAATCATGTTGATACAAGCTCTTAAACATGTCTAAAATCCACGTTCTTGGCTGAATTAGTAACCATTGTTGCCATGGTGTAAATCATCATTATTTCTTTGTGTTTCCAGTTTCTCTTCCTCCTGGATCCCTCTCCCACAGTGAACACTAACCCTATCTCTATACCCTAGCTTCCACTGAGCAGCCAAAAAGATTTTTTAAAATTATTTTTTTCATAGGATGGCTAGGTGGCTCAGTCGGTGAAGCATCTGACTTCGCCTCAGTTCACAATCTCACAATTTGTGAATCAGAGTCCCACATTGGGCTCTGTGCAGACAGCTAAGAGCTTGGAGCCTGCTTTGGATTCTGTGTCTCCTTCTCTCTCTCTCTCTCTGCCCCTCCCCTGCTCGCTTTGTCTCTCTTTCTCTCTCTCAAAAATATATAAACATTAAAAAATTTTTATATTTCTTCAAATTTATTTTGATTTGTATCACATTCATACTTACACAAAGCTGAATTTTTAAAAATAAAAATAAAGTGTACTATATTATCCCAGGAAATTTCTTTTTGTTTATACAAGTACATTTTGTTATTTGCTTTATATAGATTCTGCATTTTTAAGTCTTCTGCATTGACTGGTTGGTATTGTGAGTTGAATCTTTTTGTAGAGTGTGGTTCCTGTGCACTTATTGCTAGCATTTAGTAAAACAGTTTTTAGAGCTTCTCTTTTTCTGAAGTTTCCTAATTATAGACAATCATACAATTTGCACGCAAAGTATAATTTTGCTCTTTCCTTGCTAAGATGTTGTCTATTATTTGTCTTGTGTAATTTTATTTTTTTTTAAAGATTTTTGTTTTTATGTAATCTCTACAACTGGCATGGGGCTTGAACTCAAGACCCTGAGATCAAAAGTCACATGCTCTACTGACTAATAAGCCTGCTAGGCACCCCATGCATGTATAATTTTAGAAGGCATAACTTTAGAATACTATTACTTAATAATAGTATTGAAAAGTACCTTTGCTTTTGAATTTACAGACATGCCTCTACTAAGAATAATTCTGACTACTTACATTGAGATAGACACCATTCATTGTGTTAAAGAGGCATTCTTTCATTTCAGTTTTACCATATTTGTAAAGTTTTAAAACCCAGAGTAAATGTTTAATTTATGATATACTGTATTGCATCTGTCAATGTGAATACACAGTTATTATTTTTTCATCTATTAATGTGACAAATTATGTCATTAAACATCTTGGTATCAAACCAACCTTGCATTTCTAAAAAAACACTACTTGGTTAAATATGTTATTCTTTTAATGTACCATTGGGTTATGTTTAATGATATAGTATTTTTGCCCTTACTTTTGTAAATAGATAGTCTTTAGTTCTATTGTCTATGCTCTTCTTGTTGTATTTTGATAGGGCTAAGGTCCTTCCTTGCATGTATGCAACCACTCATATCATATAAAATTAAATGTAATTCCCTAAGTAGGTAGTGTCATTTCAGGACTTAATGGCTGTATGTCCTTCAAACTCATGCAAAAGTGAGATCACTGGTCATTATTGGTCCCCCTTCAATGAAGTTTACTCAATATACTACCCACATTCTTAAGTGACTCATCATTCTCTCCTCTGCTGTTTGTCCTTTCTTCAATATAAAACAGATGATATGGCATAAAAATTCTTTTATATCTGTTTCTCTCACTCTATTTTATGTTTCTGAGGATGGAGATTTTGACTTCTCATCTGTGTATCAGCACAATGCCTCTGTGTAGTAGGTGTTTCGTAAATGCAATTTAGAGCAATGAGTGACTGAGGGGAACTCATACTTACATTTGCCTCACCTTACTTCAAGGCTTCCTGAGAAGTACTATGGGTTGCTTTTAGTATGCCACAGAGAAATCAGCACATACAACCTTTGTTGTTTTCTGTACAGGACCCGAAGTCATGTATTTAAATTATTTAATCTGCTGTGTTACATTAATGTGGCATTCATGGCAGTGGGGCATTATATTAGGCATAATGGAGGACAGGACAGCGGAGACAGGACTAGACATTCTTTTGTTTGTCTTTCATGAAAACATGTCCAGTTAGAGTGAGTGGGAGCATTCTTCATCCCACAAATGTTTACTGAGCACCTTCTACATGCTAGCAACTGTGCTGGGAGCTGGCAATTCAGCAGGAAATTGGACAGACAAGAGCCTTCACAAAACTTACATCCTTGTTGGGGAATGCAAACAAAACTAAACTAATAATCAACTAAATAGAGTAATTTCTGATTTGAGAGAGGGTGATGAAGTGGAGATAGGGGATTATTGTAGATACTGGTGGTCAGAGAAGGAACGTCTGAGCATGTAGTTATTGCCCTGAAAGTTAAGAAGATGCAAGCCTCTCCTCTAGACACTGGAAGATTATTTCAGCCAAATGTAGCATTGAGGTTGGCATGTTTAACGACTGGCAGGGAGTCTAGTCTGGTTCAGAGGTAGTGAGCAGAGACTGGTAAATAGAGATGAACATATAAAGCAAGAAGGGCTTAGATCACCAGGGGCATGTGTGCCATGAATGGGGTTTATGTCCATTATATATATATAATAGTTTATATATATACATATATATATGTATATATATATATATACACATACATATATATAATAGTTTATTGTCAAGTTGGTTTCCATATAACACCCAGTGCTCATCTCAAGTCTATTATGTTTTTAATGTGATGAGACATCTGTGGAAATTTTTGATTAGAGGAGTGACATGATTTATTTTATATTTTTAAAAGAACATTTGGCTGCTATGTGAGGAATGAGTTTATGTTCCCCTAAGTATTATTATAAGAAGTGTTTGCACAAAAATACATGACTGGCTGCTGTGTCCAGACGAAAGCAGATGAGGATATCTGTGCTATCACTGGAAAGATATGGTGGAGAAATTATAATTTTTCACTGCTGAGTCATAGAAAAATCTTTTCTGACCACTCATTTTTCCCTCTTCTCTCTCTTCTTTCCCAGTGCATGACTTTCAATCACTATGCTAATATGAGCTCTCTGCTTTTCTCACCTTTTAACTTCCTATTCCAATGCCTTACCAACTTCACAGCATCAATGACTGTCCCAATATTAATCAGTCATGTTGCTATATTTTTATACAATCTGAAAAGAGACAGTTTATAGTTTTTTTAAAGCCAAATTGTATCCTATGATTGACTGAACAGCATTATTATGAGCCATTATAAAACAGTAGATGGCCCTGAGGTACTTGTGAAGGTGGCAATGAAACAAAGCAACCTTTAAATTGATTTAGCAAAAGCACTTAGTTACTATTTCATGCTAGGCAAAACAATAATAAATCTTAAAGGAGGAATCTTCCTAGGACATTATGAAAAATAAAACCGGCATAAACTCATTGGTTGCTGTCAGCACTCATTTTTATGGTGTTTACATGAACATTGGTAACAGAGAATGAGATGATTTATTTGTGACTTTTGGCTGTCGTTAGAACACATCAGTAGGGATGTTCTGCCTGTAGCCATGGTGTTAACTTTGTCTCTCTCTTTCTCTCTCTCTCTCTCTCTCTCTCTCTCTGTCACACACACACACACACTCAATTGCATTTTGTTTACTGAAAAAGGATCCCCTTGGCTCAATGCATGTCTCCCCTCTCCAGTGCCTGTTCCACATTGTTACCTGGGTGCGGTGGAGTGCTGGAGCTGGCTTGAAGTGGTCTCTAGGGGCCACTGTTAGATTCTCTTCCCAATACCATGCTTACTGATCAGGGATGTCATGTTGGGAGCCTGAAAGCAGATACAGCAGGAGAATTTACACCACAGAAATTGGCATAGGCTATGACTCAGGTGTTCTATTCTTCCCAACTCCCCAAGAGCTAGTCGCTAAACATTTACCACCCATTCACTGCCTGGATGTTCTACCGGGAATTTAGCATGTTTAACGATAAACTTTTTGTCTCTCTTTCCTCTCGTTGCTGTTGGTCTCTTCTCTTGCATTTCTTATTTGTTGACAGACTATATAAACCCAGGCTCAAATCTCCAGAGGCATCTGTGACCCTTCCTTTTCCCTTTTGTCCTGACATTAGATCCTTTTAAAAATTCTACAGATTATGCCTTCTCCTATCTTGTGTACTTGATGTCTCCCCTCTGGCTCTATTGGCATCACCACCTTCCCCCCAAAAAACCTTGGTCGTGTTCTTTTTTCTCTTGTAACCCCTCATTAGGTCATCATCCATAGGTGCTTGATCCCAGGGGTCACTTTAGAAGGTCACTTTCCTGAGGTATGTTTTCTATCCTGCGATTTTCCTCCTCAAATCTGTCAGTGACTCCTCTGATCTCCAAACAAGGTGCATACTTCATAGCTTAGCATACAAGGCAGTTGAATACGTGAGCACAACCTACCTTTCTAGTGATTTCCTAAGGCTTTTTTTCCTCCTCTGATAATCAGGAATTTTCAAATGGCACACGTGGCATTTCAAACAGAAGTATTTCTAAAATACGAGTTTTCTGAAAAGCCCTTCCTTCCTCTTTGGGTAAAATGAGCTCTTTCTTTTAAGATGTAATTCAAATGAAGCCTCCTCCTTGAAATCTTTTCTAGCTTCTCACTCCTTGCACTCCCCTGGCAATACTGTACTGCTTTTTATAGCACTCATCGATTTCCTCCTTTTATTACAATTTATTTTAGCACATTGTGTAGTTGGAGTAGAAACCCTATCTTTTTCATCTTTGCTTCTAACTTGGGGGTGAGCACAGTGCCCTGCTCAGCAGAGATTTGTTGAAAGAATAAATAAAAGGGAAAGAAGGTTTATACTTAACTCGAATGCCCTTTAGCTGCTAGGTGTAAAGAAAATAAAAGCACAGGAAGTTAAAAAATGGTATAATAGGCATATTTCTGGAAGTTCCCCAAAAGTTAACTTTTAAGTGGAGCATTTTTACTTTGGGTAATGTGTTTGAAGAGGGTATCATATGGAGGCTGGAATAGAATAGAACAATGAAACAGAAGGTAGAATCTGAACAAATGTGTGGAAGCTATAGAACACATTTTCCTTTAATATATAAGAAAACTTTCTGAGAGATAGAAGGCTTAATTATTTATCACAGGAATGATATTCCTAAAAAGCTCCTGAGCTGGTATCACAGGCACGATGCAGATGTATGGCCATCTGTCAGGATGTTATAAAAGGAATTCCTGCAGAAGTAGATGTTCACTAAGGTCTTTTAAGACTCTTGATTCTATGACTCTGGGACTGTTTATGAGTCGTCCAGCCTATTGGTAGGACTTTTAAGCACTCACTGTCCTAAACCATGATAGTTTACCATAGTGGTTGCTGTTAAGACTTTTACTATTCAGATGGGAACTTTAAAATATTTAGGAAGAAGGCATCTAGAAAAGCCTCGCCCCAGCCCCACAAAACAGTGGTTTCTAAATTTCAGGTCCTTTGACTTGAAAATGTTGCACCACTAATTTTATATCACAAAATTAAGGTTTAAGAACCCTGCTGTATTGGGGGTTTTTTTCTCCATAGGAGCTAAGGACCAATTTCTCCAGCACTCGATTTCTGCCTGATTAAACCTCTGGCTTAGTTTTATTTTAGCTCATTTGCCATGGGTCTCCAAGGTCATGGATGAGATAGAGTGGAACTCTTATTCTCCAGAGACGGGAATCTTCCCCCTCATCTGTAGTGCTTCCTCACCTGGAAACACCATTTGTGTGGAAACACCATTCTATCTCCTTCTCTGCTAGGGATTTGCATTGGGTCATTGATCTTTATCCAACTGCTGATTTAGAAGGTAGCCTTGAATTTTTTTTTTTTTTTACCCTTTCTCCATTCTGCTTTGTATAAGCAAAAGGACTTGTGAGTGAGTGTGTGTGTGTGTGTGTGTGTGTGTGTGTGTGTTTCTTTTTCCAGGAATTTTTTTAGGGATTTACCAGCAACTGTAAGTGAAGAGAAGAACAATGTTTCTCCTACATTCTTGACCTCATCTTTACCTATTTTCTTCATGACATTACTCTTATCAGTTACCTAACCTCTCCATCTCTTTAACTTCAACATCTTCTCTTAGACTTCTTTTCCTTGGTGCAAAATGTTCAAACCTCTTTGATTCTAACACACATACACACACTCACACACACGCATGCATGCACGCACACGAACACACAAGAGCTGTACCTGGCTTCCCTTCATTCTATCATTCCATTTCTGTTCTCCTCTTCACTGCCAACCTACTGAAAGAATGGTCTTCACTCAATGTCTTTCGTATTTTCCACCTTCAATACTTTTGTCTCCATCCCATGAAACTATTCCTCCTAAGGTTTTCACTGACCTCTTAGGTCCCTAATCCAGTGGCCTGTCTCCAGATCTTCTTCCCCTTGGCTATTGGTTGTACTTAAGTCCATGGGATGCTCACACCTTCTTGAAACGTTTTCAGGCCATTTGACCATCTCATTCTCATTGTCATCTTAGAATTCACTTTATCGTGACTTGACTATATAAACATCTACAAATGATTCATTCAGAAAAATAGGTTCCGATCATTTTACTTTTGACCAGGGCTAGTGAGAGATGGTGAACAAGACCTGCCCTCTCTGAAGCATAGAGATGTGGACCAATCAGACAAGAACATAGTTGCAGGCTGTGGCACAGGGCACTCAACACCATGAAAATATTTACTAGCAACCCCACTAGCTTGGGGATCTCAGAACCCTTCCCTGAGAAAGCTATTGGCCTGCATATTGAAGGAGGAGTAGGTTCTAACCAGGAGGAGGGGATGGAAGAAACAGCACATGTTGTATTCGGCAGTGTGTTGTAGGGAAGAGAGCCTGGATCTAGCTTTGTCACTTACTACCAGTGTGGTATTAAAAACACTGCGTGACTGCTCTGGATTTAAGTTCCCTCTTCTGTTAAAAATTTTGCAGTCAAAATTATATGCATATATAAGCAATGCACCTGGCATACAGGAGGCACTGAGGAAATGTTGTCTTACCCCACTTCTTCCACTTTCAGGGCTATGAGTATTCTAGAGCCTTCAAAGCAATATTCGCAGTTGCTTCTAGGAAACAAGCCTCACATTCCATTTCTCTGAGGCTAATATGAGAATGCAGAGAGTGGGAGGTGGTTGGCCCATGGTGTTTACAGTTTGGGTTAGGGGAATGTCTGGTTTCTGAACCTCCTTTCTGTGACTTGAGAATGACCATGAGCCATCCCCCATTGATGGAGGTGAGGTGGGCTCCTCCAGAAGGATAATTCTCCTCTCAGGTCTTGTGGATTGAGTTTTCCCTCGTACAGCCAAGAGTATGGAGGGCAACAAAACCTCTCCCAGTGCAGTGATTGGATGTGAATACTGGTTGACTGTGGAACAGAAGGCAAGGCAGATGCTTGATGAAAGGCACCCAGCTCTGAAAAGGTTCACCATAGCTCTGCATCCTCTGGGGGCGTGGCCACACTGCTGCCCTTTTATTAATGCACGGAGCGGAGGGTTTGTGGCCTTGGCAGCCCTCCGCAGCCTAATGTGAAAAAGGCCTCTGGAATGATCCGCCCCTTTGAAGCAACTGGGCTGGTGGTGGCTGCTGCGTATGGCTGGGGTGTGGCCTCCAGATGCTGGGCGCCTTCTCTTCCACAGATTTTCCTCACTGCCACTTGTGATGGCGCTCTCCCAGGGATACCCCTCAGCAGGCAGCCGTGGTCTAGACCCGCAGACCTGTCCCTGCACACTGGGCCACCAAAGGCAAGATTTCACAGAGGACTTCTGGGGCTGGGAGTCCCCGGGGATGGAGCTGAGGGGGATGCCACCCTGGAATGAGAGAATAAAGCTCCACTTCTGCACCCTCCTCCCTTTGCGTTTCAGCTGGGCAAAGATAGGAGACCCTGGTCTCTGCCTGGCGTGAATTGCATGCCTCTGTGTGGATGGATTTCTCTCTCCTCTTTAACAACTGGACAGTCTGTTTTCTCCCTTACTTTTCAGGAAAACCCTATGAGATGATGCAGGGAAAACCGGCCTAGAAAGGGGAAAGTCTGTACCCCACGTAAAGCAGTTGGGGGTTCGCACAGCTGTAGGACTCCCAGCGCTTTTTGCCGCGCCTTGCTGCCTCCCTCTCCAGACTTTCTGAGAGCCTGTGCTGTGGGAGCACTTTCCTCTCCCCCAGTGCCCAGAGATGAGCCCGGTGCCCTGGGAGCACGGCTGAAGGAGGAGCTCCCTCTAGAGTGCAGTCCTGCACCTACAGGAGCCCCATAGGGAGCCTCCCGAGTCCTGCTGCCTGGCGCCTTGCCCTGTGTCACCCTGCCCTCCCTTTTTCTCTGTGAAAGTCCCGAGCTGAAGGCAGGGTCTTTTCCTCCCACATTCCCCAAGAGCCCAGCCTGTGTTTTTGTACACGGCAGACACTCAGCGTTTGTCAAGGTGAATGGAACGATGTGTATCTGTGTCGGGGGTAGAATTATAATGAGTTGGGCTTGCTGCACAGAAGAGATATAGAGATTTTCTTTTTAATGTTTTTTTTTATTATTTATTTTTGAGAGAGAGCGAGAGAGCGTGAGCAGGAGAGGGGTAAAAAGAGGGAAGAACAGAGGATTAAGAAGCTGATGGCAGCAAGCCCAGTGTGGGCCCCTGACCCTAGCCGAAGTCGGACGCTCAACCGACTGAGCCACTCAGGAGGCCCGAGATTTTCTCAATAAAAAATGACCTCTCTTTTCGAGAAGGGCTTCCAAGTGTGAATAGCACCTAGTTTTAGGACTGGCTGAGGCTGGGCAAGTCTATATTTAGGTAGAGTCCTAGAAAGCTAAGACAATGGGGATTGCACCATTTTACTAATTAGGAAGCAGGAACATGACTGAACATTGTCTACATGCTTTGCTTTTGGCCTCTGATTGTGTTACCATCTCAGATGTGGTACTTTCCATTAGGTGAAGGGTCTAGCACTCTTTTGTATTTGAGATTCTTTGCAAAAAACAGAGCATGTGCAGCTAGATACAGTGCATAGGTAATGTGAGATTTTGCAAAAAAAAAAATACAAACGCTTAGATTTTTCCCACTGATGCTCTACCTCACCCGCCCTCAGCTCTTCTAGCCTCTGTGGCAGGAACCCAGGAGACTCTTAGATTATGTGGGGATTTAGTCCACCAACCAGCCAAGCACTTGTTTTTTACAGTGAATGTGACAGTGATGGATTTACCATGTTTAAGAGAAAAGTAATCGATTTTTCTGACAAGCAGCCATTTTTATGTGCTGCTTTATCAGCTGGCCTCCCCCTCAAAAAAGTGGAGTAAGAAGCAAATGCTGGAATAAGAATTAAGGTTACTAGGCACTCTCACTCTCGACCACTAGAGGGGGGTAGTGACCAGGCTTCCTCTCTCACTGGTGGGCTTGTTTGATAACTTTGCCCAAAATGAAATAATGAGTTATCCCTGGGAGACTGACAACCTAGCAAATGTTTGCTAATCATGGTCAGCTTTTCCTTCTGTGGAGCCAGTGATTCATACTCTAGGAAAAATACCTCATTTTTTCCCCAAAGGAGTGTTTTCTAACCATGTTCATGGTTATAGAGTCTGTAGAGCAAATAGTAGGATGGTGCCTATACCTTCCTCAACCATAAGGCACAAAAAACTTAACCATGGGCCATGGGGAATATACTCTCCACTGTGGAAAATCATAAGCCTTGTTGTCTTTAAAGGAGGTCTCTGTGCCTGCTATGTTCTCCACAAAGCAATCTCTAACTTTAGAAGGGTGTCCAAGGAGGAGGACCATTTCTGGAATTCCGATGCCACGCTAGTGTCTGCCATGTGGCTAGCGCCATTTGCCTCCTGGGGAATGCAACCCTGGAAGGTTAAAGCAATCAATTTTTGTCAGTATCCAGAGAGTGTAAATTAGGTGAAAAATGTAGAGTCCCTAGGTTTTAAACTGGAACTATATACATATAAGTAGGCAACGTATACATGACAGGAGCAGAGTGCAGGCAATCAAGAAAAGAGGTTCATTGTGAATAATTATGAATGTGGTACCAAAATAATTACTTTGGTGGTTGGATTTTTATTCTTGTCAAAGCAGAGAGAGCAAACACACAGGGCTGATGGGGGAGCTCAGGAAGGTAACTGAAAAGTCATGAGCACACTGACTGATTCTGTGTGGCACCTATGAGTGTCACACCTATCAGTGAGGCTGGAGACCCTGAGGATTTGGATCTCTAGAAGAAAGAAACGTCTTAACAACAGACCTGCTGTGCTGCTCTGTGAGGAAATGTAGTCTTCAGAAACAGGTTGTGTGACTGTCGCAGACTTTTTGTTGTGTCTCATTTTTTAATATTTTTTAATATTTAATATCTGAGATCTGGTGCTTTGGAAACTCTGCTTTTACTCAGCCTTCTCCTTTTCCCTGAAATTTCCTTTCCCTCATTCTGTAATGAAGCAAATTTCTACACTTCCTTCCGAGACTCAGTTCCCATGTCTCTCCTACTGTGTGAAGCCTTCTGGACATCCTTACCTACCCCATGGAATTAGTCTTCAGTATCCCACTGCACTTGCTTCCTGCCCAGAACACCCTTTATGTCATTTGGAGTTTGAGGGTGTATCATTCTGTTCACGTCTGTGCCTCCATCTGAACAAAAGGGCTTCGTGAGTTCATTCTTCTCCGCACTTAGGAGTGGGCTCAAAGTATAATGTATGTGGGTCTGTGTGCGAGATCTAATGAGGCTGGATTGTGATAAATTCAGTATCCACAACCAGAGAAACAGGTAGATTTCCAGATTCTCCTGCCTCGTGTCCTTAGATCAAGTTTGTAAAATAAATAAGCTCATCCAGAAATACCTGGCCTTGCTGGGCTATCCTGGAAAACTAGGCAACCATAGAGCCAGTATTTAAGCCAATATTTGATATCAAATATTCTCACCAATGTTTAAGCCACCATGATGCCAAACTGTGGCTGGCTCGGGGAAGATCTGGAAGGAGCAGTGTGGACCCCCTACTGGCTGGCTTTTCAGGTTTGCCCCACTCTTATGAACAACTCAATAAAGCAACCTCGTGTTTCCCATTATTGAATCTTTTGGCCCTATTTTTTATGTCAATATGCTGTTTTTATGTGAATAGCTGACGGTGCCTATGTAGTATTGATAAGAGCAGATGTAGCCACTAATGAGCTAGGGATGAAGTCATTTTCTTAGGTCTCATGTGACAAGGCTATGCTGTCTTATGGCTCCTACGTCTAGTAACTTCCATGCAATTCAGGTTAGGGAGGTCAGAGCAGAATTTCAAGGATTAAAGTGTAAGTGAATTTATTAATTGTCTCTATTCATAGTCTCTTGGTAGATAAACATACTTCTGTCCACCCAGCTAGGACTATTTCGTGAATCTTCTTCTTCCCCCTTTCCTACCGATGCCCAGGTACTAACAAGCCTGAAATGCTTTCATTGATTTTCTTAACGTCCTAGGTACATGGGGCAAGGAAAGCAGTATGACCCCAGTGTGGTTTTCTAGTCATCTTCTAGATGTAGCCATATTTTACTGTTGTTCTCAGGAAAGCTTATTTCCAAATAGAACAACATAGTACAGCCAAAGACCCTTCCTGGTGGCAGAGGGGAGAGCCAAAGCTCTGCCTCTGGCTTCCAAATGGCACTGGCTGCGGTGACTCTTGGCTTGCCCCTCTGTTCTCCCAGAAGCAGTGTGGAGAGCTCAATGGTTAATTTATCTGTCTTTCAAAACTCTGGGTAGCAAACGCATGCACACTTACCCCTCTCCAGCAGGGGTGGCCTTCATGCCAGAAAAAGCAGAGGGAAAACCACTCGGTCTGCTGTTGCTAGGAAGCAGAGCGATGTTTGATGTTTTGACTTTAGCAGGATTGGAGGCTTGCCTTTTTAATAACACGAAGAGCCATGGGTTGTTCTTACGATATTGAATATATGCTTTTCTGAAAGTGTGTCATGAAAGCGGACTTCTCTGATCAAACCCTTTATTCTGCCATTCATTAAATTAAAAAGAAAATCCCCTGGATACAGGAGAGGAGTGGGAGAAGTTCAAAATGAAAACGCAAGGTTCCTGCAGAAGCAGCTTAGTTCAGAGGTTGCTATGGTGAGCTGCCCCAGGCGGAGGGCTGGGTTAGGAGCTGGCCCGGGTAGGTAGGGGCAAGGGTGGAATTCACACTCTTCAGATATCAGCGTCCAACCGTGACCCTGTGGAAGCTGGGCAAAGGTTATCAGGTTGTTCTCATTCACTCTTTGGATGATTTGCCACATAGTTACTGAGCTGCCCGTTCAAAGCACTGTTTGGCTGGATGAACAAGACACAGCTACTCTGCACAAACAGAGAAAGTGGTGGTTAGGATTCTAGGGTCTGTGCCAGGATAAAGAAGGAGAGAGGATAGGACCCAATAGGAAGGGGCTAACTTTTCTCAGGCCAGCCAGGGAGCGCCATGGAGGGGTTGGACTGAATGTTAAAGGACAGACCTCAGATTCTTCCAGTGGAAAAGAGAAGGAAGCACATTCGAGGCAGGAATGGCCAAGGTGGAAGGAAGCCTGAAGGTTAATGAGACATTCTGTAAGCCTGGGGTAAAAGAATAGGTGGGGAAGAAAAAGGGATGGTCTAGACTGCTAGCAGCCTTGAATTTGAACTTTCTCTGCAGATGCCCAGTAAGAGTAGGAGTGAGCCTGATCCTGATATCACTACACGTACAAACCTCTTTGAGGAGAACAGGGATGGTTTCCCAACACAGATGGTACCACCATCCATTAGAACTGTCTGCCATGATGGAGCTTGTGTAGATCAGTGCTGTCCAGCAGGGTGGCCACTAGCCACACACAGCCCCAAACACTTGAAATGTGGCTAGTGTGACTAAGGAAGTGAATTGAACATTTTATTTCATTATAATTAATTTAAATTTCCATTTAAATAGCTCCGTTTGGGTCATGGCTTCTTTCTAGAGCATCGCACGAGGCACTGGTAGTGACCTAATGGAGGGGAGATGATGATGCCAGCTCCCTTGCATATAAATTATGATAAGTTGGGTTTCAGGGAGGGAACTGACCCCAGGTGGGTTCTGATACCAGTATTGTGCTGGATATGGTGAGGAGAGGCCTTTAAAGAGTCTTACTGAGACCTGACACCTATACGTGAAATGATTAGAGAAGGCGGCCGCTGGTGTGTGACAAAGTGCTGCCCAGCCCGGCACCAGCTCATGAGCACCCTGCTGTGGCTCTTGGCATCCTCTCTGCATATCACTGCAGTGCACAGCTACATGTGCCCCAAGGAACAAGCATCTTGCCTCTACCTCTCTGCTGTCGGGAAAGGTGCCAGGAGCAGGGTGGATAAATCTGAACATCATTTCTAGATACATTCATAAGCTCCTGTGACAGAAAACCTGCTTTAAGGGCTCACATAGACAAGCAATTATTCCCTGTTACCTATAGAGCTTTCTGGAAAAAGCTCTATTGTAATGCAACCTGTGTTTTCCCACTGGAGCCCTGGGCAGCTGCGTTTCCTGACCAGGAACTCAACATCGAACAGAACATAACTGGGACAGAATAGTGCCATGAAAGCAGGGAAACCAAAGCCATAAATCTTACTAACTGTTAAGAGTGATAACGTTCTCCTACATATTCTATATAATGAATATAAATGTGCAGTTTTGGTGCACACTGACTAAGGAAAGAGCAACAATCTTCCATGAACATATAAAAATTCAACTCCACTGTGTCATAAATTAGATTTTCCCCATACTGAACTATTAAGTGTGATAAACACAAATTGAACACTTGAATAACAATAGCTTCACCCCTCCCTGAAATTTGAAGTACATTCGAGGAAGAAGTTCCTTCTTCTTAATAAATCCCTCCAGCAGAAGCATGCCTAATTACCCCATTATCCGTTCCATCCATCTGGGTGTCAAGTCCATAGTATCAGTAGACCAGTGAGGTGGGACAACACACGGTGAATGAATCAATGCCTATGTCAGGAGGCCCCTGATACACAGACTGGAAAATGTTAGCTGGAGAAATATTCAATAACTCAGACCTACAAATGGATATTTTCATTTCCTCCCATTCTTCATTCTTTATTTTCTCACTCTAGGCCCTGAATTCTGATTGAAATATTAATATGTCTCATGTTACTCTTTTTTGTTGATTTATCATTTGAGAAAAGTGACATGTGTATATTATAGAAACTTTGGATATGAAGAAAATAAAAAGAGCCTCAATTCTACCGCTTAGAGTTGACCACTGTGAACATTTGGCTGTATCTGTTTCCAGTTATTTTTGTTTTCTTATTTGTTTTCACACAATACTGAAACACAATTTTGCTTGTCTTCAGTCAGTCCATCCTGAATGTTTCATCATATCTTAAGATGTATTTCCAGAGCATTGTCGCAATGTCTGCAGGATATAGAGCTCACCTAAATGTATTTAACTAGGCCCCTATTATAGGCAATTTAGGTTATCTCCCTGCCTTTCTTTTCTTTTCAAATAGCATTATGATGAAAACCCCCATATATAGAATTTTTGTCCACATGCATTCCTGTTTTCTTGGGTGTGGAATTTCCCTGACAAATGAAGAATCTTTCTTAGGGCTATTTATAAGTATTGCCAAATTGTTTCTAGAAGGACCTAATGCTGTCATCATTATTAATATGGATGTTGAGATGAGAAAGACCTATGTATGGTCCTGGTTTGGGGGTTCCAGATCTTTCATCAACCGTGTGACCTTGAACAAGCTAACACCTCCAAGTTCCAGTCTCCCCAAATGTTATGTGGGCCAATACTAAGACCTGCTTCACGTCCCATTGCTGTGTGGACCAAATGAGACAGTCCACGTAAGAGCTGACGACGTCAAAATGCCCGACGTTAAGAGCTAACAATTATATACTCGCAGAGTAGGGACCATCCATTTCTCCATTCTTTCACAAACCCTGTGTACAATTTTGTGTAAAAATCATCAACTTGACAAGTGAAAAAAAGACATCTTGTAGTTTTAACTTCTGTGACAAAACAAATCTCTCAAGCCTTTAAATATATGTGAAATATTTCAAGCGAAGGGTGGCTTTGACAAATGCTTTTTCCTCAAATGTTCCTCATGAGTGCCAAGTAATAGAATAAGCACAAATCGTCCTTAGTTTTGAAGGGCAGATACATCATTGACTGCGTCTGCATATTGAGTGGCCTGTTGTGGAGGTGGAGTAGGTATATGTGGCAATTAGTAAATGTGTGCTTAAACATTAAATGCACACTTACCTCGTTTTCTCCCAACAGTCTTGATGAATTGGATGTAGCTGTCTGTAATTTATTTTAAATTGTATAAATAGCTTCATAAGACAACCAATAGAAATAAAAAGAAGGAAAACATTCACCAAGTATTTCACCCAAATTAAATTTTGTTTACTGTTCGCACAATTTTACAGAGTCACACTAGACGTTCTTTCAAATCAGAGGATATATTTCCTCATGTGGAGACCCCCTCCTTCCCACACAAGTACCATCATTTTACCAGGCCCACTAGGCGCCACTCAGTCCCTGTCACATCAGTGGGAGCTGTGCCCGAGAGGGGGACCTGTACCCTATGGGCCAGGGAAGAGGGTGGGTGACAGAAGTCCCCAGGAGTGAAGCAGAGGTGGGACGAGAGGTTAGCGCCAGCAGCCCAAATGTTGCTGTCCTGTCTGCACAGGAATGTGACGGGTGTGTGTTGGTCTGAAATGAAATTCAAAACAAAGGCAATGGTTCATACTCAGACATTTAGAGGCCATTTTAAGAACAGGTTTTAATTTGCTTTTGTCAGAAATCCAAAGGCTCTGTACTGTGTCTGTGTCTGGTACTGGAAAGAGTTTGCTCGTGAGCCTGATTCCACGGGATTTCTGTAATGCAAGTGGGAGGAGGTATGAAGATATGCAGTCTTGACTATTACAGAGAAGAGAGAGATCTGTTTTTCTGTCCTGTATCAGTCATCAAATAATTTTCTGTCTTACGTATCAGCCATCAAATAATTTCTCACTTGATGACATGGAGGAGGCTCGTTAGGTTTCAGTTCTATTCCTCTTTTGTCCCTGGTCATTCCTATTTCCAAGGCTGTGTTCTTGAGAGTTGGGCTGTAATATCTTTGCAGGTACATGGTGATTCTTTAATACAGTTTCTGTCATTTAATTCTTGTTCAGAGCAGGCAGCGCTCCAGCCTTTACACAGAGCTAGCTGGCCACTCTTTGTAATCAGATATGTATATACGTCCCATGCCAAGAGAAAATGCTGGAATATTCACATTAGATTATCATATTCTTGTCACTTTTCAAGATCATCTGTGCTGTTTGTAATTTTGACTATTAATATTAATTGTGTTTGCTTTTAGCCTTGAATTTGGTTCTGTAAGGAAGAGGTTTTACTGACCAGGGTTATGAAAAAAATAAGGGTAGCTTAATGTTGTTAATCTTGAGGGCTTCTGGCATTACTGTTAAGTCAGAACTGTTAGGGATAAAGATAAAGATGATCCTATGGAATAACAAGAAGAACAGTAGTCTCAGGCGATGTAATTTAGTTCTCTTTTTTGCACCTTTTTAATGTGATTTTGGGCCCATCTATTCATTTGTAAAATGACCTGTTTATTTATAAAATATGGACCGTGCTCTGTCCTTTTGAGCACTCAGTGACAGACTGCATGTGGAAGCACTTTCTAAACAATAATATTACATACCAATGTAAGGTTATCACTGTGGCTTTGAGGTCAGCATGCTTAAAATTTTGTTAGTTTACATTTAAGCATATTTCAGTTCTCATTTTGGCCTGGCCCATCATTTCCATACTTAAAACTATGAAGACCTTGGCTCAACCTTCTTTATCTTTTGGTCTAATTAGAGGCTGGAAGTTTTGCTTTATTTGGAATTTGTCACCCCACATTCTAAAGAATGAGTACTAGTGTTTCTCAAAAGACTAAGATTCTAAGATATTTGCAAAAGTGAATCTTAATTGAATGTCTTCAGAAAGCCCTGGGATTTTATACTTTCATCATACTGGGCACTATTTTGGTTATGTTGTAGTAGAAACTATTATCTTATATCAAAGCTGTTCACAAATGGCAGTACTTTGAATGATGACTATAGTCTAAGAGCTGCTTTTCCAACATGGTAACTGCCAGACATATTGATTATCTACATCTAAGTTAATTAAAGTTAAATCAAAGAAAAAAATGTGGTTCCTCACACACACTAGATATATTCTAAGTGCTCAAAAGCCAGCTATGGGTCATGGAGAGAGCTTTGGACAGTGGATATTAGAGAACATTTCCAGATGTTCTTTGTAGAAAGTTCTATTGGAGTCCTGCTTTAGAAGAAGGGGAATCTAATATCACATTCTTCGGAGGTACCCTGTAAGGTGTCATGTAGAACTTGTATGCCATTTTTAGATTTCCAACCTAAAATAGCAACCTTCAATGGTCAATTGAGGTTTGACATCCCACTTACCTACCCTTTCCTGCAAGTCACATTTACGGTGTTTGATAATTTGATATTTTTACATGTTGATTTCTTTCTGTTGGGTTCCTTAGGTCCTGTGTGACAGACATGTGTGAATGTCCAGTCCATAAAAACTGTTACTGTGAGTCATTTCTGGCATATGCCCGGGCGTGCCAGAGAGAAGGCATCAGTGTCCACTGGGAGCCTCAGCAGAACTGTGCAGGTGAGAAATTCCTGGCGGATCCATTCATCATAAGTTCACTACGATCCCCAGTATAGCAATGAAAGAGACTTTCTGATGTGAATGGCCACATTCCCACTTGGCCAAAGGGAAATTCCATCAATAGTCCAACTGGATTGCAACTTGATAAAACACAAGGGTTTCCCACTAGGCAGGATAGAAAGCACTTAAGAGAAATGCTTTGTGACAAGCACATTTGAACAATTTAAGGATTTCCACTGTTGCAAAATCCTCCCGTCCTCAAGCTTCCAGCTGGGTGTACTTAGCACATGGACAGGCACAGCTGTGGCGAAGGTTATGTGTGGAGCAAAGAATATTCATGATGATTACAGTCATTTAAGGTCTTCAGGCTAAGTGTGTGTATGTGTGTTGTGCCTGTGTGTGTGTGTATATGTTTAAAAGAGAGGAATTGTTAGACCCTTGCAGAACATTCTTTTGCCTCTGAGAGACAGAGTTCTACAATACTTGTTATAGTCCTTTGATTTCAAGCAAGTTAATTAGCTTGTTTGATATCTGTAAAATGGACTTCTTTGTTCATTCAAGAAATATTTCTTACAAAGTGTCTATGCTGGGCGTTGTGCTGAACACAGTGGGTACTTTGGTCACTTAAGAGATGAAGCCCTTGTCATTGAGTTGCTGGCAGCCCAAAGGAGAACCAGACAAAAATAGTAACTCTACAAGAAATACTCGCTAAGTATGTTAAGTGTGATGAAGGAAACAAATAAGGCAGAGCAATAGAAAACAAATGAAGAGGGAATAGGTAGCCACTTACATGGTGATGAGCGAGGGTTTCTCTGTGCTGATAATAGGCATCTTGAAGGATTGAAGGGAGTTAAGGCAAGCATTCTATGTAGAAGAAACATATTTGATGACCATAAAGCAGGAATAATATAGCATGCTCTTGAACTGGAAGGAAGTCAGTGTGGCTCAAGCATCGTGGGCAGGGGAAAGAGACATAAGACGAGAGTGAAGTGGAAGCAGGAGCTGGATTGTGCAGTGCTTTGCAGGTTGGGGGAGGGTGGTAGCCTTATTCCAAGAGGAGTGCAAGCCACCGATGGGCTTTAAACAAGCCTCTCTCTGCTTTCCAAGGATTACCCTGTGTCCAGGCTACTGTGGAGAGAATAGATTGGCTGGGGCAAGACTGAAAGCTGGTGACCAGGCAGGAGTGTGGTGATCAGTAGTGGTGGTGAACAAACAATGGTGACTTGGATCAAGATGCAGGCAGTATATCAGGGGAGAAGAAGAGAGATTCTCGATATATTTTGGAATTTTACAATATCTGTTACGCAGAGTGATATGCATCAGTGATATGTATGTGAAACATCTGGAAACAGGTCCACCTCATAGAAGCTGCTGCTGCCATTTAGATCTTGAGATGAGATGACAGAGTATTTGTCACTTACTTCAAGGGTTGGCAGACATTTTTCTGAAAAGGGCCAGATTTGCCTCAAGTGAAGAGACATGGAGTTTGCACGAATTCTCCACTAATCCTAATAAACTGAGCTCTGAATCAGAAAAGAAGGCAGTTCATGGCACTGCTAACTCTGGAGTGTCTATATTGGTGGAGGGCACGAGTGGTCATCTGGTTGGCAGGGAGGTCAAGAAGAATTGCCTTGAAGCCATGCTTTCATTGCATGGCCATCTTGTTTACTTAGACCTGTGAGTCTCAGTCTGACTGGACATTGGAGTCACTAGGGAGTTTATAAAATAAACAAGAAATCTATGCCTGGGCCCCATGCCCAGATATCCTGCCTTAATTGGCCTTATGTGACTTTTAAAACTTCTCAGGTGATTCCGACCTGCAGTCAGAGTTGAAACCACTGAGTTAATTTTTCTGCCTACTTGAGTGGCTTTGAGGGAGTAGGACAACAGGTATTTTGGAGTTACTAAAACTTCTCCAAGCTGACCTTTGACAAAATCACTAGTCTGTATCCATGAAAAACACTAAGCCCTTTTACCTACTTCTAACTTCCCTTTTGGATTTTGCTCTCCCCTCTTCAAACCCAAGTTCAATCTTTGTATCTGAGGTCACTCTCCACAGCAAGAGGGCCTATCATGCTGCCCTTCTCAAATGAGTATTGATTTTATAAAAATAACTCACAGTGATACCAGTGGGTTGGGTCTGAGGATGCAGAGGGGGTCCTGCAGGATCAGCCAAGATAGATAGGCAAACTCAAGCCTGTAGGAAGTGAGAGCAGAGCTTATTGAAAATATAGAGAGAGTACAGATAGAGATTTAGGAAGAAAGTGAAGGATGAGTCTCATCTTTGCTAGGGGTCTGAAGTATTTAATGATGATTGTGATCTGGTACAAATGTCCTCTTGGGCATACAGGAATTGGTCAGCACAAGGACAGCGTTCCAATGTCCATCATAAGTCATTTATCCCCTGAAGCCAGGGCATCTTGGTACATCAAGATGTCTAGTGCCAGCAATCTGGAATATGCACATGATGGCTTTGCCCCATCATTCCTTAGGTATTATCTGTTGTGCTGGAAGATTCCAAAGCTATCACGAACTCCTCATCCCTTACAAGGAGGACATATAGTAAGGCATGTGTATGGCAGGAGTGCAGATCCTAGCAAGAATAGAAGGAAAGGGAGCAAAAAGTAGATTTGTATGGTGTCCTTCAGGTTCCCTATCTCAGTAGTAAGGTGTGTCTGAGGCTCCTAAAATTAAGACAAAATGGCTTACCTCTCACCTAATGTGTCACTGTGGGGTTGCAAAGTAAAAGTGGTGTTTTTGTGGGACCAGGTCCTTTTAGTATACCTTGAATACTTCTAGCTACCTCTCTCTGAGTCCTCCTCTCCTTGAATCTACCAGAAAAAGAGTGAGATATATGGAACCCCATCCCATCCATCCATCCTGCTGTAATTTAGGACTCTGCAGAAACTTATCAACTCTATTAGCTGTGGTGGTGCTCTGCTGAGGCTTGTATTACATACAGAATATAGGAACCCTCTCTTCCTAGCCCGGAGCTATACTTAGCACCATCTGAGTGCATCATTTGAGGAGTACACATTCCCTCTGATTTCAGGGACCAAATCTCAGGAGCTAAAATTACTTTTCTAATGGACAAGGAATATGGCTCTTGAAAGGGTTCATTTACCACTTAAAATTAATGGAGCCGTCTCTGTGAAGTATAACTCTGTGCAGTTGCAGAGGAACCTTTGTACACACACACAGACATGCACACAATGAACCTGCACAGGTTGACAGATGGCACATGAAAAATAAATTTACAGAGACATGCAGCATCTTTCAATAGATCCATTTCCAATTGATTGGAATATTGAAGACTATAAGAATACTCTTCACTTATTTTTAGCTCCCAGATCTTTTCGACGTATGACAGCACTTAAGGACACTTAACACAGAGAAGAGAAATTTTACAGAGTAAAAAGCTTGGAAGTTGAACAAATATGAAGCCAGCCGGGCAAGAAACTCTGAATGAGCAAGTGACATTTCCACATCTAACCTGGATGACTGCTAGCACAATGTATATGCCCACTATAGGTGGCAAAAAGGACTGATGAAGCTCAAGCTTAGCATGTGAATTGCTGAATATCATATACTATGCAAAATACCATCCTAAAGGTCTAGAATAAAAGTTTAATAATGACCATTTATATTAACAGTCACCATTTTCTAAGTGCTTCTTTTGCCCCAAGGACTACATTAGCACTTTTATGACATTTTATGTTGTTAAATCTGCCTTATCATCTATGTGGTAATTCTATTACCCACATTTTACCGATAAGGACATTGAGGCTTGGAATATTTAAGTGATTTGCTGCAAGCCACAGAGCTAGAAAATGAGTAGGTCGGGAATGAAACCCAGGTGAATTTGCCTTACAGCCTCTGTAGTTAATCATTATGAAAACAGACCAGCAAGAGCACCGTGGAAAAATATATTCAAATATGAATATATATTTATTTGTGTATTTACATAAGAATCAACTAACTTGTTCAAATATTTGTTAGGTAGGTCTTTTGGAATTCTATTCATTTGTTCCTTATCACTGAGAGTTGTCAGTTGGTGACCTCTGACTGTAACTTTGTTATGATCTTGGTCCTGTATCTTACTTACAGATTGCCTGCCACCGCTCTGTGGCCGACGCTAATTGTCAGTGCACTTTCAGTAATGCATTCTATAAGTGGAAAAGTAGCTGGGATCCTCAAAGTGGCGTGTGTCTTTCTATATAGCACGTCAGATAGCCTGCTGGGTTCTGTGAGCACTTTTTCCTCTGTTTTTCTCTAAAATTCCAGGTGATTCTAGCCCTTTGCTGTAGCAACTGCTTTCATTATACACAGTGAGCTTTGCCCTGGCCAACTGGGCGCCTCCTGTAAAGGATGAGGAGATAAAGTCAGTACGGTGATGTGCAACCCTCAGCGGGGACATGGAGGCAGCAAAGTCCCAGAGGGCACCACAGGAAGTAACACATAATGCTGCTTGTACACATTACACACTGCCTGCTTGTGTGCCCCCTTGAGAACAAATGCCTGCCAACCCTAATCGCTTTGGTAGTTGGCTGATTGCTTTTTAATTATTTAACTAGATGAATCCCTTTTTAAATGCATATGTTCAAATCGATCACATTGAGGTTTTCTTTTGATATTTTTATTTTTTTAAGTTTATTTTTAGAGATAGAGAGAGAGAGAGAGGCAGAAAGAGAAGGAGAGAGAGAATCTCAAGAAGACTTCACACTTAGTATTCCCGATGTGGGGCTCGAACCCACCAACTGTGAGAGCATGACCTGAGCTGAAATCCAGAGTCAGATGCTTAATCGATTCAAAAAAAAATCTTTTGCCTTTTATATATATGAAGAAAAAACAGTGAATTCACAGAAGAGTCAAACAGGGTCTGAGGCAGTATTCAGTTTCTAGAATCATATACAAGTTGATGATCAATTTGAAGGTGAATCTAAGCATGTCACCCCCCTCCCCAGCTAAAACTCTTCCAAGGCTCTCCTTGGCCTAGATTCACAGCCTCTGCCTACTTATCTGCCTTCATCTCTCCACCTCTCCCTCCTCAAATCCTGTGCTCCCACCTACCAAATTAAGACCCCCTTCCCCTGACGGAGCCAGCAGTACATTGTTGCCCACTTGCCTTCTCTCTGCCTGGGGGACTCTTCCCACCACGGTCTGTCTGACAGCTACTACTCACCTTTTAAGACCTAAATGGGCTCTGTTCTCTGAGGTCTTCTCAGATGCTGACAGCCCCTCAACCTCAAGTTGATGTCTCTCTCTCTGACTCCTCTGTGGTACTTTGCTCTCATTATCTAATATGGTGCATCTTGAATTTTGTTAGGAATCTGTTTATGTGTCACCTTTACTTATTTGATTTTAAACCCAGGCTCCTGTAATGGTAGGTCAGAGATGATACCTGATTCACATTTGATTCCTTGGCCTAAGAGAACGCTGGCCACGTGGCAGATATGTAAGAGATATTTATTCATTTAAATAAAAATGGCGACAGCATTTGTTCAATGAAAAAAGATCCTTTTTTCCCCTAGTAGTTAGTTCTTCATTTTCTATGTCCTACTTTCTCCCCATAGATCGTGAGAGAAATAATCAGTGTTCAGTTGGTCAAAGATGAAATATCACAGCAGAGCATCAGGAAGTTAAGTGGTAGAGCCAGAAGGAGGAATTGAGAGGTCAGAGAGAGGATGAGACATGGGAGAGCTCATGTCTATGAGAGAATGTGGGGAAAGGAAAGAACATAGGTGGGAAAGAGGAAATTCTATCAAGTCTTTATACAAGTGATCTTTGCAAGGTTTAGAGGGAAGCAAAGTATCTGGAGGGTAAAGTGAGTTCAAAGAGGCTTTCTGGAAGCAGCTGAGTGGAAAATGAACTCAAGGCCAGCCAAATGTAATCCACACTGGGAAATGAGATGATGGATGGAGCATCATTAAGATTAAATCATCATTCAACAGGCACTAACATTTAATAAGCTGTTCCTCTTTGCTTGGCCCTGTGCCAGAATTTTGGGTCATGGTAGAAAGGGACCGTGCCCACTGGAGCCCGGATCTTGGCAGGTTACTCTCTTCAACCAGAGATGCTTGTCCTAGTGACCCCCAGAATTTAAAAATCTACAGCTACTTGGGCCCTACTGCAGAATGAGAGCAAAATCTTCAGGGAATGGGGCTGAGAAAGAATATATTTTAAAAGATCCCTCAGGGGACTCTTATAAGCATCTCTGATTAAGAACTACAGCTGCACTGGAGCTGGGGGATTAAAACTGATAAACAAATAACTAATGTGAAAAGTGATGTGGGGTGCAGACCGAAGAAGGATATTCTGGGGGAGATCCAGGAAGCTACTTGGAGGAGGTGCCATTTGAATTAAGACTTGGAAAATGATGAGCTAGCTTGGGAAGAGAATCAGAACTAGAAATTATAGATGAAACTGTAGTAACTGATAGAGAGAGAGGAAGAGAAGACAAGACGATGTAAGGGGAATAGTCTTGGAGGTCATTTGAACATTTAATGCCAGGGGAGTAGGCAAAGAAGCCCAAGAGAGAGGTGTTCTCCAGATGTTTATCATAATTTAAAGCCAAATATTTTGTGGAGAGGTTATGGGAGACTTGGGGATGCCAGTGTATCAGTGGATATAGTCATGACTGAAAATGTTGGTGGGAACTGCTTCAGTAAAGCAATAGGTGAGAAAGAAAGACAGATCACCCATACTGATGAATTGCAGAGCAATTGGATATAATGACTGTAAAGCCTTTTATGAAATTTGGAGGTTAAAGAAAGAAGAAGGTAAGTCTTATATGTTAAAGAACCTTTTTTGTCAAAGATTAGTGTCAATCTCCACATGTTTGTGATATTTGGAAGATGGAGCAAATAGAGATGATTCATGTTCAGTGAGAAGGACAAATAATAGAGCGAGTTCCTGGAGGAGATGGGTCAGAAAACAGGAATAGCAAGTCAAGGATGGGTACAGATGTGGAGGAGGGTCAGTAGGGAAATGAGTTAACGGTGTTTGTGTAGATGACATAATTCATCAATTATGGATGTGAGGGTTGTTTATAGGATTAGTTCTCAATTCTGACTGCATATTCAAATTACCTGGGCTAGGTTCTTTTAAGGGGATTGTCAGGTATTAGGGAGCTCCCTGTTGATGCTGATTTTCAGTTTTGAACCCCATTGCTCCATGGAAACATAACAGCACATGGATATAGTTATTGTGTGTGAATATGGTATTCAGCTAGGATGTTTCCAAATTATTAGGCATGTGCGATGTATAGGGTTTTCTGTTCCAAAGTGAGCCCATTGAAGTGATCCCTAGAAGTCAGCACAGAGCACTGATGTAGAGTAGCTTCAAGAAAGAAAGAGAGCAGATCTAGAGGGGCAAATGGAAAGTGTCCAATCACTCTCTGGTGTAGTTAGATCTGTTTCATAGCTCATTCATTTTTTCAGCAAGTATGTATTGCTGGCTTCCATACCTAATGCCCTTTAAAGGATAAAGATGCAGTGGGAGACCAGATGGAAATTCTTCCCTGAAGGAGCTTATATTCTAGTGTGGAAGACCAAATATCATGTTACAAATGATAGAAATGGTAGTGATATGTATAAAAAAGAAAAATATGGAAAAAGAATTGAGAATGTGAGGATATTATTTTGGATAGGAAGTTACCTTTGAGAAGACACCTCAAAAGAGAGAGTAAGCGAGGCATAGAACCAATAAGACGACATTTGATGTTTCAGTATAATTGGCTGGTAATAGCTTCAAGTAACTCATCCCTACATTGGTATATGATATCATATATCTCTACCAACAAAACATCTTATACAGTGGCTTTGTTCAAAACAGGTGGTTACTAACAATTAGTTTAGTTTATTTAACAGTTTAAGCAACTAGGACAGGAATTGAAATGCCAAAGCTTAATATGGAAATTAGAATCTATATAGAAAAATGGTAATTATAGAGCCAAGTATTATAAAGTAGTTTTCACTCAGATGTCTCTCAAAATTCTATGTTTTATACAGTTCAAGTTTTTAATAATAAGGAAGAACTTGTGAGTGATAATTGACTACTATTTATACAGACCACCCCTTTTCTTATTTGTGTTTAACTAGCATAATGGGTATTTGAGGAGTCTTATTGTATATGGCCAAACATGAATGTTCTGTGGTATCTCTATATAATTTGAAAGATTCAATATAAGGCCCACTTGCTTGAACACCAGTTCTGTTTTTCAGTTTTACAATTATATTCTTTATAATTCTTTGCAAGGTTATTATTTTGCAAACTGCATAAACTATAATAGAGGTGTTTGATACTCTTCTGTTGTTATTAAATTTGTTTGGGGAGACTTCAAATGAAGGTTAGATAGTTATTGGTATTCTTGAAAGTCCCTCTTCTAAATTCCAACATGTGTCAACATTCCTACTCATGAATGAAAGGTGGCCTCTTTGTCACTGGAAATAACTCAGATGGGAAAGTTTGAATGTCATAAAACTTCCAAAATGTTTGTTTTTCTGACAAATCTATTCATGAATTTTCAGGAACTCTCAGAATATTGTCAAAATCATTTTAGCTCTAAGCAAACAAAGATAGTAAATTGGTTACGATTTGACTAGCTCATCATTTTTGTATTGTCTGGCCAGGCAGCCACCCACCTCCCTCTCTCCAGTCACACGTCTCATGTTTTGCTATTTGGTTTTACCCCACTCTTGCTCTAATTTGCCTGAAATTGATCACTATGATGAAAATATGTTGTGTTTTTCCAGAAAGCTTGGCAGGTTTTTTTTTTCTGTATGTGTAATTCTGTGTATTTGAATATTGATGTGGTTGCACAAAGGACTCCTACTTATCACAACTTGATGGCTCTAAGCACAATTTGGAGTTGATTTTTCATATTGTTCTCAATAACCAAATAACCTCATAGACTTCCTGGTAGCTTCACTAATGTGTAGTTTGTCTTCTCTGGGAATAAAAAACTTTACGTTTCAGTTTACTTTGAAGATCACTAGCCCAGCAGGTGGATCTTTGATATTGTTTTTTCAGGGGCAGGTGATTCCCAGAGCATTTGAGGAATGTTGGATGTTTGTTACTCATATGTTAAAATGCACAAAGGAATCTGTGCTGTGGAAGGGCCAGTGCACTGGGGGACATGAGCCTGGCAGAATGGCATTGGGCTGAGGTTGAATCAACATGGTCCTTTCTCCACATCTCACCCCTGTCTCCTTTTCTCAGCCACCCAGTGTAAGCACGGAGCTGTGTATGATACGTGTGGTCCAGGATGTGCCAAGACCTGTGACAACTGGAACGAGATCGGTCCATGCAACAAGCCTTGCGTCGCAGGCTGCCACTGTCCTGCCAACCTGGTCCTTCACAAGGGAAGGTGCATCAAGCCAGTTCTTTGTCCTCAGCGGTGACCTTTGTTCTGCTCCCAAGACTTTGAAACCTGGTGTCCTTGACACTGAAGTGGAAGAGCCAATGAAGGACTGCAGTATTTGTGTGCTCATTCTTCAAACACACACACACACACACACACACACACACACACATACAGAGTATATACGTGTACATATATAGATATATAGATATATTCAGAAACATTTCATCATTTATATAAACTATAGGTGGATTATTATATGTATATTTTTTGCTATAAGACATGTATTATTTCTAGGATCCTAATCTGTAAGCCATTGGATACATTGTATAAATAAGCCAGGTGTTTGTAATTTAATAAGGCAGCATGCAGACATATTGGATGGCTTTAACATCACATACATTTGTCATTTTTAAGAAGTTTTCTAAGAAACCTAAATTGCCTGCCTGCATTAATTTTAGGATTGAATCAAGACTTGCAGTTGAGTGGAAAATGTGTTTCTCTAGAGAAGGGCAATGTTATCTAGGGGCATTTCATGCTTCCAAAGAAAGGAATGTATGCCCGAGAGAGATGGCTAGTGATTGGTGACAGGCCCTAATGGTGCATGTAAAGCAAGGGATAGGTTGTTAGACTTTATTGGGTCATGGTCCAATATTAGTTCCAAAACCGATTGGCTAGTTGCCAAGAAATATATATTTGTCAGTGGAGCATAGCCAAAGAATTGAATGGTTTCTTGCCATCTTTGCGTATTCCTTGAGTCACCTAATTATACATGTGTGTATGATGGATGTGTCCATTTATATGTCACAGTGAAATTAAAGAATGTTTGGGTCACATGCCAGCTTTATTGAGCTTGAACAGATATTTAGGACACATTTTGCACAACATATGAAGGAACAGCCACTTCTCTGAATCTCAGAGCAATTAAGGATGGGCAAATATAATGAGTTGATGTAAGCCATCTACATTTTGTGACTATTCCACATGTAAAATGAAAATCATTAATTATTTCTAGAGGATTCCTAGCCGAGTGCTATTTGGTGACTATTAATATGTCATGATTATATAAAAAGAAAGCCTTTCCTGACCAGTTGATTTAATATCAGTCCAAAGACTGGTCTCTGTATTTGCTGTAGTTTTCTGATAGTTTACTACTGGTCATCCTATGAGGTTCCTGCCTTTTGTTTTCAGTTAAATAAGTGAAAATTTCAACAAAACAAAACCCACTGATGTTTCAAGATACTATGTTCCAGTGTGTGGTCAATAAAGGGCTAAATATTTAAAAACAATGCATTTTCTCTTTCAAGATGTGCTGTGTTATACTTTATAAGTAATCCATATCAACTTTGATTTGGCCAATTTTTAACAGCTTTATTTAGATATATTTTATGTAACCTATAATACTTAATTTTTATAAAGAGTACTATTATTAGACAATAGGAAACCCTCAAATTTTTTTTACAATCAGCATATTGCCATTGCCTGTTACAACATTTGTGTTCCTTTTACCTATATACATGACAGCTAAAATATTAATTTGGATTATTTTTACTGGGACATCTTTAGTTGTTTGAGTAAACTGAATAAAGTACAGAGTATAATATTGACTGACTGGGAATGTGTTCTCTGGAACCATCAGAGAATGTGGTTATTACTGTTTTCCATGGGTCCTAAACATCTTAATATCTTTGGGACCCAAAGTAGCCAGGTCATTGTTTGAGAGCTCACTTGGAAAGAGAGCTTTTTAGGGGACTTGGGTACGAAGTATAGTTTATGAACTTGTCCACACTGTTTAAGCATTTGGGACCACGCCTTTGCTTATCTGTAAACACAAAAAGTCTGGGTTGCATATGGGTAGGGTTAAGAATCAGGAAATCTAGACACCCTGCCTCTGGTGAGATTACTTGCACAGAAATCTGAGATACTTTGAGTCTGCACAACTTTTACACATATAATCTTATGTATTTCCCCCCTGTACTGAAAGGAGGTGTGGGGCAAATCAGTTGACCTCTCCTGGTTGTTTCCTTTTTAGATCATCTTTACTTCTTTTAGATTATCTTTAAGTTCCTCAGTTCACTCTGAGTTTTCTCTCTATAAAAGAAGGGATGCAGAAGGGAAATTGTAGATAGTTACTGCTCATGATTCATCCAAGGAGTCAGTGACTCTGCCCAGTAATGCTTAATAGCCTCTCTCCCAGCATTTTTAATCACCTCTATCCATGGTAAATGAGCAATGAAGACTCTTCTTCTTGGACCAACTCCATCAATTTGGCTGGCATGATTACAAGTTTGTGTGACATACTTTGTCCATGGCTAGTTTAACCTTTGTACATTTTTTCCCATCTTAATCCTAGAAAAAAAGAGAAAGCAGAAAAGACAGAGGGGTTATTCAGCCTACTAATCCAAGCAAGCTGATGGGGGAGTACGGGGAAATGAGCTGAATGGTCCATTTGCCATGTTCTGCTTTTGGCCATGGGCTAGAGATGAGCATTGATTTTGTCTAATGATTGATGATAATGGAGGTGAACCACGCACTTTGATGATAGTAGTCCCACCTTATTCACATGGGATCTTTTCAGTGGGTGTTCAAAGGCTAAATCCTGTAGAGTTAGAGACTTTGAAATGAAAATATTATATTTCACTCTTTAATGTATATACCAAAACTGTCAATTCATGTTGGTTCATGGCATATATAAAATTAGATGATGGGTCAATACCACTCTGTGTATATGTATAGAATCCCTATTTTAGTTATGCTCTTAGCTATGAATATTGAATTTGATGAGGGACAAATGCTCCTGATGAACAGGCACAATGATGACTCCAATTGCAGGTAGTAGGTATTTAATGAAAGGAAGTCCTTTCCTCTCTCCCTGTGAATATAGAAATGTTTAAATACCCTGAACTAAAAGTTTCAAACTGGAAAGAAAAATTAATCTTTGACACTGACAATAGCAATTATTTGTTTAAAAGGTGGTATGTTGGGAATCATCAACTCTTCAGGGAAAGATCTCCCCCTATTAGCCTGTTGAATATTTCCAGAGCATCTGCCCACCAGCTTGTAAAGGGCATCTCCTAAGGAAGTGAGAAGTCCCCAGTGGTTGACTCTTCCTCAGCTTTCATTGAGCATGGATAAACCATTTTGACTAGAAATCTTTTTCTTGTGATGAAATATTTCAGACATATAAAAAGGTTTCGAGAGTAATGGTACAAAAACACCCATGAATACATTACCCTAATTAAGAAAAGCAACCTGATAGGTAGTCAGTAAATTTTTCTTACATAAACAAAATCAAGCCAAGCCTCATGGTTTCAACAGCTCTGTGTCAAGTCTTTCCTTGTTGAGTTTCCGTACAGTGGCTGCTGTTTGTCACTCACATCCATATGGATCTGACAAACACTAAAGATGTGAGCTGAAAAGCTCTTGGTGTGGGAGAAGGAGAATGCCTTGGGGGACAGGTGCCAAGATATTTTAATTAGCTATCTCTTGCAAACATAACCCGCAGGAACAAGCAAAAATTGTCTCCAGTTCTAAAATCTGAAGTGAAAGTCTTTTCAGAAGCCAGGATTTTAATTCTGAAAATTGAGAATGTTCAAGTGGCCAAGAATGAACAAAGAAGGAGAAGAAACCAATGGTGGTGATTATGCTGAGCCTGCATTAAGAATCCAGACATTCAGTCCTTTAAGGAGACCTTTTGGACTTTAGAGCCCAGTTGCCACATTGGGCTTAATTAAACCAGTTGAATGACAAACATTTGCATGAGCTCCATCTTTTACTGTGGTTCCCTTTCAGATTAACTTTGAGCAAGCCAGCTATGAAAAGATTAATGTGGAGGAGAAGGTTGGGAAGCCTATACACAAACTTGAGCCTTAAAGGAGAATTCAGAGCAAGCCCGGCTAAGCAAAGTGAGAAACATGTTCTAGTTACAGGAAGGGCAAATCACCAAGACTGCACTGTAAGAAGTGTGGCGTGAAGAGAAAGGTAAAACACCATGAATGGAGGGACTCCTACATATGCCAAGAAGCCTGAGTTTTCTTCTTTGGGGTAGTCATTCCCCAATTTTTTATGCCATAGTGCAGTCAGAAAATAACATTTGTCTGGGATGCCTGGGTGACTCAGTTGGGTGTCTGACTCTTGGTTTTGGCTCAGGTCATGATCCCATGCTTTGTAAGATTGAGCCCCTCATCAAGCTCTGTGCTGACAACACAGAGCCTTCTTTGGATCCCCGCTTCCCTGCACTCTCTCTCTCTCCTTCTCAAAATAAATAAATGAATATTTTTTAAAAGTTGGAGTAAAAATACAGGGCTGTTTGCAGCTACCACTTCTGTGACTAGAGAGCTTTGTCTCAGCAAGTGGAGTGAGGTAGGGTTTTCAGTGAAAGGAGCAGGTAGGAGTCCCCAAGATAGTCCAGGTGAAAGGTCACAACCCCCCAGAACTATGAGATAGGAAGGAAAAAGCAGAGAACTTTGAAACAGATTGAAGGGCAGATCGGCAAGTTTCTGGCTTGAGCGATGGGTGGTGATGCCAGTGTGTCACTTAAGGAACACTGGCAGGGGGCAGGTTTATAGAAATTTCTATTGTAAATCAAAATGTTTTCTTTAGTTTCACAGACATCCTGAGCATTCAGATGAAGACATGGTCTTAAGACAATCACATTCCTAGAACTTGTGACTTGTGGTAAACCAGAAGAGCACGCAGCTGGGTGTGGAACCCCAGAATTGGGGTTTTCTGTTTGGGTGTATGTCAAGGAAGTTTTTCTAGAGAAAGTGACTGCTCAAATAAGCACTGCTAGGCTACTTTGGCTCTACTTATTCCTTACTAGACTGAATGCAAAAAAGTGTGTGTGTGTGTGTGTGTGTGTGTGTGTGTGTGTGTGTGGCAGGGATGGTGTGGTCTGGAAGTTTAAAGCACAAGTTACTGCTCAGATAAGGAAAAAAAATAAGCAAGCAGCCGGGGAGTGCATAGAACACCAGTTTTGTGCCAGTGTAGATCACACGCCCTGAGACATTTTGCAAGCTTCCTTTAATTTCTGGTGGGGTGAGCACAAGCAGACGTTGAGGACATTTTGGCATTTTGTTCTAAGGCCTTTGTGCTTCCTGCACCTAGGTATATTTGAGTTTCCTTGATGGGTCTTCTGAGAATCTAGAGAGGGAAGGAAGAGGGAGGAGGCTTCTAATGAGACCGTTCTCTCTGACCTTCAGTGTTGAACTATATAGTAAGAAGGATCTTTTAGACCCTCTACGCACTGGTTGCTTTTACAGACCTGGTCCAAGGCTGACAAACGTAACCACTGCTTAGACTGAGCTGGTTGACAGTACATGCAGAGGATGCTTAGGGTCCAAACAGCTGGACCTGCTAGTGTCAGGAGCTCTGGCCACACCTAAGATAAAAGCCCTGGAGAATATAGGTCACCCAGAGTTCTGGTTGGAATAATCTTGTCATGTTTTAGCCACATTATGTCATAATCCAGCTTATGCCTTAAAAGCTGACATAAACTTCTTCTCTGTTTCCTCCAACTGGAATTTGGCTTACTAAGTAATTCTTCTGAGGGGTTCTTTGAGCAGTGAAATTTTGGGCTTTAGGAAATGTTTGTGGTGATGAAAAAGTTTCACTTTGGCTCCGGGAGTGTAAATACCATTTGTTATATTGCCATTTTCACCATGTTCCGACATGTAATTTAAAGAATTGGATCCTGAACAGCTCCTTCTGGCTCGGGTGCTTAAGCAGGCATGAAGGGGCGAAGAAGGCAGCAGAGAGCTTGGCCAGATCCTGAGCTCAGCTGAACAGCTGCTTTGGGAGCCTGTGATGTGAGGTGTTCCTCCTGGATCACCTGCACGCTTCTGGAAGAAGGCAATTCAAAGGATCTTCAATATGAATTCCCACTGGCCTCCTGGAAACAGCCAAACTGGGGGCGCTCTGTCTAGGGAACTTGCTTGCTCACTTAACTTGTTCTCAGAACTAACTGGCTGTGATGGGAAATTGAAGTGGGAAGAAAGAGAAGATTAAAAGGCAGGTTTGTCCGTATATCTGCCACTCCTATCCGGCCCCCAAACCTCAAGGAGGACATAGGACAGGCTGCTTGATCACGCTGAAACGCATTCTCCACTCTGTTTCCTGTGATGACATTTGGGGACTATCTGTTTTCACAGGCAGAGCAGCTCAGCCTGAGCGATTTCATTTCCATGATGGATCCACACGGCTCTGGTAATTTTGTGATTCCCTGAGATGCATGGGGGTGGGGGGATCCCCCCAATTGTCTGTTAATACCCCAGGCCATCCCATTCAAAGGCGCTGGCAGGTGGATTTTGACTCTAAACCAGTTTGCGTTTGCCTCTTGAGATCCCCATAATTTATGGCATGAATGTCTTGGCCTTCTTTGCTCTGCTATTGACTCAGATCACAGACTGATTGGGTTGCTTTGGTTAAAGGAAATAAAGATGGCGGCCAGAGGAGGAGATAAAGATGGCGGCCAGAGGAACATCCCAGAGGAACCAGAAAGGCCAGTGGAGCTGGGAGGTGTTTGCTGTGCTTAACCGTTCCTGAGGATCAGAGAGGATCCATCAGCTTCACCCTTTTGTTTAGGAATAGAGAGGGCAGCAAGGGAGGGAAGGCTTTTTCCATACTAATTCTCTCTGAATTTGCTATTTATTTTCTTCAGTTTTTCTCCAAGGGGAAAAATATCAAGGAGCAGTATGGTATACACATTTTAATATTTTGTGCTAAAATAACTTGGGTAAAATAAAAATTGTTTTCAAATTTTGGGAATTTTATATTTCATTGGATTCAAGTTCTACCCAGCATAATCTATGGAATATTAAAATTTTCATATTTAGTTGATTTCAAGTGCATACATTCTGAATGCAATTTTCCAAAGGAAAACTTTGTTTTCCTTGAAATGGATTCCATGATTTATTATTCATATGACTAGCTCATTTGGACATCTGTTTTGTGACAGCAAATGTATGGAAATATCTGTCCAAATAATGTATGTGCATATTATTTTTCTCACATAACAGCATTTATTCTCTTTTCATCAGTAATGCATGTGACTTTATTTGTTTCTATTCCTCCAAGTACAAGTGCACATTCCTTTCTACTGGGAGGGAAGACAGGTAGGAGACAGGGTGAGGCTGTGAGGCAAACTGCAAATGTACAACAGACACAGTGCGTACCTATGACCTGCATAGCCTGACCCATGTGATCTTTGGGAATGTGCCTTTTATGACATAGGGGAACAGAATCCCCATGTGGAAAAATCTCTACTGAGCTCCTTCAAAACTGTGATGTGTCATCCAGAGGTCTAGACTGCCAAGGGTAGGAGCCCAAAGGGGTAGCAGGGCCAGGCCTCCTGATGGCATGAGCTGGCTGGATGGCAGGATTTTGCAGGCTTAAGCCTACTTGGTGCTTGGACCCTGGGTGTGAGCTGGTGCCCCAGGTAAGCCACAATCGGTCATGGGCACAGGTGTGTACATGCCTGGGAAGGAGTTTCTGCCAGATGTCCCCCGAGCCAGTAGAACTGACCTCGTGCTTTCTGGTCATGCTTCTTCCCTGGTAGAGATGAAAGGCTTTCCTCACAGATCATGGGATCTCAGCACTTTCAGCCAAAGATCCCAGACATCAGACTAGAGCATGCAGGGCCAATGGCAATGATTTGTTTAAAAGAAGCAGATCACAGTGTGGCTTCCAGAGAGGTTTTACCAGTAATTCAAATAAACTGTCCCATCAGCTATTGATTTGTGTCCCCTTCCCTTCTACAGGAACTCCTTCCTCTCACCTTTCAGTTTTGTCCCTTTAATTTACTCTCTCCTCCTCTTCCTACATGGAGTTTTCCCATGCTTCTTGCTCCATCCTCCTGATCCCCATTCCAAACTGGCCTGCCCTCCTAGCAGCATCTTACGTTCCAGTGCCTTCCTGGCACTTTTTAAAAATGTAGCTGACCTACGGGCACCTGGGTGGCTCATTCAGTTGAGTGTCTGACTCTTGGTTTGGGCTCAGGTCATGATCTTGCAGTTCATGGGTTTGAGCCTCGCATCAGGCTCTCTGCTGCAAGTGCAGAGCCTGCTTGGATTTCTCTCTCTCCCTCTCTTTGCCCCTCCCCTGCCTGTTCTCTTTCTTTCTCTCTCTCTCAAAATAAATAAATAAACTTAAAAAAGTGTAGCTGACCTGGTTTCTACTCCCTCAGGAATCAATTTGTTGAAAATATATTTAAGCTGCTCTGAGGTCTTACCCATTATCAGTGTTAGGTACCCTATTTCCATTTTCCTTATCTTGAATCCTCTGGCATTTAACTGTAAGAACACGAGTCTGAACCTAACAGACGCCATGACTGGCTTTGTTTCCCCCTCTAAGCTAAAAGGTCTAAGGTCAGTCTCTTCCGAACCATTTGGCCATTTGGCCATTTGACAGTCATACATTGCCCGGGGGTATCTAATCAGAAAAGCCCAGCTACCTCACCCCACATTCCTAAGGGTGAGGCCTGCAAATGGGAACTTTAGATAAGCCCCTGTTACCTAGTGTTAAAGTTAACCCCATAGTCACCAAACAAGACCCTGAACTTGCTCTGTAATTGGTTAATTTCAAAGATACCCTAAATGGTGTAATTGGGTCCCGCCAAAAGTAACGAATGCTCTGAACAGTGTGTATGGTTAGAGCTGCTGCCAATACTGTTGTACCATTATGATTGGGTCCCTGTACCTATGTCACAATCCCCTGTCACTCCCCCTTCCCAAACTCATAAAAGTCCTACCCCGCCTTTGTTCGGGGCTCGTTCGCTCTCAGCATGAATCCACCATGCCTGTAAAGTCTGTGAGCCCGAGTTTAGGCCCCGGCGAGCCTAAATTCGTAATAAAGCCCTTTGCTTTTGCATGCGTGCTTCGGCCTTCCTGGCGGTCTCTGATTTCTGGGGGCGATAAAGAAATCTTGGGTACAACATAACATCTTTAAACAGTAGTCTATTTATAATGTAGGCATTTAAGATGCTCTATCAGATCAGAAGGGAAGATATTTAGAGGGCAGGAGAACTTCCTGTTGCCCCCAGCAGTGTAGATGCGGTGTAGACATTATCTCCATAGAGGACAGGCTCTGTTTGCCTTAGAGATCTTTTTGAAACTTATTTTGGTTGTAAAGCATTCATTCCATTTTTATGCAGAACATCTATAATTTCTGATGTCAAACATTCATCGAAAAAAAGAATTATTCCATTTGCTCCATTTTTGTGTCCTGATCCACATTCCCCGCTGATGAACAGTGGCCTCAATTATTTTCCTACAGCAATACGAGTGGATTTTGGAACACTTTTCCTTCTAAGCGTCCTGGATGAAATTCCAGGGATATGGCATCTCGGTAAACTCAATTTTGTTGTCTATCTTAAAGATAATGTAATTCAATCAGTTTTCTGATCCAAGAATAATATGTACAATTTATTTGCCATCCCTAGGAAAGATGGCTTACCTCTTGAGCCAACTCCAAGTAAATCTGAGTGGTTTTTTGTGTGCTGTATTAGGAACTGTGAAGCCTTCCACCTACTCTGTTGGAAAGAGAGATACGAGTTGTTGCAAAGTCTTCACAAGAGGAGGACCAGTTTTATCTGCCCTCCTGGACCCCACTGACGGGATCGACTCCATGGTTAACCAAGATCACCATTTAATCATCAGTAAGGACATTCTAAAACACACACACACACACACACACACACACACACACACACACACACGGTGACAGAAATTCACTACTCCTTTAGGAGTCTTTTGGATAGAATTTTATGTTCCATTCGACCTTTTGTTTGAGATCCAGAAATTCTTGAACATAAAAATGTAGTGAAGCAGCTCAAGCTGCTTGTCAAATTGCAAAGTGGAAACCTCAGCTTACTACAAATTGGTCTAATTAAGCCTTATTAAAATTGCTACCCTGGGGTGAATTTTTATCCCCTGCACAAAGGATGACATTGCAGAGTTCCACATACTATGCAAGAAACTCTGATGCCTTTATGGGTGAATTTTCCAAATGGGGGTGGCAAATTTGTCAGGGACAGCATCTCAGAAGCACATGGGAAATGTATAACTGCTCATTAATTGCAGTTTTCATTTGGGCGAATTAAATGGAAGTGAAACAAAAGCCAAGTCCTGTCTCTGCGGTGTCTGGGTAAGCCAGGCTCAGGCTGGGGGCCTGGGCCAGGCTGTCAGAAGAGCTCAGGGAACGCAGCTGAGCATTCTCCCCACCACCTCCCACTGCCCCTCATCTCACTCTGTTTTCTCCTTCCCTGAATCCTCAGGGGGGATCTTAACGGAGGGAAGAGAATCCCATCAGACAAGGTCTCTCTGCAGAGGTGGCTGTGCTGACTTCCTGACAAGCTTTCATTCTAATGTGACTGCTCATCTGCTGTGAGGACCCAGTATCTGCTGGAGCTAGACCTAAGAGAGTATGGAGAGCTGTCATCACAAGACAGGACATTCCACTGTCTGCTCCTTCCACGGAGACCCACTTCGTTGTCTTCTTCAGCTGCCCTTTGTAATGCCCAAGATTTCAATATCACCCCAAAACCAGAAACCGCCAGGGAGACCGAGGCACACATGTAAAAGCAAAGGGCAGTTTTATTACGGCTTAGGCTCGGTGGCCCTAAGTTCGGTCTCACAGCCTTCACCAACGCAGTGGATCCGTGCTGAGAGCCCTGATCAAGGGCTGAGTAGCGTTTTTATGGGGTTTGGGAAGGGGGAGTTACAAGAAATTGTGACATAGGTACAGTGACCCAATCATAATGGTACAACAGTATTGGCAGCAGCTCTAACCATACACACTGTTCAGAGCGTTCGTTACTTTTGGCGGGACCCAATTACAACATTTAGGGTATCTTTGAAATTAGCCAATTACAGAGTGAGTTCAGGGTCTTGTTTGGTGACTATGGGGTTAACTTTAACACTAGGTTAGAGGGGAAACAAAGCCTATCATGGTGTCTGTTTGGTTCAGCCTTACACCTTCAGGACTAAGAAAAAGTCACCCACCGTGGGAATAGTGAGAGATGGAGACTTGTCATATCGGTGAGTCCGTGAACATGGGGCATCTGCTACCCCCGACACAAGGACCACTGAAAATAAGTAGCCTCGTCTCTTCTGCATACTGTGTTCTCAGTTCCAGGCCCAAGCCATCCCCCTGCCTTCTCACCACCTCCACTTGTAAGTCTAACTGGCATCTCAAACAAAAGCTAGACTCTTTGTATTCATTCTCCTCTCCAAAGTCTCCCCTCTCACAGTCTCCTACAATTCAGTAAATGGAGGACGCTTCTGGTTGCAGAGCCTGAGGCAAAGGGCTTGCTTGGAGGAAGTTTATTTTGCAAAGGGGACCCAGGGAACAATAGTAGAGGACTGGGAAGAGTTCCAAGTAAAGAGGGAAATCCTGTCCAAGGGAATTTGGCTCAGCTGGTGAAAGGACACAAGTCTGAACCAAACGGACTCCATGACAGGCTTCAAGTTTCCCCTCTGACCTTGGAAGCCTAAGTGTCGGTTTCTCAGAATCATTAGACAATAAAAGGGCACAGATTGCTCAACCAGGGACCAGCCTAGTAACACCCAATCAGAAGCGGCCAGCTAAAATGCTTAACATTCCTAAGGGCAGGCCTAGAGATAGAAGCTATGGATAACCACTTATTGCTTAAGGCTAGTTACACCCTACAGGAGGGTTCTGGGTCCACTCTGTAATTGATTAATACTCTAAATGTTGTGATTGGGTCCCGCCAAAAGTAATGAATACTCTAAGCAATGTGTATAGTTAAAGTTGCTGCCAATGCTGTTAGTGATAATGATTGGATCACTGTACCTGTGTCACAATTTCCTGTAACTCCCCCTTCCCAAAACCCATAAAAACCCTGCTCAGCCCTTGTCTGGGGCTCTCAGCATGGATCCACTGCCTGGTGAAGTCTGTGAGCCTGAGCTTGAGCCTGTAATGATAATAAAGCCCTTTGCTTTTGCATGCATGACTCAGTCTCCCCGGTGGTCTCTGGTTTTGGGGGACGATATTGTGATCTGGGCATAACACGGGTTACTGCTGTGGGCTCCTGGGGGGCTTACTGTCAGTGGATTCTCTCTAAAGAGGGTGCATATTATCCAACTGTTCCAAACCACCACTGGCCAAAAGTTGCCCTTGTGGTGTGGACTTCCTGGATCTTCCAGGCTTCCACAGGTGCCTGGATGCCTGGAGCAGAAAGGGCAGGTGATGCAAAGTGCAGTGAGGCCAAGGTGCTGCCAGGCTACCCCCACAGCAGTTAGTTGCCACAGCAACTGCTGAAACAAAAAAGTGGGTGGAAAGGTTAGGAGAAGGCACAATAGCCTGGGACTGTCCTTGACTGCAGACTCTCTATATCTCATATTCCACTCATCAGTAATTTGTCAACCCTACTTTTAAAATACATCCCAAATCCGATCATCTCTCACCATGGCACAGCTCCTGCCCTGGTCCAAACAGTCAGCATCTCTTGTTATTGCTTACTGATGGTGCTCCCTCTCCTACCCTTGCTTCCCTTCTACCCCCCACCCCCACCCACCCAATGCACCCTGAAAGCAGCAGCCAGAGTAAACCTTTAAAAGCTGTCTCATAGCATTGCTTGCTTCATTTCAAAACCTAGCGACTACTCATCTTGGCTGGAATAAAATCCCAAATTCTTCCTAAGATCTACAAAAGCCTGTATGTTTTCTCCCTTTCTGATCCCATCTTGTAGTTGTCTCCCCCTCACCTCCTGCTCCAGACACTCTGCTCTCCATAGACCTCTCTGCTATGTCCAAATGCTGAACATGTTTCCTGTTCCAGGCTTTTGCACTTGCTCTTTCCTCTTCCCAGAATGCTATTCCTGCAGCTATTGTGTGTTTCACTTCTCAGAAGGTATGAGTTGCCTTGTCTCTCACAAGGGCTTGGGGGTAGAGGTGGGAGGGAATACTGGAAGCTCATGTGCCTTCCCTGGGAGATTGTCCTCAGGGTCTGGTCTCTTGCATTGTTGTTGTAGTAATTGCTTAGCTGTGCCCATCCTTTTTCTGTCTCTAGAATTTTTTGTTTTGTTTTCTTTCTCCTACTCAAAGCACCCCTATGTATTTGCAGTAGTATCAGTGGGGTTCCTATAGCCAGTACCAGAAACATGGGATTTGCAGTTAAAGAAAGCTAGCTGTACATTCCAGGTTCCTTATTAACATGTAGTGTGACCTTGAAAAAGTTGCTTAATCTTTCTGAACCCCTGTTTCATCGACTGTAAAATGAAGACAATCCATCCTCATTGAATTGTGGTGAGAATTTTAATGAGGTTGTATACCTCCCCACCACCACTCCTTCTCTGCCTTTATAAAAATGGATCACTAACAAATTAGATGTTTTAAAGTCTGAGACAGCCAATTGTCATTTTCGAGAGGTAAATTCCTGGCAGGCAAGATGTTTGATTTTTTTTTAACTAAGTAAGTAAGTAATATATATATATGGTATGGGGGAGTTTATCACACTTTTTTTTAGAACAAGCTCCTACAGGTCTGAGGATGTTTGAAACAGAAATGTATTTAAATAGATACATAGATCACAGGAGGACAAAATTCTCACATGGAGCCAGATGAAAGAGTATTCATTTAGAAAGCAGATAGCCAGGAATCCCTAGATGCCCCGGGCTTTCTCTCCATTGTATTTTCTCTGGAAGCCCTGTGCCAGGAAAATCACAGAGAAGCCAAAGTCCCTATCAGAGTAAACTGAAAATTCTAGATACGGCAATGAATCCATTTTTGTTTGCCAGAGAACACTTCTGCTTCAATGGTTGTGAAACTAGGACTGTGATCTGGAAGCCTCTAACAGGTTATTACTATTCTGTGGGACATGCTGTGCACATCATCCATTTGAGGGAGCCCTCCCCCCTTGCAGATAAGCACATTGAGGGTTATAGGGGTGGAATGACCTCCCAAATATATGTAGCTAATAAATGGCAGTACCGTGAATTAGAAAGTCCACTTGAGGGGCGCCTGGCTGGCTCAGTCGGTTAAGAATCTGGCTTCGGCTCAGGTCATGACCTCATAGTTCATGGGTTCGAGCCCCATGTTGGGCTCTGTGCTGACAGCTAGTTCAGAGCCTGGAGCCTGCTTCAGATTCTGTATCTCCCTCTCTCTCTGACCCTTCCCTGCTCGCGCTGTCTCTCTCTCTCAAAAATAAATTAAAAACATTTAAAAAATTTAAAAAAAAGAAAGTCCATTTGATTTACATGTTTTCCCAGCCACTGTGAACCCCCAACAGTATGGACTGCAAGAAGTAGATATTCTACTGAGTTCAAACATCCTGGTCTTACCTGAGGGAGGAGGAAGATGAGGAGGGTTAAGCCATCAGCAGACATGCCATGAAACCTGAAGACGGTTGGGGAACCCATTGCCTTACAGGGGTTACCAAAGCACAGATAGGGAGTCTAGACCAATGGGACATGGGTACATGGATGTTAGTGAGGGAGGAAGTAGTGGGTCAAAAAGGAGGACATCAGAGACATACTCTCCCTTCTGGTTAGAGAAGACAGAGGCTATACTTTACACTGAAAGGCTTGGTGGACTATTTTCCAGCTGTGGGTTCCAGGGCATGGGGGCTGCAGGGATAAAGTGCTTCAAGGAAGGAGCTGAGAGGACACAGTAAGAGGTCAGCCAAGGAGGTGTGCAATGCAGAGTCCTTGTTAGGACAGGATTGGAGTGTTGGTTGTCTACCAAATCCATTAATGTGCTTCACGAGAAAGATCTAGAATTTGGATACTTGCCATGCCTTCTACTCAAAGTAGAAGTAAAGAGAGAAAGCACTGAAAGTAGCTGAAAGTATACTACAAATAGCATTAGTTATGTAAAAACGGATTTCAGTCACTTTTGCTGTAATTCTCCTGCCACTTCCCTATCCTCACCCCAGCTGACCCTGAGTCGCCAGAATGAGAGATGATGCAAGGGGAAATAGCTGTTGGCCTAGGGGGCACAGGACATTAGGGTTTCAATGCATGAATGAAGTGGGGACAGGATTCAATCCCTAACAGCTGGCGTCCTCTGACATTGCACCGGCAGAGTTCTCTTGTTCCTGTCACTGGGGGGTGGGGGGTGGGGGGGGAATGTCTCCACTTGGCCTCTGTTCACACCATGGGTGCAAGGACAGCTCATTGCTACTGCTGGCAGGAGTGGACGTTCAGGCTTCCCACTAGACCTCTGCTGATAGCACCAAGCGCAGAGAGGGGACCCCTGGTTGTTGTTCCCCACATGGCCTCCACTGACACTGCAGGGGCCCTCCTTATTTCTACCAGGTGGGTCAGAAAGTCCTAGTTCCCCACTCAGTCATCTCTAACACTACCCATGCAGAGGACTGAGGCTCTGATGAGTCTATGCTTCCCAGCTGGTCTTCGTTCAAAAGTGGTATCCCATCGATTTTGCTGTATTCTATATGTTAGAAGCAAATCACTAAGGCCTAGCCCACATCTCAGGGAAAGGTATCACAAGAGCAGTCAGAGATTATTGGGAGCCATGTCTGAAATGGCCTACCACAGGGAGTGGAGCATTGGTGTGTAGTGTTTGACTGAGGAATTGCTGAAGTCAGAGCCAGTGAAAGGAGATAGGGATCTCCAGGTACAGGGAGCACATAACACGGAAGCAGCAACTTAGGATTTCTCTCATCAGATGCGTGGTGTGTTAGGGCATCTCTGCATCTATGGTCTCTTCAGCTATTCCTAGCCAATTGGCTACTTTTAATTAGTCTTGCACCTGGCCCGTTAAGGTCTACGTGCTAGCTGCCTCATACTCAATGTGCCTTCTAGATCAATTCTTATTCTTTCTCATCCTATTTTTCCTCCAGAAGTCTATACCAAAGGGTTTCCTTTCTATGTGGCTTTAGATAGGTTTGGCCATTATATGGGACTGGCCAAAGACTGGGGAGAATAAATACTGTAAGATCTGGTATGTAAGGATGCAGATTTGATTCGGGTTTCCCCTCTGACCTTGAAGGCCAGCTAACACCATTAACATTTCTGGGGGCGGGCCTAAAGATGGAGGTTAAGACTAGTCACGCCCTACATGAAGGTCCTAGTCACGCCCTACGTGAGGGTCCTGGGCCCACTCTGTGATTGGTCAATACTCTAAATGTTGTGATTGGGTCCCGCCAAAAGTAACAAGTACTCTAGGCAATGTGAATGGTTAAACCTGCTGTCAATAATATTGTATAATAATAATTGGATCACTGTACCTATGTCGCAATTTCCTGTAACTCCCCCTTCCCAAACTTATAAAAGTCCTACCCCACCTTTGTTCGGGGCTCTCTGGCTCTCTCTGTTCCACCAGCTTGGAGTGAGCAGAGGCCCGGGTTCAAACCTGCAATAAACGATCCTTGCTTTTTGGCTTTGACTCTGGACTCTGGTGGTTCATTTCTGGGGGACTCCCAAATTCTGGGCATTACAGGTGCTTATTTCTTAGTAAAATTTTTGTCTGCCAAATGAATGTCACATGGCTGTGTCCATATAACTCTAAATTCTAGTGACTGCCCCCTCTTGCTTTTTCTTACCTTTCATTGGTGACGGTGTCTGAAATGACTACACCTAGGGCATTGCATTATTCCTTGTGGTTTTCCTACCTGACTCATACATTTATAAATAGCCCATTTTGAAAACTGTCCTCAAAATAATTGATTTGAACATGCCACCTGTTTTTCTGCAGAGACCCTGATCAATGTAGCCTTATTTGACCCCAGTCTACCTCTTGACATTAGGGAGTCAGTTTCTTCTGACTAAATCTATCAAATTCTCTTTCAGATCTCTAAAAGCAGAATCTAATTATTCTAGAAATATTTTTTGATTGCTTCTGCCACTTGGGCGTCAAGTCTTATTCCTAGTCTAATTAACCCTTGGCTGCAGATTGAGGAAGGGATTGGGGTCTCAGGTGCCTTGGAAAGTACAGTTTGCCTTAGAAATACAGGTATGCTAGAAATGACATTATTGTTATATTTATAATGTGTAAGATCCCCTCTGTATGAAATCTGGCTTTTAGTGGCATCCCTGATTTGACTTCAGGAACTTAACATCTTCAGTCTACTTTTTCTGCCTGATGGTAACTGAAGAGAGCCTTTCATAACCTTTGTTTCTCTAATCCTCATAAAGAATCAACTAGGGCAGCTGCGCAGCTGTGTCTCTTTGTCCACAATGAGGAAGGCAAGAATCTGATTAGAGATGTATCAAACCTAGAATTATACAACAATTAAATGGAAGGATTGGAAATCAAGACCAATTGAATTTATTGTTAGTATTTAACATACCACAGATCCTTTTCATAATCTTCACATTGATTGCCAATTTCTGGGTCAGGGGGTGTTATCATTTCTTATCTCTTCCAGGGTGTTTATGTGTTACTGTGGAATAAAATCCAAGTGGTGAAAAGATAAAGCTACATTGGTATAACTTTAAGGGGAGAGAATTTCTCCTGGGACTTTTGATATCTCAACAGATAGTAGGTGGTTATAACTGCTCTGCTCTTGCCAGATAGGTACAGAGAGTGCTGTCTCTTCTACTAGCAAAATGGTGAAGAAAGTTTAACATCAACAATTTAAGTCCTGAGGATGGGATGGAAGACAAACTCTAAAGCATTCCTTTAAGGAAGGCTTCTCTCATTTCCTGAATTGGACATTGGTGCCATTTTTTTCCTTTACTCCAAACTGCACCAACAAATTTCTCTAATACAGATTTATCATTCTTTGGGTTAATTAATGGACTTCCATAATTAATGAATTAGGAGCTCCATGAGGCCCAGGACTGTGTTTTGCTCATTTCTATAACCCTGAGGCACCAAGTAGTATCTAGCTGATGAGTTTAGTGCATGAGACTGGTCAAATAGGGTAGTTCCAAAAATCCCAGTCAAGACAATCTTTGATTATCACAAGCAAGTCATTTTAAAATTTAACCAGGAGAAACTGGCTTTTCAAATTACTCAAGAAATTAGGAGAAATCGTAGTTGAGTTTTCTAAGGTGCTAGAGTCAGTAGCAGAAGTTGTACAGATCTCAAAAGTCAGCTTAAACAAACCTCATCAATGTCTCAACAATTTCAAACATGAGCAGGTCACATTTTATAAGCCTCCACCTATATACAGAGGATTATGAAAAACCTGAGTAAAAAGACAGAGTGTAAGAATTGAAAAGAATACATGCTATGGAGTCACAGACTTCATTTAGACTTTAGTAGCTATGTGGCTTTGGGCAAGTAGCTTTCCCTTGAGCCTGGTTTTCTCATGTAATGGGAATAATGCCAACTAATCCCACTGGAAAGATTGGTATAAAATTTACGCAAATTATTTTGCATAGAGGCCAGCAGATGTTCCTCAGTAACTGGGAGTTACTAATGTTATTACTGTTATAGACATCAACCGTTGACTTAATTCAATGGGCTTCCAGAATCTATAATGGGGACAGTATCAGTTTCTATCTCATGGCTAAGAAGGGTCATTGTTGGAGGTTTCTCCTATTAGAAATTTTATTCCTGCCACCACATGAACAGAACTGCTTTTTTTTGTTTTGTTTTGTTTTGTTGTTGTTTTGTTTTGTTTTTTCTCTATAGCTTCTTTCTCCAGGAGGCTTGAGAGACTGAAGCAGAAGGGTATAGATTTCATTTCTTACTCTGTTACTGCAGAGCTCATTCTTGTTAGATGGGCCACCTAACCAAAAAGGCTTCCCAATAAACCATTCCCCTCTGATATGACTATTCCATACCTACAAGATACTGCATCTTTTTGTCTGTTGCATGAGGGTTTATTTTCTCATGGAACCCTTGGAAGACCTACAAACCGTGCTGTATTTAGAGAGAAAAAGACATCTGTAAAATCCACATTTGGAATGCTATAGGCATCTAGATATGTTTCAGTTTTAGGAGGAATGAGAAAACAGATGGTTCCAGAAAAGAATGAAATAAACCTATCCACCTCATCTTTCCCCTGCAATATCACATGGGGAAACCAGTACAGAGATGATACTGTGTCACTTTATCCGGATTTCATGTATTTTCTAGGGTATCAGAATTAGACCACTTACTCTACCATTTACTAGTTATTTGATCTTGGACAAATGACTGGAGTTCTCTGAATTTCACTTCTCATCTGCAAAATGTGTGTAAAGGGAACATGATACCACCTTGAAGTTTGTTGCATAAAGAAAGCATAATGTCTTCATAGCCAACCCTTCTTTCCTTATTAATGCTGCATTATTTTCATACATTAGCAAATATTTCATTTTACAGAAATGATTGGGGCACAGCAGAGAGCTATGGATGTACAAGGAGAAGAGAGGCTCTAAAACATAAGGAACCAGAGCTTTGCCTAAGAAATTGATCTTAACTTTAAAGTTTTTGAGGAAATCTATAATTTTGAAGGTTTACAGTGTCTTTGTTTGGAGAAAATTTTTCATAATCTCTACTGATTGTGACCATTCCTATTCAAAAATATGTCAATAGGGGCACCTGGGTGGCTCAATCGGTTTGGCATCTGACTTCTGCTCAGATCATGATCTCACAATTTGTGAGTTTGAGCCCACATCAGGCTCACTGCTGTCAGAGCAGAGCCCACTTCTGCTCCTCTGCCCCCCTCTCTCTGCCCCTCCCTGCTTTGCTCTATCAAAAATAAATAAATATTAAAAATGCTAAAAAAAATAGGCCAATATATCTTCAGGCATGTGTCCTAGTTTCTCATATTATTACTTGAATAATAAATAGATGGACATTTCTGATATGCCAAATAATTTGGGAAAACTCAGGTGACCTGGATACATCAGGAAGAAAATTAAAATGATACTAAAAATAAATGAGTGGAATGTTGACTATAAGTAAGATGGAATTTAAGGGGGCAGACCAGTTTTTCTGCTGAGGCCAAATAAAACCATCAGGATAAAATACAAGAATAATTAGTTTAAAGGCAGTAGGGATCTGCTGAAGCAATGAAGATGGAAAGATTGAGACTAGAGAGGTCAGAACCGCAGACAGGTGAGCTGGAAATATGTTGCTGCTTTTTGCTTGTGATCATTTGCCTGATTCTGGGCAAGGACCAGAGGCTGAACATGTGGCTGGGCTCAAGAGGAGACCCAGAAAAATGGATGACAGACAAGTGAGTGGGACTTTCTGTGGTCTTAGGGGCTAGAATGAAAAATTGGAGATAAGATGAAAACATTTGAGCAGTAGTCTTCTTGTGCTGAGAAAACAGTTGAGTTTAAGACTCATATGCATGAACACACTAGACTCAGTCAGTTAGAAGCCCTGAAGAGCTGTAAACAAGAAACAAAGGTGAACCGGAAGTAGACTGAGCCGAACAAAATTTGCCCAGATTCATCTCAGCTATGACCGGATTAAGATGATCTGCACGGCCTCTGCTTTTCTAGCAAAAGGGAGAACAAACTTTCTTTAGGACTCTACTTTAAAAAAAGAAACATTTGAACATTTTACCAGAGTATTGAAAGTTATTTTAAAAAATTAAAATGAGCATTCAAGAGCTTAATGAGGTCAATGTCTGAAATTACAGTCTCTAAGATAGATAGACATGACAGAAAACAGGATGAGTGAGCTAAAATAGGTCATTAGAAAATATCCAAATTGGATAATAATGTAGGAAAAAGATGGCTGTTCTAAACTCTAAGCAGGCATTCTTATCTCTCAGAAAATGGTCTTTTTTTAATCAGGAAAACCCCTTAAAGGACCTTGTGAGTATGGAAGGATAAGCTCTTGTGCTGGTTTAGATGAGGGGGAAATGAGAAAACAAAGATATCATTTATTCCACATAAAAAGTTATCCAGAAATTTGCGAGTTGTGCCCTGGAAGTTAAAGGTAATCAAACAAGCCCTAAAAAGAGGGATGGTAAAAGTAAGGCAGGAGGCCAGCGACCCACAGATTCTCTGTGGCCAAGTTTGTATTATCTTCTAGATAATAAGCTAGAGCTGGAATTCCCAGCAGGCAGACCCTGATCAAGCCAGAGCCCTCTGGGAAGTTCTGACTTCGCTATGATTATGTACGTGCTGTGGGATGGGGGGGTCACTGAACTTCTCTTGGAGTCCGAGGCTTAAACCTTTTCGTTTGGGGACTCAAGTCTCCCATAGAAAAGACTTCAGAGGCACTGGCCCGGCCTGGAAGGTGCTCCTGCCCACTGTAGTCATCAGTCAAGCCCACATTGTCATCACAGCCATCCACAGAAAACCTAGTGGTGTTGGTTCAATTCTTCTTCCATCCCCTCTCGCACTTCCCAAACCCCAGTTCTCCATCTGTAGACTGAATGGAGGATGTCAAGTTAGGGGTGATTATCTGAACGGGGAGGCTTAATTATCACAGACAAAAAACACTAATGAGGAAAACATTATTGTTCACACATGAAGCTGTTTTGATGGGATCTAATTAATGGCAAGTGCTCTATCCTTCAGACTTCTTTGTAAAAGGCCTCTGTCCTTACGTACTCTCCCTACCCCCACCCGGCCCTCCATCACTTCTGTTTCATTAGCTCAATCTCACAGGAAATCAGAAACACACCTTTTATGGAAAAGGACGTGATGAGGCAGCAGGGCTGGCTCCAGGCAAGCTCACCAAATAGCAACACTTTCTTTGGAAGCCTCTCACTTTTCTTCTTGGCTGCCTTTCCCTCACATCTTTCTCTTTCTCTCCCATCCTCTCATTGCCATTTTCTAGCTGGCTAGTTGAAATATCTCTTTCAGCCTCACCTAATTGGTTCTCCACCACACTCTTTATATACTTACAATTAAGGCTCTGACCTGGGCTAGGATGGGAGCGGGGGTTTCCTTGCCTACAGCTGAGGGAAGGACTAATAGCCTTCAGGAGGTGGAGGTGGGGAGGTAACGAGGTTCAGAAAGCAGAACCTGAACATGCAGAAAACCATCCAGTGGGGAGACTTCCCAGAGCAATTACAGGTACATAGCCCTTCCCCCTCCCTGTTTTCATATTGCTTTTCTTCCCCAATAGCTTCTCTGTAGAATCAGCAATTAAACCCACACACTGGCCTTTGCAGCATCTGGTGGGCTTGACGGAGGTCCCTGGGTTCTTCACCAGTGCCCAGCTCTGGAGAGGACCTCCCCAGGTAAACTGGAAGCTGGATGCTCTGGAGAAGGAGGAGGAGGTGACAGTGGGTGTCCAGTCTCTGGAGACTGTGACACGGACAGGAGGGAACTCTGAGGGCTAGGTGGTGCGTCTCTTCTTCTAGGCTGAATCCTCCAGAAAAGGGTTATGTGTTTTCATTTTTGTATTCTCATTTCCTTCACAGGTTTTGATGATAGGGGCTCAAACTTGGGAGAGCAATAAAAGAATAAAAGAATAAATACATAGAGAGATCTTTATCCTACAGTGGTATATGCCAATATTGCACCTGATATGTATAATGGCTCTTGGCCCTTGGAGTTTGCACATGGTAGCTTCTTTTTCCTCCTGCTTCTCCCCTCTGTGTTGGCAGCTGTCAGAACAAGGGCTTCTCTTTTGGAAGCAGAGGGCCTGGCTTGGGGCAGGGGTCTGGGATGACCAGAGCAGAAGCCAAGATTCTGGGGAGTCTGAAGGCTAGATAATGGGGGGTGAGCAGGAGAGCGCTGGTGGTCTTAGTCAGGGCCAGTCTGGACATGGCAAGTGTGTGGGGAAGTGCCATGGATTCTGCCACCACCAGGCTGCCTGACCTTGGGCTGTTTGCTCATTCCTTACCAGATGAAGCCATAGTGGTGGTGGCAATGCAAAGCTGATGTGGGGGACTGAGACCTGGAATGGACAGGTTTCGTGTTGTGTTTGTAATGTCTGGCTGGAGAGCTGGGTTGATCCTGTAGGTCAGATCTTGATAGGAAAGGGGAATCTGATCCCTTCACAGATCCTTCCCTTGGAGGTGAGGAGTTGGCACCCTCAGGCTGTGAGTCTGAGGATACTGTTAAGCGTATTGAATGCCCCTTAGTGGATTCAGACCACCAGGTCCACCTGTGGTAGTATTTGCAAGTATTTCAAACATTAGACAGTTCTGTTCTTACTGAAATGACATATGAGTGGTGAACAAATCAATTCCACTTTCCCTTTGTAGTGGGAAGGGAGGCAAGGAGGTCTAATAGTTATCAGTATTCCATTTAGAGCTAAGATCATTTTCTTTGTTTTTTTTTTAAATTTTAATTTCCATGTAGTTAATGCACAGTGTTGTATTCATTTCATCTGTACAATACAGTGGTTCAACAACTCTATACAACACCCCGTGCTCATCATGATAACTGTACTCATCCCCTCCACCTGTCACCCGTCTCCCTCTCCCTACCTCCCCTCTGTTCTCTGTAGTTAAGAGATCATTTTCATGTATAAGAAGAAAGAGTCCCAGAAATGGATCCAAAAGGGGCAATGCTCAGAGTTCTCCCAGGCCAGGCTGGAGCCAGCATGATCCCCAGCCCCTTGGGTGGGACACATGAGGCATGGCCAGAGTCCGATTGCTTACCCAGGCCACCAGTGTGGAGCCAGCTCTCTCCCCACTGTGCCAGTCCTGCTAACAATAGTTACTCACAAAGCTTGCCATTACTTACAGATTGCCAAAGAGAATGTTGGCTTTACCTTTCTTTAGTTCTTGTTTTCTTTCTTCGGTGCCCAATGAACAGGCTTCTGGAGGGAGAACAGTAAAGCATGGCTCTTGTTGCCGGATGATCATACAGCTGCCCTGTTTTTCCAAACTGGTGGCCAGGCTTGCCAAGAATGAATTAAATGTTTCCACAGAATCATTTACTTTGCTCCTAATCAGCTCTGTGAAGTATTTTCCTTTCTCCCACTAGTTTAACAGAGACACACTGGCTCTCTTGGTCAGGCACCTAGGCGAGGGCTTTTGGGAAAGGGAGAAATAGAAAACTATGAGAAGCCCTTCTAGAAATCTAAGGGACAACGGAGATGTCTGGGCTGATTGTAGGCTTGGCCTCAGAGCAGCAGACCGGACAGAAAACACAGCAGTGTTTCTCCATGGCTGTGGTGACAGAGATACCAGGAAGCAGGGATTCCCAGGTCATCAGCCCTGGGGGACAACAAAAAAATCACCAGTGGTAACCATAGATGCCAATTCCGTGATTTGCTCCTGCTGGAAGACCCTGGTAGGCTATAGTTCCACCAAACCCATTTTTCTGACTTAGAGGAGAGACTTCCCATGGTAGTTCACTCACTGTGATCTTCTACCTTGTGGCCTTCTGGCTACCAGTTGCCACGGTGACCAACTGCAAATGCCTTGACGGTCTGGGTACCACGGCGTTATGTCTATGTCGGTTCTTTTCTCCTCTTTGTTCTGGGAGACCCAGTTCTCTTTTCCTATCCAAAGGCTTCATACTGAAAGAGTGGGAAGAACTTCTGGTATCCCCAAGAGTGCTATTCTCTCTCTTAGAATCACAAGGCAGCACTATCTGCATCTTTTCGTGTCCAAATTCTTTGGTTCTCCTCTCCTTTATAGCTCTGTCTTCTGAGGACTCAGGGGACCCAGTGGGAACCAGGCAAGAAGCTGGTCTGAGTGTCTTGGCGTTGGGCTATAGCCCATATACCCTCATGCCTGTCCCGGGGAGGAGTCCCTCACTGGAATCTGCACATGGCTCTCTCCATCAGCTCAGCACCATTCTCGATTGGAATGTTATTTCAGCTTGTTTTTCTCCTGCCATGTAGGGGGTCATTTTGGAATGAGGCTGACTGTGACTTTCAAAGTAATTAATGATACATCTTTCTCCAAAATGTCCTCTTTCTCTCACATGAACAGATCATCACTGGGCTTGTCCTACCAGCACTACATTCCAGACATTTATGAATAGCAGAAGGTTCATTAGTTGGTTAAAGTGGTGTCCTATATGACACTTACACCCTGGCACCCTTCCCACTTCTAGAACTTATGGTGGGCATGGCTAATGGAACAACCCTTTTCTAGTGAGCCTTAGAATCCTTCTTGACACCACGCATCAGACCACTACTACCAGTCTACTGGAGCTGGTTCTTAGAATGCTACCTTTCCATCTTTCTTAGCATAAGCTCCCCCTTCAATCTCCCCTTTTTACAGCCAACACACCTATGAATGGTCAAAAGTAACAGATACTTAATGCCACATTGACCCTGATAGGATGTGCTCTCTGCCTGGAAGGGGGTGCTTCCAATTTGCCTCACATACATTAACAAGATATAAGCATGCTTGAATGGGGATGGGGTTGATTCTAGAGCACAACTCTATTAAGGATAGGATTTGTCCCTTTTTGGAATTGATGAATGTGCTTCTTCTCACTATTCGTTTGTATCTCTTTCACTGGCTAGGTGAAGGGAAGTCGTATTCTAGAATTTATTGGTCCAGAGAAACTGTAACTGTTCTGAGAGGTAAAGAGAACAACCTGAGACTTATCCAGCAACATCTCTCCTGTAGTAAACCCCATCATAACTGGGCCAACCCCTGGCCATGAGGGCAGCAGTCATAACTGCAGGTCCTGTCATGTGGACATTTTTTCCCTGACACAAAAGAAGAGGAGGTGACGAATTGCAGCTCAGTTATTTTTATGAGTTGCCTTGTATACTGGATTCATTAATAGTTATCAAAGTTGTGTGTGTTTTGGGGGGGGCTAAGGTAAATGAAACTGGAATTTAATATGTGAAATAGCTAAAAGATGTGTTTTTCATTAATGCACCAAATGAATAACTACAAAAGCAAGGAGAAAGAAATAAAATAACATCCTCAGTTTTAGCCTATCTTAAAATCCAAGACTCAATTATATAGCTCATGGCTAGGAATCCAACCCTTCTGATTTACCCCCACTATCTCATTACTACATGGGTTCTCTAACCTGATTATTTGGGATTTTAATATTTGACTGCATTTCTTCCCATATTTTTTCATGCTCCTTAGCACCGCTGTTTCCAGTTTGCTTGCTTTGCTTGGGCCCCTGCAGGCCAGGCCCCTGCTGTACTCAGAGATCATGAGAATCTCAGCTCTCAGGTCTGACATTGGCCATTGGCCCTCCCTGGCCACTTGCTTAATCCCTCCAGCCCACAGCACTGTCCCAGGCCTTGTAACAGAATTCCTACTGTGCTTCTCTGTCCATCAATCCAGATGCTCCAGGGTTAGGGGGTGAATAAACTTTCTTTGGCCAGAGGCTGAATCTGGAGTCATTTCTCTTGCAAGTCGTAGATAGATGTGACAGCCACCATATGGCTTTCCATTCAGGAAGATCTCGGTATAGCTCTTGGATGGACTCCTCCCTAAATGTATGGACCTAGACAAGTAGTTTCTTCAGTGACTCTCAGTTTCCCTAACTGTACAATGGGTTAATGGCAACCGTCTTATAAATGGATTTAAAGATTATGTAAGATAATACATATAAGGCATTTGACTTGAAATAGTTCAGTGAATTCTAGTTTCCTTTTCTTCGTCTCTCCTTAATGAAACCCACAGAGCATGCCAACTCCATTTTCAATTCCTCTCCTTTAAAGGGAAGATGGTTTGTGATCTACCACTCAGTATTCCAACTTAAAATGCATTTCTGAATTTGCATTCCTAACATCTTCCAATGTACCAAAAAGGGCCAAAATGCAATACATTAAATGGAGTGCTTTTAATGTATGAGACCGAAAGAGAGATTTAGCTTATAATCCAAATATGCAGGAACATGAGATGCAGTCAGAGGAAGATGCTGCTAGATATAAGAATAAGAAAGATCCATTCAGGCTGGGGCATAATTAAGCGGCTGAAACAATGGCTAATAGTTTTAGGATGAAAGCTTTTAGCCCCAGACCATTAGGTTTTACTCCACATTGGAAGATTGGGTGCCCACTGCTGGCTACTGAGAGAGACTGGCCAGAGCCAGCTGCAGTGCTACAGGGAGTGTGGTCTCAAACAGAAGTCCCATGTCCTGCAGTCAGTCTCTCATACTCTGTCAGCATCAGTTTCCTTGCCTGTGAAATGGGTGTGATGATATGTACTGAACAGGAGCATGAAGACAGTGAAATGAGAAAGTAAACAAGGATGAGGCACCTGATGGTTCAGTCTGTTAAGCGTCCGACTTTGGCTCATGTCATGGTCTCATGATTCATGGATTCGACCCCTGCGTCAGGCTCTCTGCTGTCAGCACAGAGCACACTCTGGAGAGAGAAAGAGAGCTCTCTCTGCCCCTCCTCTCCCTGCGCTCTCTTTCTCTCTCAAAAATAAACATTTTTAAAAAGTATGAAAGGGGCACCTGGATGTCACAGTCAGTTGAGCACCCGACTTTAGCTCAGGTCTGATCTCACGGTTTATGGGTTTGAACCCTGTGCTGGGCTCTGTGCTGACAGCTCAGAGCCTGGAGCCTGCTTCGGATTCTGTGTGTGTGTGTCTCTCTCTCTCTCGGCCCCTTTCCGATTCACACTCTGTCTTGTTCTTCCTCGCTCTCAAAAATAAATAAACATTAGAAACATAAAAAACTTAAAAATATTTAAAAAGTATTACAAGAAAGTAAACAGGAGAGACCTGCCAGAGGCCTGGCAGTGTGTGAGGGTCTGATAGGAGCTGAAATGCATCAATGAGTCAGTTTGGTTTGTCTTCTTCAGGAATGTGAACTGAATCTGGAAAACCATATGCTCCTGCATCTCTTCTTTTAACTTTGACTAGGTTTTTCTGTAGGGCTTGATAAAAATGTCTTGTTTTTGAGGCTTTGGCGCCTACGTATTTAACACCACTTGATTTCCAGAGAGAAGTTCAGGGGGGGACCCAATTAGCAATCCCCAGGTCCTTCATCTGGCCTCAAAAAACCCTGGCTTTGTGGGACTTTAATAACTGTTCCTCCAAAAAATGGATGCATGCTCAAATGTCGTTGGGAGTTGCTGAGTAAATAAAATGAAACAGATTTCTTACTGTATGGCTTTCCAGATATTTAACTAAACCACTATACGTATATCTCCAAGACGGGGCCATGTCACATACAGTTTCTCAGTTGTATTTGACCATGGTCCCCATACTTTTGGGATGTGGGATATTTTTAGAAACCAGTGCTCCTTGGCATATTTTGGCAAGAATTCTTCTAATAATTTTTATGGATTTGGAAAAAAAATGTTTACATTATAATATTAAGTGAGAAAGCAAGCTACTAAATTTCATGTACTGTAAAATCATGATTATGTTAAAATGTATTTAAAAGACTGGCAGGAAATATATCAAAAATATTAACATATTAACCAGAAACAGTAATCTCAGGAGGGAAGAATTATGGGTAGCTTTTATATTTATTTTACTTACCTATATTTTCCAATTTTTTTTCTGCAGTGAACATGTATTACCTTTATAATCCAGAAATTTTACTTTTCTTTTTTCTTTTGGTCAATCTCAGAAGGGATTGTTTCTTTTCCAAGTACAATGTTGGATCCACCTGAATGAAATATGCCTTTCACTGCATCCTGAGAAGATGGAAGAAACATAAAAAGCCTTTAGAAGCCCTTGAGGAATTTTGAGGGCAGTGAAAGCAAAGACTGTAAACCAAAGGAAAACACACAAATCTGTGAGAGCAGTAAGAGAAAAGTGGGGGCAAGGGATATTGAGTATCTAAAGAGAAAAAAATAAGAAACGTAGACTTTCCTGGAAAGGAAAAGAAAGTTCATGGTAAAAAACAACTGTGGGGTTTTTGTGAGAACCCACTGAGGTAAGGAAGAAGCCAGCCAATAGCCCACAGCCAGATGGCTGTAAGGAGATTTCTAGCCCACAGTGCACCTTCTGGCCTCCAGCAGGACCACCTCTGAGTCGTCATGGGAATTGTTTACTTAAGGACAATACACGGAGTTAGTTTACACGTGGGCTCCTCAAACCGCTGTCTGGATCCTGAGTCATTGAGTCCTGACAAGGGACAAAGGGTGAAAGGACAATCTATGGATAGGGCTGGATGAGCAGTAGGGAGCTGTGGACAGTTTTGCAAGCCCCATGGATTCCAAGCTGACTGTCTGGATTTAAACCTTGGCTCCACCACTTACACTTGTGTGGTTTCCTATGCTTCTCTTAACCTCTCTGTGTGAGGGGGGGGGAGAGGGGCAGAAAGAGGGAGAGGGGATCCCAAGCAGGCTCCACGCCACCAGTACAGAGCCTGATGCAGAGCTCAAACCCATGAAACCACAAGATCATGACCTGAGCCAGAACCAAGGGTCTGATGCTTAACTGACTGAGCTGCCCAAGTGCCCTTAAAATGAGAATAATCTTAATAAGGACCTCATTTTGTGTTTTTAAGGATTCAGTTAGGTAATATATGCAAAAGACTTAGCAGCAAGACCTTTGTAAGTGGCAGTATTAGTATTAATAACAAAGTGAATAGCACCTGTAAATAATTGAGGGCTTCTTGGATTATATGGGAATGCTATTCTGATTTCTGGACTTTAAATTACTTACATAATGAGTGGCACTGCCGGCCAATACAGGCCATATTCAGGCAACACTGAGTGAGGGAAGTTTCTTAACTTTCCCATGTGGCTCTGCGTACTATGAACGTGAGTGCAAGTATCAACTGAGTTTAACTTCTCGTGTTAGTCAGGTTTTGCAGCAATAATGCTACATAACAACCCCAGCTCTCCCATAGAAGCAATATTTATTTCATACTTACAGGTTTATAAGCGAGCTAGGATTCTGTGGTGCTTTGCTGGGCTCAGCTGGGCTTGGTTTCAGGTTGTAGATTGGGTTTAGGTCTGCTCCAAGGGGGTCAGTTTTGTCCAGTGAAGGTCTATTACCCTGGCAATTTTTGTCTTTTTTGGCAACTGCACAAATACACACATATATATGCACCTATATGTACGTATACATGTGTATACACACATATATATGTGCATATTCATATATATACTTCTGTGGAGGCTCATTTGTTCATTCATCTAATTATTTGTTAAATATTTTAAAGAAATCCTCCATATACATATATACATGTATATACACATATACATATGTGCATATACATATATACATATCATATATGCATATATACATATGTATACATGTGTATATATACATATATCTGTATATATATATATATGGGAATTTTCTTTTTAAAATGTTCAGCAGATAATTATTAGATGAATGAATGACTGGCCTTCTGCAACAGTCCCTGCCGTAGAAGCCCCCGAATACTGAGTGCAGGTGGAAGGCAAATGAATACCTGCCCATGCTTTCTAGACTCTTCTCCCATACTCAAGTCATTTAACTGATTATTTCCTGTTTCCTGTATCAGTTTTCACTCCTCTTTCCTTACCATTCTATCTGTCCCAAAGATAGAGTTTAAAGCTGTGTGATAATTTCATTCATCCCTGTTTACACAATTATTTACCAACTAAATGAGCAAATGGACCCCACTTAGAGCATTAGTTATTCTCTTTGAAGTTTCCTTAGGGAACAAGACTTTTTCTGGGCAACGTCATTTGCTAAGTGTTATCCTTATAAACTGAAAAAGCACACATCCCACCCTGGGGGAGGAAGTTCATTTCCTGCCCCTGGTACCTGTTCCCCCTGGATATTGACTGCAGGCCTGTTTTTCCAAAGCACTGTGTGGCGGGGTGGACTCCCCCACTTCCCAGTGCCGGGATTCGCTCAGGCTACTTCTTCTGGAACCATCACGTAAGCACCGCATCTCTGGGCTAATGGATGCTCAAGCCAGCCAGTGAGAGTCACGTCTGTTTTACACAAGCAGACGAGGTGAATTATTGAACTAACAGCTTTCTCAGGTATGGGCTGTGCAGTGTGATCAATTATGTATAATGTTCACTCGGGCAAAAAATAAGAGGCTGCAAGCTGGAGTGCTTCAAGGCTGCTGGACACACCAGACTTGCCAGATACAGCGTGCTTCCGCCTGTTTCCGTACATGTGTGGTGTTTTTCCCCCGCAAGGTCCCTTTGTAAATTTCTTCTGAATTTATGATTTGCCTGATTTGTCTGTTATGTGCCTGGCACATAACAATAACAACGGTAGTAACAACGACCATTTTATTGAGTGTGTTAGGCACCCTGTGTGCAATTAAATCCTAACAAGTCCCCGAAGGAGGTCCTATTATAAGCCCCATTTTACAGGGAAAGAAATGGAGCCTTGGAGAGGTTGCATAGCTAGTAAGGAGAAAAGACTAGTCAGCCTCACCCTGGAGCTTACATGTTATACATTACTGTATACTGCTCTTCGGCACATTTTAATTATTGTTGGCTGAGTGAATAAATGGATGCATGAATAAATGTCGGAGTAAATGGTCTCATAGAGGGGATATGAAGGCAAAATGCCCTGTCTGGAAATGGAAGGAACGTTTATATTCTGTGTGAATTCAGAAGATAACAGCAGCTGCCACATGGCCCCTGACCATGTGCTCCTGGAAGTGAAGGCAGAGTAAATGGAAGGTTCAAACCCCAGCTCTGTTATGAGAATGCACTGTTCCCCACAACATCCCCTGATTCCTGCCCAAAGGCAGGAGTTGAAAATACCTGATGAATAGATGAATAAAGGAATGAATGAATGAATGAGGTTTAGGAAATGTCCCATTTCATAGCTCCAATCAAAAACTATATATAATTTCCAAGCAGAGTCACATTTAGACCTCTGGGTGATAGCATTTGACAAATACAATAGCCTGTTTTTCAGAAACCCAACTTTAGAAAAATTTTCTTCCTGTTTTACATTGGGGTGAGGATCATTGGAGAGCCCTCCCTCAAAAGATTTCTTGCATTAGCCAATAGCTCTTGGAAAGATTATTTTTTTAACTTTAAGCTAATGAGCAGGACACATGTGGAGTCTATTTCCCATCAATTTCACATGGGCTTTTTTTTTTTTTAAAGAGTTTTTAAGGATGGCAGAGAATCCTGAGAGTTTGGCTGATCCCAAAATATTCAAAATATGATTTGACTTGTTTGCTCAACCTGTCTTGTTTTGTCCTAAGTCAATAACTGATAAATGAGTTTCCTTCCTTCCTTCCTTCTTCTTTTTTTTTTTTTTTGTGGGGGGAGGTGGTGGACAGGGAGGTATAACCAGCTTTGACTTTGAGAAGCCTAGAGCTCTCCAGGTTGTCTTTGATTTTTTTTTTTTTGCTGTTATCATTTTCATTTGTTAGCCAATTGGAAGTAGCATATATATCATTTTACTAAGATTCAGTGCTTTATAGCTCTGTCACTTGAATTATCTGAACCTTGGCTTCCACTTTTATAATAAGATGAATATCAAGTGTCTACCTCATGGGATTGTTATATTAGATTACTAGCTAGTGCCAAGCATAGAGCCTTTTGGATGGGCTGTAGTCAATAAATATTCCCCTTCTCTCTTCAGCTGTGCAAAACAGTTCAGGTCTCAGCTTATTGCATAGTATCATACCAGACTGGGCATGACCAAGCTGGGGGCAGATTTTAAGAGACAGAACAAAGGTAATGATGTGCATGTGCTCTGCATGCATGAGGCACTCAATAAATGTCCATTAAGCAGTCAAATAAACAGAGTGGTGAGCCAGGTTATGACAAGGCAATGAAGGGAGAGTCATGCTGTTCATGGACCAAAACATAATTGTGTTCTTCAGTTTCACATCACAGAATTGTTTTATATGAAATGCCCTAATCATGAGGATCTCTTGCCACAATAAAAGAACTTCCTGGAAAGACCTGGGTTTGATTCCTGATTCTATTATATATTTCCATGAATTCTGGCAAGTTGCTTACCTCTTTGAGTCAGATGTAAAATGTGCATAGCAGGACCCCTTGCATTGTGGGAGGATTCAGTAGTTAATTCAGAGTATACAAGACACTCCTCTCAGTGGAGAATGTTTAGTAAGTGCTTAATAAATGCCAATTACCAACTTCCTCCTCTTCTCTTCCTCTTTCTTTTTCCTCCCAAGTAAAAAGGGAATAATTGTAGGCCTTGCTTGTAAGAGTTGTTACTAAGATTAAATGTAAAAAATTTAGAGGAGTGCCTAACCAATAGTAAATGCTGCATTGGTTGATGTTATTTTCAAATGGTATTTCTGTGATGGAAACAGGGTGGAGCAAGTCTGTATTAAAAATCTTTTTCTATTTAGATGTAGACAAGAACCACAAATGAAAGGAAAGAAATAGCTCATATATCTTAGCTGCTTTTTTACTTTCAGGGCATTTGAGTTTCGGGTTGCCTTTCCGAGGCATTTCAAGGTTGGTCAACTTAACCTGGAAATATTTAAATAAACTATGATGGAAAGCGTTTTCCATCCTGCCCCGGCCAGATTCTCCACTGTAGGGCTGATCCCAGATGCTATTGATATCCTCAGCTCAGCAGCATTTCACTTATTGAAATGCAGTGTCTGAAACTCAAATATGAGGAGACACAAATGAGGAAAAGGTGCCCAGTATCCACATGGCGTGATCGAAATGACTTCCGTGCTCAATATGGAAGACTGATCCTTGGTGTGCATGACTTCCCTATGTGTTTCACAGCTGCCTGATCATGGCTGGCTCCCCAATGTGGCCACATGGCCTCATTCCTACTTTGGCATGGGTGTCATGGGATTGAGGGACTGATTTCAGAGTCCCTTGTTCCATTTCCTCCAGGTTGTGTGATCTCAGCTGGGTCAGCTCCTTTCTTGAAAATGTTCTAAGAAACTCCTACCACAAGGGTCTTCTTGAAGATCAAATGAAGCAAACATGGGAAAACACATAACAAATTGTAAAGTGTTACATAAATATGGGGCCTTTTATTCTGTGGACTATTTAGGTCTGTTCCTTTCTTCTGCTTTGGCTTTCTGGCTTTGTCCCCACTTGTGTGTTTCCCCAACTGCCCAGAAGTGTCTCTGATCAGATCTCTTCTTCTTTCTCCTCTGGGACCCTGACTCACTTTGAGGTTCATTAGCTGAAGGCCTGGGAAGGGCAGTCCCAGATTGGAGATGGGTGAGAGACTGGGCTATTTGCTTCTTGGTGCCTCTTTTGGAAGTGAGTTTAAAAAAAAAAAAAAAAAGGAGATATTTGTAGTGATTTGTGCAGAGCTGAAATGGGGCAAGGGCAGGATCCTAAGAAATGTAGGCTTGCACAGCAGGCCTCAGAGAAGCAGACAGTTGCGAGGGAAACATCTAGGCCCGTGCTAGTGAAGTCCGCACTTTCTTCTGATTACTGCTCCAGGTTTAGTCTTAAGTCATCCTGTGCTCTAATTCTGTTTTTTCTGCATCAATCATTTTATTTGACCTGGTATTGAGCATCTTTTATTCAGCAAAGACTAGCAGAGTTCTCATGGCATTATTTAATATGGTAGACCATTTGGAAGGTCTGTACAATTTATGTGAGTGTGGCAGAGTTCGATATATATAGAAGTGTTGACTTCAGCACTGTAATCCACAGGCCTTTACCATGCATATCATGCATGCCAAATCCAGCCTCTCCATCTCTTTACCCACTTCCATTACTTCGGTCTAAGCCACCCATTTCCCTCACTGCACCAGCCCAAAGGCTTCCCAGTGGCTGCTCTGTCTTGTTTCTCTCCTCCCGTAGTCCCTCTATAATCCTTTTTTCACAAGCAGCCCACAAAGAATGACCTTTCAAAAATGTAAATCAGATAATATTGCTCTCCTGCTCAAATCCTCCAATGGCTTGGAGTGAAAAATCCAAGCTTTTATCCTATCTTACAGACTTTTAAATCTGAACTGTCAAATTCAGAAGCTGTTGGCCTCATGCGGCTATTGAGCACTTGAAATGAGGATAGTCCATGCTGAGATGTGCTGTGCATGTAAAATATATGGCAGATTTTTGAGAGTTTGAGTGAAATGGAATGACAATATCTCAGTAAGTTTGTATTGATTACATATTGAAATGATAGCATTTTAGATACATTGGGTGATGTAAAGTCTATTACTAAAATTAGTTTCAGCAATTTTGAAACATATACAGCTACTAGAGAATTTTAAGTCATGTACGGTGGCTTGCATTATATTTACATTGGACAGCACTGCTCTAAATGAATCTGAATCTCAGCTACTCTGCTTCTCTTTCTTTTCCATGAACACACAATGCTCAATTCTACTCTAGATCATTAACTCTCTCGTGTTAACTCTACATGGAATGCTTCCTCCTGGTCTGGCCATAGACGGCTCCTCCTCTTCATTTAGATGTCAACTAAATGTCATTTGCTTTGAGATGTCTACTCTAAGCATCCTGTCAAAATGGCAATGCTAGTTGCTTTTTATTTCCATAGCATCCTAGTTATTCTCTGTATAACATTGGTCATAGACTGATAACTTTCTCCCTTCCTCTCCTTACCCCACCCCTTCTTCCTTCTTCACCTCCCTGGCATTATGTCTGTAAAAGAAGGCACTTCATCTTATTCATTGTTGATGAACAGTTGAATGATGGTGATAAGAATAGATCCCAGCATGAAGAAAGCACTAAAACAAAATTTGTTGAATGAATATGCTTTTTGAGTCATGGAAGCCATGAAGACCAAATGGCAAAAAAAGCATTTATTGAGCATGTTTTATGTGTCAGACATTGACAAAATGACTATATTGTCAAAACAACAAAATACGTCTATACTATCTCATTTGGTTGGCAAACTGGATTTGCAGGTGCCTGGATGGAGGCGTGGGTTGGTACATGAAAGAAATGAAGAGTAAGTTCAGTTCCCTTGGACCTTGTTGGGCTCTGGGTGAAATGAGCAAGTAGCTAGGTTAGTTGTTGTTCTAGTGTGCTGTTTTATAATCTCAGCCAGTTCTAGGAAACATGAAATATCATCTGCTTGGTCTTCCACGACAGAATGTATTAACCAGTGTTGTTTATTTCGTGACACTCAAACTCCGAGCTGTCAAAACCAATCTGCCCATTAAATCGATTTTGGCTTGTTTCCGAAAACTGAAATTTAGTCTTTTACTGTTTTAGCAGTTATCCCTCTTCCAGTTAATCTGAATTTTCACAGGTCATGGTGGATCACAAACGGTGCAATTCCACTGCACTAACACGAACAGGCTCTGAGTAACTGAGAGCGGTATCGATGGAGGCTCTTGGCTTGGGATGCACTCTAACTTGTGAGTGCTGACATAAGACAAAATCAAGTTACATTCATAGGGTAGAGCAAGCAGGGCAGGAAAATGCCAGAAATACCTTCTTGTTTAAAACCTTGTTTAAAGTTTCCCTACTTGATAAATGCAGCAATAAAATGTATATATAGAAACTGCTAGAGCTGCCTGCATTGGCTTCTATCAATTGGAACACCATTTTTACTTTATCCCCTGTTAGCTCTATAGCTGTGCCTCAGTTTACAACCTGCACCATGATAGGAAGTCCACCACAGGCTGACACCATGATATAAATGTGTGGTGTGTGGGGTGTGTGTGTGGGGGGGAGATATATGGCGTGTGGTATATGTGTGTGCGGTGCGTATGGTTGTATGGTGTGGTGTGTGTGTGTATACGTGTGTGTAGGTGAACTGAAGAGTCACAGAGTCCATCAGTGGTAGCTGGGAGCATCAGCACCTTGACTACAGCTCAGCTGTGTCTGGCATCATGCCTGTTCTGTTAGGCTCTCCCTACTGTAGAGTTGGCTTCTGGAACAACACTTTGCATTTACATTAGCAGAGGGTCCTTATTTATCAGAAAATCCTGGGGCAAAGATATCAAGAGAGCCCCTTCCAGTTTCCGAACTTCTTTTAGGAGGCAGTGTGGTTTCATTCCTCCTTTGACTGGGGGATGGTGGGGGCTGTGGGGAGGCAAAGCAGAGAGAGCAACTTCTTCCTCTAAGCACACAATCCAAAAAGTGCCCTTTCAACGACTTGAGGTAATGCACTGTCACAGCCATTGTCAAGACCACAATGAAGGAACTGAGAAGAGGCTGTGTGGAAACCAGACACCAAGGTACCTGAAAGAGGCAAAGATGACACCTCCTCCTGAGGGCACAGGTCCCGCCTACAGGCTGGACATCCCCCCTTAAGTTAGGACCTGACTGTGCCTGACATCAGTCCCAACCTTCCACACAGCAGGCAGAATTGGGTCTGTGTGGGTACAGCTGTTTTCCAACCAATGGGCAGTGAGTTGGCTGCGGTAGTCTTGGCTCTGGAAATGTCACTCTAAAATTCATTACCATTATTTCCTATGGGAAAAATTTGACCTTTTAGGGGGATTACTTTCAGAGTGCCCAGCATTACGAAGGTGGTAACAACTCGCCTGCCATGCGCTGGTGAGTCAGCCCACACGTCTCATGCTGGGCTCAGCTCCAAGCACCACCTGAAGAGAGACTGCTGTAGACGGGCGCGTTGCAAATAGATGAAAGAAGGCTAAAGACTGGGGTGTGAGGACTGGCAAACAACTTCAGAGCTGGTATACATTCTGTGAAGTTCCAGGGAGGAGAAATAGGCTTCAGGAGCAGGACTTTAAGGGTACAGAGACTCCACTGATTTATTTGTTTAGAACTGTTTCGGATTTGAGTGGACTGCCTTGGGGATAGAAATGTCACTGTCACTTCAGGCAGAAGCCAAGGTGGGGATGGCAAGAGAGGTAAACCATGATCTCAGGGATAATCCAGGCTTTGTGAGGACCAGAGTTTATACAATTTTGGGTTGCCTCTTAAAAACTACAAAAACACAAACATGCAATTAGATATAAAAGTAAATATTTATTTAGGATGTGAAAAAAGATCACGATAGATTACTGGGAACTTGGAGATTTCATGTTTCTTCCCTTTGAGATCTTTCCAGGCTATTTACCGGGTGTACTTATCCAGAAACCCTTTTTCTTGTAACCTGTCTTCCCATCTCCATGTAGGACATTTTGCAGCTCTCAGCAAAACTCCCGGCTCTCCAACCGGCCCTTGCAACGAAGATCCCTGAAGCTTAAAACTCATGACTTCGGGGTCCATGCTCCTTGGCCGAGCTCCATCCGGGTTTAGAGCTGTGGGGGTGACCAGCGGCTGGATGGACCACGCCCTCCTGCAGGGAGGGGAACGGACCACTGGCAGATGGTGTAGGAGTGGATGGAGAGAGAGCCAGTCTTGCTCAGCCACTACCAGGAGTCTGGTTTCATTCATGTCACATGCACCAGTTTGCTCTCCCCTTCCTCAGTTAGCTCCTCTTCATTAAGAAGGAGGTAAGGCTCTGGGATGTTGAGAAAAACCTGCTTATTGTCCCATTCAGTGTCCTTTTTCTCACGTGGTGCTGCCAAAGTCTTCCTCCTGGGGGGCGGGGGTTCACCCTAGGGGAAGGACAATGATCTCTTCTTCAGGACAACCTGAGCATCTATCTAGTGTGAAACATGCTGTACGTGCCAGTGTCGGTGCCATCCGCACACGTACGCGTTCCAATGCTTGTAAAACCAGTGGACAGATTCTTTTTTGGGTGACAAATAGTGCACTGTGTTCAGGCTGCAGGGATGATACAATTACCACTAACAGGGGAAATCCACAGTTATTCAAAACAACAGGTTAGGGTCTTGCATTTCTTTTCTCAGAGTTGCTTTTTTTGTTTTAAGTTTACTTATTTTGAGAGAGAGAAAGTGCAAGTGGGGGAGGACTAGAGAGAGAGGGAGAGGGGGAGGGAGAATCCCAAGCAAGCTCTGTTCAAAACCATTAACTGTGAGATCATGACTGGAGCCGAAGTCCGATGCTTAACTGACCGAGCCCCCCCCTCCAGCCCTCTCCGGAAGCCCTCTTAGAGCTGTTTCTAATTTCTAATTCCTCCTTCAACTCAAGAGAAAATGTCACTGCCTGTCTCATTTTCTCCACTTATAACACAGCCGACCTCAGTCCTCCTACAGATTTATTATGAAGACAAATATGAAAGGGGGTTAGCCTTTTAAAAGCCCATTTAGATAACAGATCCCATACAAAAAGGCATTTATATTAGTTGTGTTGTTATTAGGGGGGAAATCATAAATGATAATAACATTAATTTAGGTACCAAATAATCCAATCTCCCTTTGACAGAAGAGAAAGTATGTACTATTTTTCCTTTTTATTACAAATATTACAAAATTAATTTATGTTCATTATAGAAAGCTTAGACAGTACAGATAAATCAAAAGGAAACCCCGCCCTGCAATCTCACCTCCCACATGCAATAAGCCATTGATGATTAAGTGTTCTGTGTGAATTCTTCCTTTGTTTCCTCCCCCCACGTGTGTGCGTGTGTGCCTATGTGTAAAACTTTCCTTTGTAAACTGCTCTTTTGCATGGTAATACGTCGTGAACAGTTTGTGCATGTCGATAACATCTATTTAATCACATCTTTATTTTAAGTGGCTGAATTATATTTCACTGTATTGGTGTACCGTCATCACTTTGAAATAATTTTTACCGCTGGAACTTAACGAAACTCAATCATCATGAACAGCAGTGCAGAGCACATCTTTTATTGGTTATCGTTCATTTTGGGAAAGAGTTCCTAGAAATATTATGAGACCAACGTCTGTGTGTATTTTATGGCTCCTGATACTCAGGCCAACACTCCTGCCAGAAGGCGCTCCATGTGCCACTCCCACCAGAGTGCCAGAAAAAGCCAGGTTCCCCATGTCTTTGCCAATAATAGGCATTTTCATTCGCTTTTAACTTCGCCAATTTAAGATGTGAAAAAAAGTGGCATTTTGTATTCATTTGCATTTCTTATATCGTAGAGAGCTTAAACATTTTCTTCATGTGTTTCTTAGCCACTTATATTTTATCTATTTCCTTTGTTCATTTTTTCCCTAGAATATTTTTCTCTTATCTTTCCTGATAAAATAGGCTCAGCAATACTTCCCCTAGATAATTTTAGGATGTGGAGGTTCAGATTCTCTAAAAATGTAATTTCCTCAATGCAAACTCTCCTCACTGAAGGCAGGCAGGCAATCATTTTAAGAAGAAAAACAAACTGGCACTGAAATTTCCACAAAACATATTTGATTTTTTTTAACAAGCAACCTCTCCCTCGATTTATTAAATATGGAATTGTTCTCTCTCTCTCTCTCTCTCTCTGTGTGTGTATGACCTTGTACTTTTGGTTCAGATTCAAAAATAAATAAGCTATCTAACTTTTATGTTCATTTTGAGTCCAAGAGTCTTCTATAATAGTGTGTCTATCTGTGTCTGGAAGGGGTCTGTTTATATCAATCCCTGGAGGGGTTCTGTAGCCCAGGAGATGACGATAATAGCACAGGCTATTTGCTGACAATGACAGAACCCGTGTTTTGGTACTAGAATGAGAACTGTATACAGAATTCATTATACAGACAATTTAAGGAAAATTGCACATAACACATTAAAAATGACACATAGGAGCTTCTGGTATAAATTTCTAAGTCTCCACCAAGAATTGCAAAATCCTCTATCCTGCCTGGTTCTTCTGTCTCCTTGGATCTCTTTGGTTTGTCTTTCCTCTTGAGCCCGAGGTCCTTTTTCCTAGTCACTGTATGCTATCATCCCATAGCTGATCATAGTACTCTTCATTCATTCACTCATTCATTCATTCTTGAAACGGAGCAATTGAAGCTACTGGTTCCTCTGATGCTCTCCGCAGACCACCTGTCCTGGTTGTTGGCAGCCAGTCCTTCCTGGTTCCGAAGCTCCCTGTCTCTCTGAGCATGCTGTCTGCCACCCTGCGCTTCGACAGCTCGCTTCCTTTTCCACACATGCTGTGGCAGTGGAAATGGTTTTATAAGGTTTGGTCAAGACTGTCTTCCAGCCTGGGGCCTGGTTGAAAATTATTTCCCCATTCTCATTATTTCAAGACGTGAACACAGTATGTCATTTCAGTGAGATACCCGTAACCAGTCTCTCTGACTACTTAAGCATATAACTCTCAAAATTATAAGGGCTATTCACACCTCCAGGGATATTGCAAATCTTGTTTACTTAAAACAAAACAAACCAAATGGCTCTTTAAAGCCTCTAATGAGCTATATAGAGCTAATAACTTGAAAATATTTATCAATCTTCTGCTTCCATCTGAGATTTCCTGTTTCCTTTTGGTAATCCATTAGTTCATATATCTGCAGCTGAAGGAAGGAATACACTGACTTTGCCCAAATATGGACAAATATGCACAGTTAACAGTATTCCCCTAAGCCATTACTAATATAAGATAGACAGGTTGTAGCTAATTGACTTCCGCTGAAAATATTTGGGGATATCAGAGAGACTACATCACAGAACAGGAGGCTTATAATTGCATAGTGAGGAGTCACTAGTCCTAATATCTTATCAGCCATCCTCTAACCCACAGGGAACTTTTGATACATCCCTCCTTATGGGACCTCGCTTCCCACCACATTGCTAACTTCTCTGTCTTCCCCAATAAGAACTTTCTCCTATCTCTTCTCTCAATCCCCAGACCCTTATTTCCTATTAAATGTCCAAGATTTCCATTTCATTATTAAGCAGAGCAATTTATCTTTGTTTTGTCTTAACCCTCTTCTCTAAGACTATGCCAAAGCCTTGTCTTCCATATTCAATAGCACATTCATAAGAGAACCACTTTCCATGAGATTAAGCTCTCTGAATGCAGAATTGATTACAGTCACTAAATAAATAAAATGCACCCTCTACTCCCACTGAACATTAGGCAGCACAGCCCAGGGAGACCGGCCCACCCCAGCTTCCATTTTGGCTATCAGCGCTCACACATACTCCCCTCACATTCTTCCCTGCTCCTTCCTCTCTCCTTTGGTTCCACTTAGCCAACTTCTCAGCCTTTCCTACTATGCTGGGATTTTAATCAATAGGCCCAGACATCTGCCCTCTCTGCTCACTCTTGAATAGCAGCTACCAGGCCAAGATGTTTAATGCCATTCTCCTCAACACGTGTCATCAGCCAACATCCACTTCCCCTGTTTCCATTTCCTCTGGCTCGTGGGGCTTCTAGAACTGCTGGAGGCAGTCCAAAGGGTACAATATCCAGGTCTTCTCTAGGTTTATTTTTCTCTTTCTTTGACCTGCTCCATTTAGTGAGTGATTGCTTTAGCACGCCACATGGTCAAAGTCGCCTTACAGAAGTGTTTCACCTCATTCTTGAGAAAATCCACTGTGATGTTTGATGGTCGAAGGAAGCCTTAGCCATCGCTGCCAAGTGCTCTTACCCTGTTCTCCTTCAGAAAAGTCATACATCATCTGGCCTGGCCCAGTGCTATTCAGCCTAATGCTGTAATTGCACTGTGATTACCTGCGCTGGCCCTCCTGCTTGCCTTAGACGTGGTCGTTTCTTATGAGTATAATTCATTGCCGTCATAGTGGGCTTGGAGGTGATTCATTTCTACTGTCTCCTGTGGCTCCTAAATAAAACATTTTAAGCAAAGAATAGACAAAAGGGAAGGCAGAGAACAGTGATGAATTTTTATATCACTCCCAGCTGACATGTTCCCCTCCCAGACCAGGACTAGTGCATTAGGAGTAAAGAGATCACTCATATCGTGGTATTTTTGTAATAAATTGCAATATTCACTATAGTGTGATTGAGCCTTTTTTAAGAAGGATGCTATTGAAGTGAAAAAGCTCTCCCTCATTTCACTTAAGATTATACTGACCTTTTGCAGTAAAGTCTTACTGGTTTACTTGACACCAAGCATTCAGCCAGGAGGATGCTGCCTCGGTCTGAGATGCCTGGACCACAGCACTGCAGGGATGCGTCTTTGCTCCCCCTACACCTGAACCCCAGAGAGTGGTGTATCTGCTAAAGATGGGTCTTGGGGTTGTCTAATATAGGTTTTCCCTTTGTTGGTTATTGGCAGGTATGGTGTCTCCTTATTCCTCAGGGGGAGGAAATGCTTACCCTACAAAAGGACTCTGTGCACAGGGCTGGAGGAGGGGAGAGTGTACCCTGGAAAGAAGAGTAGGCATGACTAGGGATGAAAAGGTGTGAAGAGGCTTCCATGCTGTGCAGCTCAATGAGCAGCCTGTGGACCAGCAGCATCGACATCACATGGGAGCTTGTTAAAGCTGCTGAGTCCCTTCCTGGACCATAATCTGCATTCTTGTTTGGTCTAATCCAGTGTTTCTCAAATGGTGATCCTGGGGCCAGCAGCATCAGTATCACCTGGAAAAAAAAATGAGCTTTTTCTAAAATCATAGTTTTTGGAAATGCAAATTCTGTATCCACCCCAGACTCACTGTATCACAAATTTTAGGGGCCAGGCCTTCCAGCAAATTCTAGAGCACACAAAAGTGTGAGAAACATTGGTTTTACACCATTGCTGAGAATTACTTCAGAAAACCTGGTCTAAGCATAGCTATGATGCAGTGAATTAGCTGCATTGGCCTACTTTTGCCAATGGCCTCAATACTCTTCAAACCCAGGAAAGTCATTCAAACTATTCCATAACCAGCACAGTCCAGGCACTGACCTGTCAGAGGGAGGGACCTCTGGAACATTTGTACTATTCATTTAGTGGGGCTTACCCAAATCAAGCCTTCTTTCTCATCACTCCTGCAGCAAAAATGGTGCCTCTTCTCCAGTATATCATTGGGGTAGAACCTGAGTTTTTCCTTCTTTAGTAGACCATCTGTGCTTTTCTAAAATCCTCTGGACTGGTGGGCAGTCATGGGGACACTCCCCAGTGAGAATTTCCTTTTACCTTAGTTTTAATTCTCTTTTTTCACTTCCCATTGTTTCCATGAAAAAGAAGGAGCTAGTACTCATATCTTAATAAATCATCAGAAGTTCCTTCAACTCTCTTCTTCCCTTTCTTAAATATTTAAATTTAATAAAATTTTTATAAAAAGTAAAAATTAATAAAAAATTGTTTTAAAAGATTTATTAAAGTGAAATAAACCAGGGCTTTAAAAGTTTATTCTAGAATCATGTATATAAATTGAAGGTATTCACTTTTTTCAGGATTATTTTAGTGTTGAATTGATTTTGTTCTAATTCTCTGAAAATTGGTAATGCCCATATAGTGTGCCTATATGGTATTTATTAATGAGGATATTTGATTCACTGGAAAATAATTTCATATATCCCAAACCAAAGAGTATGGGACTGAATATATTCTATAAAGAGACACAGAATGGTTACATTAATTTATTAAAATCAGAATCCAGAGCTTTTAACAGAACAATAATGGGTACTGTAGTGCATGAAATGAGACACACATTTTAATGCAATTTTTGCATTCATAGCTATCAGAAACAGCTGGAGCGTGATAACCTGAAATTGCAATCTGTTCACTGATTTCTGTTTCTGCTGTCCATCAACGGCAGTTTCATTTGAATATAAGATATGAGCAGTGAAGGCACCAATGATTAACAACTAGATCTGTCTTCTGGAAGCAAATGATACTGAGTATATCATATCTTATTGTTTTAAAAAAGAAATGTCAGAGTGGGATTCTACTAACTCAGATTTGGATGTAACCCTCATGACACTATATAGCTATATAGACATATTGTGTGGCTGGGCAGAGCTGAGTGAATTATGGCGATAACATTTTCACTACCAAACACCTTGCCTTATTTCTAAGTAATCAGTCACATATTCTGGTCCTACTGACAGACTTATCATAGAGGTAGCTAGGAGGATCTCCTTTGAGTTTTGATATAAAGTTAAAAAATAATAACTTGGTTTTTAAAAGAATCTGTAGAAAATCAACCTCCAGTTTTCCATACAGATGAAACACATCAAGACCACACAATTCCTTGTGATTTGATAGCCTGTACCTGATGCTCATGCTATGCCGCTAATAGATTATTTTGGAACTAGGTTTCCTAGTAAGTTACAGCTGGTATCCAATCTCTTAGAATGATTATTCAGAAACTATAAGTTGGTCCAGCTCTTTGAATCTTGTTCTTTGCTCTTAAGCTTTTGAAGTACATGACTGGTAGAGGTTGGAATTTATGATAGACTTTTATGAATTTTATGAAAGAGCCACATCTTTCTAGAGCCCCCATGCAATTAAGAATGTGGCTCTGTCGTTTCTTGGGCAGCTTGAATGATAGAATCTTGAGGAGGAAGGTGACCCCTTTAATCTCAGGGTCTCAGGGAAATGTCTTTCTATTTCTTTAATCATTAATTCTCCCTTATCACTTCTATCTTCTCCCTAGATTTCTTATAGCATATGTATTGGCTCTCTTGGATCTATTCTCTATATATTTAATAGCCATCCTTTCCCCTCATCTTCCACAAGATCAAGCCAGACTTTAGCTGGATTGATAGGTTCTGCTATTCAGAGTATTTCTCTTGTCTCCATTAGAAATGTTTTCAGCAATTGTATGTATGGTCTGAAAGCAGAGTTAGCAAGTCTTGGGTTAACCTTTTTATGTTCCCTCAAAATGTGAGGAATTTGTAATCTGTTTTATTTCATGTGTGGATTAGTTCATATTCTTCTCTACTCAGTACACTCTTAAGGCAGGAGTAGATTTTCAAAAAAAATTAAGGAAAATGCCTGTGAAAGATAAAGGAGAAAGAACAGAAGGTGGGAAATGTCTCCAACCATGAGGTCTGACACCTGTGCAGGAGAGGAAGGAAGGAGAAATGGGTTCTCAGACTACAGCAAAGTTCTGGGAAAGTTTAGGTGAAGCAGATGGTGAGTTCTTCAGCCAAAGCCACCTGTTAAAAGAATCTCTTGTCTGGCAGGAATGGGCATGTATTAGTGCTGGAAAGTAGCCCATGGAAAGAGGTGTCTCTGTGTGAATGTGGGAACAGGTCTGGAGAAGCAGCACCGGGGACTGTCAGTCAGTGGTGCTCATGCAACAGGAGATCATGGCCGTTGTGAAATGGCACTCAGCCTTGACACACATGTTTCCTTTAATTTATAACTCTTATCATGTTGGATGATTTATCTTCCTTTGCTCAAATTTATTGGGTGAGGCATCACTTTTCCAGTCTGGGATGTGAGGAGATTTCACTCAGAAATAGGATAGAGTCTTTATCAAAGAATACAAGTACAGACAAAGAGAGAAGGGGAACTTTAGCCAGACCTGTAAATAGACTCTGTAGATGTTGTCTACTTATATAGCATTGTCTCTTGATGCTAAAAAGAGAATCAGATGCAGAAGCACAGCTCAGTGAGATTCCTGCTACATCCAAGAATTTATCTTCAAGTCAAAGTTACCTTGGGCAATGTCCCTTTTTTACCTGGCATGGCCACAGTGGGGCTGTCATGTTTTATTAACATGCCCTCTGGAATAAGCTTGGAGTGAGTGCCACAGATAGCTACTTCCCATATGAGCTTCTGTATGCCTCCCTAGAGACACTATTTTCTTTTGCTTCTCATCAACTGTGCAGTAAGCTGCCTTCACCTCTAGCCCCTGCCGCTTTGTGGCCGGTCATATTTGAGTGTGTCCTGTGGAAAGTACTATCCACTTCCTTTCCATACACACTGTCCTTTATGAAAGGTACATCTCGGGCTCACCAATTCTTTGGTCAAGCCAATCTGTTTTCCATTAAGTCCTACATGACATCCCCAGTATTTTGAAGGAGCAATTCTCAGTTTCAGTTCTGATGCAAATGTCCTTTCCTTTTTTTTTTTCTGATAAGGATTGACACAGACTAAAATGATTTTGGATTTAGTTCAAGTAATCATCTTTCTCACACCACCTTGCCATGACTTATATATGAGGTTGAACAGGAGAATATCTAAAAATTAAAGTTTGTTTCTGTGTATGTGTTGTGTCTGGGGTGATTGGTGGGGGCCTGGGAGAAATGTAACAGAAGTCAGATGGCATGGAGTGACCCCTGTGCTCCTGAAAGAGAATTCACTTTGCCTGAGGGAAGGTGGCAAGTTGAGCCAATTACAGCATAAGGTCCCTAATGGAGGCTGAGGGAAAGGGAGCAGGTACAGTGAGCCAATGGCACTAAAGTAGTACTAGCTTAGTTACTCTGGTAATGTGGGGAAAAGAAAGGGCCCTGAATATGAGCTGGAAGATGCAGCTCAGTAAACTCCACAGTATGTTTGGGTAGGTCAAACAATACAATGAAAAAACTACATTCTCCCTTTCTGTTCTCAAGAGATTGATGAACCTCCATGACCTCGTGAGAACTGAGGCAACCTGAAAAGATCAACAGGGATCATCAATAGAGACAGAGGCCCACATTGGACACTGGAAGCCATGGTCATGTAAACAGTAGAGGTGAGTGCCAATATATCTCTGGATGCAGATAAAACACCTCTGAGGGATTCCCAGAAATTCATTAAGGGTAGGAAAAACTTTAAGAGATTGAATTAAAACAGAGACTTGGAGTTATCTAAATTCAGGAATAAATGTGAATGTGACCTTATTAAATTTGTTATTTTAATTATTTGAAACATACAAAGAAATATTTGTAATATCAAGATGATTTTGAATCATGATTTAAGTTTTGATGACCCACTACCCAGATCTAAAACTAACATTATGGGGCCCCTGGATGGCTCAGTCAGTTGAGCATCTGACTCTTGGTTTTGGCTCAGGTCATGATCCCTCAGTTCACAAGAGGGAGTCCTGCCTTGGGCTCTGCACTGACAGCACAGAGCCTGCTTGGGATTCTCTCTCTTCCTCTCTTTCTGACCCTTCTTTATTTGTATGCATGTGTGTGCACTCTCTCTTACTCTTCAAATACATAAGCTTAAAAATAGATTATTTCTTGGAAGTATATTATATATCTAAAAAAACCCTAACATTAGGGATTGCTGCAGCCAAGTCATAATTAGATTGGTGATGATTTGTAGAATCCTAATACATGTTTTTGATTCAATGATAAAATGAAAAAGAATGGTCTTCATTCTCTACTTTTGGTTTTTATTGATAACATTAATACACTTTTAGATCAATACATTTATTTTGTAATTTAAAAAACTCTAAAATGAATAATAGCACAGAATATATTACTTCCCCTACCCAGTCCCTCTCTCTTCTCCTTAAGTAACAATTACCTTGAATTTTGTATTGACATTATTGGCCCCTTGCTTTTTGAATGTTGTTTCTATGTATTGGTTATATTCCTGAGCAATGTAAGTTTTAGTTGTTTTTATATTTGAACTTTATAAAAATGATATCAGATAATCTTTAGTGTTCTGTGACTTACTTTTTTAATTTAACATTATATTTCAAAGATTCATTCATGCTGTTTATCTATCCATCATATTTGGATTGTTTGAATAGTTGATGTTATTCTATCTGTCATATTTGGATTATTCTGGTTGTGTTTTTAAAACCAATTTTTCTATGATCATTCTTTTACATGTGTCTTGTTGCACACATGTAAGTATTTGGAGTGGAAATGCTAGGATTTAGGCTATATACATGTACAACTTTATTAAAAAATGCCAACATATATAATTAATAACACTACTTTACTCTCTCTCAGAATGGTTTCTTATGCTCCAAATCCTACCAGGTTTGGTATTGTCAGAATTTAATTTTTACCAATATTATAAGTATAAAATGGTTTCTTATTGTGACCTGATGTGCAATTCCATGAATACTAATAAACTTGTGCATATTTTTATATTTATCTTGCTCTTCCTGGTGAATCATCTTTCAGCAAACACAGTTCTACAGGAAGACTTTGTTTTCTTCAAGAGACAACACAGACCGGTCTCATATGAATAGTGTTTTTTGTCCTACTAACAGGAATTCCCCCTACTCTGATAAGGAGTATCTGTCTCCTTCTTAAGAATACTCTTATTACATAGTTTCCCCTTAACTCAGATGGATGGAGTGAGGCCGGCCTCAGACAGATTTTCTTCTGGTAGCAAACTTCTCCCTTTAATGGTTCCTGAAGTTCATCTCACTACACCATGTTGCTAAACCTATGGTGTGGGAAATGTGAAGCCTCCAGAACTTGGACTCAGCATCACCCTCCTCCCTTTCCTGGACACTTTTGTCTCTTACCACACCCTTTCTGCACTGTGCTCCTATGCTACCCATTCTCCCCATGCACATTCTCATGGCTCCTCCAGTCAAAAGAATAGATGATTAAAATTTAGAATAAAGGCAGCCCTTTCGGGCTTTTTCATTTCTCAAAGAGAAGCACAAGAATAGAAGTTTCAAGGAGCAGTCTCTAAGTGATAAAATGATAACATTTCAGACACTGCATCCCCAAGGAACTTTCCTCAATCACACCACTCAGTCTGCTGCTCCCTATGTCAATTAGGAAGACCAGATCTGTTTGACAGAAGGGCTAAGTCATAGAGTCTGAGCTACACTGGGCCTTGCCAGCAGCTGTAAGAAATCTACTTTTTGTCTCTTACCTCCAGCCCACTTATCTGAGGAATCTCAGATTCAATTCCAACTAACATGTAAAGTGTACCTATTGCAAATTATGTGCTTTCACTCATTTTTTCACATTTCTTCCCACAATTTTTTTATGTTCTGGAGAGAAAGTGGCTGAACATCTTGAGGTTAGTTGACTTGGACAAAGCCACATAACTTGTGAGGACTAAAACAAGGGCTCATCCTAAATTCAGCACTGGAACTTTCCATAGCTTATAGAAGTTTACATTTGTCCCTTAGTCTTGAAGGGCTTGCTAATAAAACCATCTAGGTTCTGAGCTACGGTTTCTTTTGACCAATTTTTCAAAAAGAAAATCCCTTAAAGTTTCCCACCTACAGCGGTTATGAAATCTTACTTCTAAGCTTATCATTCCAAGTAGACCATTCCTGCTACCACTCTGATCTTTAAAAGGGGTTGCAGTTTCTCAATGCCTTTACTTCTTCTCTTTTCATATAACACTTTGAGTCATAGGGAGCTCTTTTCATACCACATATTCTAGTTGGGTGATTCCCAAACATGGTTCCATAAACTGATTGCATAAGAATCACCTGTAGAAATGGTTTTTAAATGCAGATTCCCAGGTCCCCTCCTAAAGGTTCTGACTCAGTAAGCCTGAGTGGTTTTAAAGCACAGCCATGTCTGGGAGCTCTTGGACTGAAGAGTCTAGTCACTATGTTGGAGACTGGACTTTTGGCTCTAGTACTACTGCCACTCCCTGGGGTTCAGGGTGCCCACTTGTGAGTTGGGAATGAATAATTGCTGCCTTTATACACCCACTGAGGCAATGTATGACAGCAGATGATGTCATGGGTATGAACACACATGGTGGACATGCTTTATAAGTAAGAGCTTATTTCTGTTCCTCTGTTCAACAGGCATTGCTAAGAGAGTATCTATGTATGTATTGATTCAATATTTAATATCTATCAAGTGTTTATGCAAGCAGGTAAAGATAATGTGTCTCCTTCCTCCTAAGGGGCAGAGAATCATCTCCTTAAGATCTCCTAGCTGATATGCTTGTCAGTCCCTAGTATGCTGGCCAACTTCCAACTCTCAAATGTTACGGCTCACTCTTTCAGCTTTAATCCCACTTTTACCCACAGAGGAAGAGCTTCCTTTCTCTTCAGGGAGATGTCATCTGAATTCCTTTGTCTGCTTAGCCTACTCTACTTCATCTCAACTTTGAATGTGCATTCTAAGGGTCTGCAGAATTTGTCATAAAAACAGCTTCTCAGGTGCTGCCTCCCATGATTTTGACCCCAAGGGCTGGGGTGATTCCCAGAAAGTTGCTTTTAACAAGCACTCCAGGGATGTCTGTGCAGATGCTCCAAGGAGCACACTTTAGAAGACACTACGCTGCATTTTCCGTGTTCCCATGAAGTCAGTTGCATTCATTTTGACTTACCAAGGTGGGATTTGTAGCATTTGGATCAGGGAATGTCCTGATCTGGATGGGAATGGCCATCTGGTGAGGATGGCCTTTTTTCCAGGAAAAAACATTTAGCCAAACACCGTAGAGCCTTGCTATTCAACTTGTGGTCAGTAGACCAATAGCCTCTTCCCACCTGAAAGCTTGTCACCCATGCAGAATCTCAGGCCCCTCGCAGACCTTCTGAATCAGAGTCTGCATTTTAACTGGACCCCCAAAAGGTGACAGAAGCATAGCTGTGCTGCCAGAAGATGGGTTTGGAAAGAAACTAACTTGGGTTTATTCTATCATGTATCTGTACTATCATGTATCTGTTCTGTGAACCGTCTTAGTGACTCACCACTCTGTCTTCTTTCCTAATGAGTGAAATGGAAATAACAAAAACCACAAACATTCTTTGATTTAATCCCCATTACAATCTTGAAGGTATGGTGTGTCAGAGAAATCATGACAGAAAATAGTGCCTCATACCTGTTTGTTTCTTAGCACTTTCTACCTTTAATTAAATAATAGTGTCTAGAATTTATATTGAATGTATGGGAGTTGGTTAAGAAAACAATTGTTTAAACACTATAGGTGGGCAATTCAGATATACAGAATTATACAAAGAAGTCCTTGAGTGACCTGAAGAACTGTCTGAGAAGAGCAGGCCACAGATATTTTTATGTGGTGAAAAGAAAGAAAAATGAGAATATGCAAGGAAAGACATGGGGGATGGGCACCAAGGAGGATTGAATTTTCCTGCCCCACCAGGATAAGGCAGTACAATGTGGAATTGGAGGCTGACAGAGGAGGCCAGACAGCCAACAATGACAGCTTGTCCATGACTTTCTGGAAGGTAGCTGAGAGGTGGTAGTTATGCTGCAAGTGAATCATGAGAGCATTTTTCACCCAAAGCCAAGTCACACCATGGGCAGAGTCAGGGTAAAACCTGACAAAGTGGCGAGCTTCATATTTTTATGATGATAGTGGTTGTCTTATAATTTAGATATTTTCAGGGGTGCCCAGAAAGGGGGAATTTGTATCCAGTGATGGGTCAATGAAGCTAATTACTCAATTCATGAAAAATTGCACCAATAAAGCTGCTTCGGTTATGTTATCTCTATGACTTATGAGTGGGGATAGAGGAGGGAGTCTTCCATCTCCATAACTCACACTCCCCATTGTTTTCATTGCTCACTCCGCTGCTCAGTGACAGCGGCCCTCAATGAGGTGGACCAGGCGCTCCCCTCCAGCTTCTCATCAGGTGATTCCACCTTTCTGCACTCTCCTGCTGCTCCTACTGTTCAGATCTATGCCAGACATTCTGTGTTCTTGGCTGGAAAAGATGCCTTGTTCTTTTAATTGGATCCCTCTAGAAAACATCTAAGGAGATGCATCTTCGGTTGCTGTCAAACACTGATTACAAGTCTATCTGATTATAGAGAGTGATACAATCATTCTGTTCAAAAATGAATCCAGCTAAACAGTGGCCATTTCTATTAGGTGGCTTTGGAATGTAAGATGACATTGTGTCATATAAAAGACATATTAATTTTGAGGGGAGGGTTAATTTTGGTATTTCACATTGTACCTTTTAATAGGATGTGTTTTTCACTCTTTGGAGGATAGTACATGAAGCTCCCAAAGGGTGTTGATATCACTGTGGCTTCCATCATACTCATCATTATCAGCATCTTTATCTTTGTGAGAGTGACCACTTATTGAGCATCATGCACTTTGTCAGAAATTTTTGTATGCAAAATTGAAAGTTTAAACCTTAAGCATTTACGTCCTGATAAACCCTTCAGGGTAAATACTGCAAAATGATACGATGGGTATAAGTAAATAATTTAACCTGCCATTAGAAAAATGAATATAAATCTACTGAATCTTAAAGGATGTCTGCCAGACCTGATGATTTTGACTCCTAAGCCATTCTTTTTTACCATAATCAGATAATAATGCAAATTTTATATGGGTACCACTTGTATGTCATCATAATAAAAATATCAGAGACAGAAAAGAAAGTATATGTTCTTCAGAACAGAGAAGAATATATACCTATTCTCAACTGTAACTAAAAATAGAATCCTTGGCTAAAGCGACTTCTTACTAGACATGTCTCTAGAGGCAAGAAAAATGAAAACAAAAATGAACTATTGGGACCTCATCAAGATAAAAAGCTTCTGCACAGCAACAGGAAACAATCAATAAAACTAAAAGGCAACCAACAGAATGGGAGAAGATATCTGAAAATGACGTATTAGATAAAGGGGTAGTATCCAAAATTTATAAAGAACTTATCAAAAACCAACACCCAAAAAAACAAGTAATCTAGTGAAGAAATGGGCAGAAGACATGAATAGACAGTTTTCCAAAGAAGACAACCAGATGGCTAGCAGACACATAAGATGCTCAACAACACTTATCATCAGGGGAATATAAATCAAAACCACAATAAGGTACCATTTCACACCTGTCACAATGGCCAAAATTAACAACTCTGGAAACAACAGATGTTGGCAGGGATTCAGAAAAAAGGGAACAAGGAACACTTTTGCACTTTTGGTGAGAATGCAAACTGGTGCAGCCACTCTGGAAAACAGTATGGAGGTTCCTCAAAAAATTAAAAAGAGAACTAACCTATGACCCAGAAATTGCACTACCAGATATTTATCCAAAGGATACAAAAATGCTGGTTTGAAGGGGTTCATGCATCCTAATGTTTATAGTAGTGCTATGAACAAAGCCAAATTATGGAAAGAGCCCAAATGTCCATCAACTGATGACCGGATAAAGAAGATGTGGGGTGTATGTGTGTGTACAATGGAAAATTATTATTCAGGCAATGAAAAATAATGAAATCTTGCCATTTGCAAAAAAAAAAAGGATGGAACTAGAGGGCATTGTGGTAAGCAAAATAAGTCAGTCAGAGAAAGACAAATATGACTTCACTCTTGTGGAATTTAAGAAACACAGCAGATGAACATAGGGGAAGGGAAGGAAAAATCAGAAAAAAACACAGAGGGAGGCAAATCATAAAAGGCTTTTAATTACAGAGAACAAACTGAGGGTTGCTAGAGGGAGGTGAGTGGGGAATGGGCTAAATGGGTGACAGGCATTAAGGAGGGCACTTATTGGGATGAGCACTGGATGTTATATATAAGTGATGAATCACTGGATTCTACTCCTAAAACCAATACTATGCTGTATGTTAACTAACTGGAATTTAAATAAATAAATAAATGATCCAATCATTAAGATATAATTTAAAAAGAATCAGGGCCAGTGGCAGCTCTGTTTCTCACTGCCAAGAATTATTGTTAATCTGTCACAACTCTTTCCACTAACTCTGACCATCACCTTGTTGTTAAAGAACAAGCTCAGTACAGACATCAATAACCTGGGTCAGAGTAGCTTATTCCAAGTGATATTCTAACTCAGAGGCTGAGAAAAGATCAATGCAGACCAGCAGTAGGTTACTGAATCATTTTCAGACAGATTGCTTCTCAAAGTGATAAGGAAGTATAACAGTGGTCAAGCATATCAGAGTCATACTTACTGACTTTTTGCTCCTTAAATTCAATATTAGCTTAAGAGGCACCTGATCGTCCTTTGTGCATGAAACAACTGGCATAAGAATCTGGAGGAAGAAGGAGTCATCCAATAAACTACTTGGTTTATGGTTTTGAGGACAGAGAAGAAATGTTTTTAAAAAGGGGGGGAAATTACACTAGGCCCACAGAACTAGGTCTAACAAGTTAGTGAAGAGAAAGACTCAATGGAATGTCAACACTCTGGTGACAGGAAATAAATCTTCACTAGGCATGTGTTAAAATTTGAACTTTTTAAAAAAGTTTATGTATTTATTTTGAGAGAGAGAGCGAGCGAGCGAGCGAGAGTGAGCAAGCAAGCGTGAGCAGGGGAGGGGCAGAGAGAGAAAGAAACACAAGCAATTTCTCAAATCCATGAACTTTGAGGTCATGGCCTGAACTGAAATCAAGAGTTGGATGCTTAACCAACTGAGCCACCCAAGCATCTCTAAAATTTGAACTTTTCAATCACTAGTGTGATTTATAAACCAAAAAAGATAAGGGACTTGGAACTACAACGTTCCTAAGTTTTGCTTGGATTATGAAGTTGAGAAAATGGATCTCCTAGATATCAGATGAGATCTGGTTTCTAAGATTTTGTTTACCAGATTCCATGCATAGTTCCCCCAGTCTGCTTTTATTCTCAGTTTTAAGTAAGCCCATGTCTTTCCAGAAGTGTATCTTATCTGTGAGTGTTTGAGAAGGGATGATGGTTTTATAATAAAGTTGAAATTTAATATTTTTCTGGGTTGACTTTACTGGATTCTTTTCTAAATTCTGTTTCCTCTGTCACATCAGCAAGCTGGCCTGTTTTTATCCAGCTCACTGACAATACTTTTCAAACCAATAAATGAAAGAGTGATAATAAAATATTACTAATGTAAATGGAATGTTTCTCAATCCAGTCCAGTTTTTAATCATCAATACTAACCCCGGTCCAATTATGCATACAGATAAATGTGAGAGCAGCTATGCCAAGACTGCAGTGTGGAGAAAATGATCACCTTTGGTCACTTCAAGATACCATTCTTTGGAAAACCTAATATGACAGTAAGCCAAATTTCCTCTGTCTACCAAAGTGTTAACCATTTAGCAAAACCAAATTATGGATGACCATCACTTCATTATACAAGGACTCCACGTAGAATCTTGTAAATCTGTTCATCTAAGATATCTTCAGCACTGTGAGATACATGCATATTGATCTGATATCAAGGATCACTTTTTCTGATGGCAAAGTCGCAACAGAATATAGAAAGAAAACGCTTTTACCTTCTTAGAGAACTGAACTAGCACCAGAAGGCAAACACTCCTTTGGCATGAGCTGGAGGGCTTCATTGATATTTCCTTTATGCTTAAATTTTTTAAACTTGAATTTCTTTTAATCTTTAATACGAGGGTTGGCCAGTCTACCCTAGCTCCAAAAATGTTTCTCTCTATAACCCAGGATAAAAAAAAAGTTGCCTATGTCATAATATTTAAGGAAACAAGTTTTTTGGAGCTTAAGTGCTCTAATGACATGTAATGTTAAACTCCATTTTAAAAAGGTTAGCACATAACAACTTTTCTTTGGGATTTCATCCAGATACATTTCAAGAGAGGTAGCATAATCACTGGAAAATATGTGTTCTAGGAAGTCAACTGGACATAAAAGAAGATAATCACTGTGCATGTTGAGACACTGAACTTGAACTAAAATTATAGCTGCTTAATGAATAATCTGATTTGCATCTGTAATCCAACCTACTCAAACCCAAATAGTTCGTCCTTCTATTACTAAGTCAGGTCTCACTTATACCCACAGTTACAGGGTGTTTCTTTTTCTTTAAAAAAATGGTATATTTTGAAATTTACTTATATATTTAGTGAGAGAGAGACATAGAGAGTGTGTGTTAGGGAGAGAGAGACAGTGACAGAGAGAGAGAATCCCTAGCAGGCTCCACACTGCCAGATGCAGGACTCAAACTCATGAATCATGATATCATGACCTGACCTAAAATCAAGGTGTGGATGCTTAACTGACTGAGACACCCAGTTGCCCCTACAGGGTATTTCTTGAGGTGCTGCTTCTGACTGTGCTTTTAGCCTCTGGGATCATTTTGTTCCTCTGACTTCTATTTTACTGGATTAAACCTGGATACGTCTTTCCCTCCCTGCCCCGTAAGCTTGCTCTGCCATGTTGGCAGTGTGTGCCTGACTACTGCATTTTGCTTCTTTCTGAGAAGCAGTCTCTCTCAGTTCTATATACTACAGCCTGTGATCAGATGCATCAGAACTCCCCACAGATGCTAGAGCCTGGCCAAGCTTCAGTGCCCCCAGATTGTGTAAGTCTAGTCCTATGTGGAATGTTGGCATTGGTCTGGCAGAAGGAAATAGTTCCACTTGGCTGAATGATGCAAAAGGAATCTTGAAGAGATATCTTGGGGGAAACCTGCCATTGCCATTGTTGGAGGACTCAGCATCACACTGGAACCCTGACTGTAGGGTGGAGGGTGTATTCAGGCAGAGAAAACCACATTTGAGAACATGCCTACACAGGAAATAGAATTGCACGTTAGCATGGTTCATGTGGAAGGTTTAAATTTTAAAAAATTTTTAATGTTTTATTTATTTTTGGGAATGGGGGAGGGGCAAGAGCAGAGAGAGAAGGAGACACAGAATCTGAACCAGGTTCTAGGCTCCTTGCTGTCAGCAGAGAGTCCAGTGCAGGGCTTGAACTCATGAACCACAAGATCATGACCTGAGCCAAAGTCAGATGCTTAACAGACTGAACCACCTAAGTCCCCCAGTGTGAAGGGTTTCTACAACGGAAGTGAATTGGAGTCGAGGAGAAGACTAGGAAAATAGTAGCAGGCAGTGAGTGATCTCCTAAGCTGTGTCAAGGGGGTTTGACTTGACCTTGTATGTGTTGGGAATACCATGTATAAGGGTAACAAGATCAGGATCAAATATATTTTCTGATAAAATTTGAAGTGTGTATAATGAACCTTCCAAAGATCTCAGTGATTAAAGTGACTTTATAGGAATATAAATGTCTCACAAAGCAGCTATGAAGTTAATATACCTCAGCCCATCTCCTACCAATAATGGCAAAAGTGTCTACATTTAATTTTCAAAATACAACTGCTCTACAAATCATTGTTTGAGTTGTGCCAGTATGTGCCCTGATGGTCACACTGGCCTCTCTTGGGAATACTTGGAGTCTTCTGTCCACTTGACTCCTATTTCTATTCCTGCTCTCCTTTTCATGCTACCTCTCACTGCAGCTTCTCTAAATAGCTTTAAAGCTGTGACCTTTAAAATAAGCACTTAAAAGTCCTGGTGTGATTTACATTCTGAGCATGAGCCAGCTGTTTTTACCTAGATATGCTGTGGGTATGAAAAATTGCTAGAACAATTTAGGATAGAACTTTCTATTTCCAATTGGTAGCAAATGACGATCGGTGAATTATACTTTTTATCTTCAGTGTATTTCCATTTCTTACAATTCTTACTGTGTCAGGAAAAAAAATCAGAATTCACTCCTGCTGCATTTTGATGTACTTCCTGAAGGATTATTAGCCAAACCAGTCATGCTTTCAGAAAGATGATATGGTCCAACATATTCTCAAAACTTACAGTTTGGATTTATTTTTCCTTTGCTCGCTTCCAAGCTATTATTTTACTGGCAGTCAGAAAAACAAAACAAAACACTGGACCCACTGAGCTATCAGATATTATGTTGGAACCAGCATCATATTTGCTTTCATGAAGGCCAGCTAGAAATGATCAGCAGTGTTATCAAAGTAGCAATGTTTTTGCCTTTTATAAATGACTGGAAATGATTAGAAGTCCTAACCAAGGAACTTTTGGACCCAACAAAGTAAGGAATTATGATTTAATCTTTATTTTGAAACTGATTATCCTAAAGTAACTTCCAGGTCATAGAGATTTCAAAGACAATGGGATATGTTTTACATAAGGTTAGGCAATTGGATTCAGTCAAACAATCCTATATAATTGCTGGTTACATCTCCTCAAACACATGGTCCTTGTTACTGAAAGAAAGCATTTGCCTTTTGTAGTCTCTGATTATTGTTACTCTTATTACTCTTAGTGTAGTGAGAACTCTAAGGTGTGTGTGTGTGTGTGTGTGTGTGTGTGTGTGTTTGTGTGTGTATGTGTGTAAATAAGAAGGGTGTCCTACACAGAACCCTGGCATGATGCAACAAGGGAAGACAGGCTTTCTATGATTTTATCCATAAATGGAATCCTTGAGTATTAGGATGGAGAAGATGGCTGTGCACATCCAATCTGACACTAGGGCTTACAGATGATAACCATAATAAGAGACATAGTCTCCCGTATCATGTCCCCTTAGCTGAGCAGAAAAATTGCCCTAAGCTCAGTGAGAACCTTATTTTGAGCTCTGTCCAGGGACAATGGTAGGAGAAAAAAAAAGACATTGAATATGACAGGATATGGTACAACACACATTATTCTTTCACTCATGTTAAATTTTGTTCCAGGTTTTTTGGAAGAATCTGGAAAGATGACTCAGATTAAGGAGTCAACACATAATAGTGATGAGGTAAGGTAGAATGGTCTTTTCTTGGAGTTCTAAGTAAACTGGAACGGTGAAAGTTGGCAGGAACTTCTTTGATCTCAACTGGAGCGATGTAGGCACAAACAGGAAGGACAAAAAGGACTGTGAGGCACCAGCTCCATTCTTAATTCTAACTCCAATTCCTTATTTTGAAATTGATTTAGCATCCCTGCCTACAAGTTCACTATCCTTTCTCATTCAATATGTCCTATTCTTACATGAATGAACTCCTCACTTCCTCACTTGATCCTTATGCATCAGTGAAATACTCTTTCATTCTCCAGATCCCCAAACTTGGAATCATCTTTCTTTCCTCCCCTAAAACTCTTTATACCCATGAAACAATATATCCTTAAATTATTCTGACAATCATTCTTTTTTTATTTCAATATTTATTTAAATTCTAGTAAGTAACATGTAGTGCAATATTGGAGTAGAATTCAGTGATTCATCACTTACATACAACACCAGTGCTCATCACAAGAGCCCTCCTCAGTATCCATCACCCATGTAGCCCATCTCCCACCCACCGCTCTCCAGCAACCCTCAGTGTGTTCTCTATTGTTAAGTCTCATGGTTTGTTTCCCTCTCTTTTTCCTTCCTTCCCCTATGTTCATCTGTTGTGTTTCTCTTAAATTCCACAAGTGAAATCATATTGTATTTGTCTTTCTCTGACTAACTTATTTCATTTAGCATAATATACTCTAGCTCCATTCATGTTGCAAATGGCAAGATTTCATTCTTTTTGGTGGCTGAGTAATATTTCATTGAATTCACATCTTCTTTATCCATTCATTGGTTGATGGACATTTGGGCTCTTTCCATAATTTGGTCATTGTTAATAGTGGTGCTATAAACATTGAGGTGCATGTGCCCCTTCAAATTAGTATTTTTATATCATTTGGGTAAATACCTAGTAGTGCAATTGTTGGATCATAAGGTGTTCTATTTTTAATCTTTTAAGGAACCTCCATACTGTTTTCTAGAGTGGCTGCACCAGTTTGCATTCCCACCAACAATGTAAGAAGGCTCCCCTTTCTCTACATCCTGGCCAATACCTGTTTTTTCTTGTGTTAATTTTAGCCATCTGACAGGCGTGAGGTGGTACCTCATTGTGGTTTTGATTTGTATTTCCCTGATAATAAGCGTTGTTGAGCATCTTTTTATGTGTCTGTTAACCATTTAGATGTCTTCTTTGGAAAAATGTCTATTCATGTCTGCTGCCCATTTCTTCACTAGATTGTTTATTTTGGGGGCATCAAGTTTGATAAATTCTTCATGGATCTGGATACTAATCCCTTATTAAATGTCATTTGCAAATATCTTCTCCCATTCTATAGGTTGCTTTTAGGTTTTTTGATTGTTACCTTTGCTGTGCAGAAGTTTTTATCTTGATGAAGTCCCAATAGTTCATTTTTGTTTTTGTTTCTCTTGCCTCTGGAAGTTGCTATGGCCAAGTTCAAAGAGGTTGCTGCCTCTGTTCCCCTGTAGGATTTTGACGGGTTCCTGGATACCAATTATTCTTAAAACGGGTCAATGTCTTGTTCTTTGTTGCCACTGAACAGCCTTCATTCATGCATATGTCACTAATGCTTCCACATCTGCCTCTGCAGTTCAGGAATTTTGTGTGCTTCCCTGTCACCTGAGCAGTCCAGTCTCACGTCCCCATCAGGGCTGGTTGGACCTACTTCCAAAATAGTGAAATTCTCACCTTTCTCAGTAAATACCCTCAGCTCTGGCCAAAACCTATACAGATCACATGCATTACCACATCAACACCATTGCTTAGCTAATTCCTATAACAGGCAAGTCTTCTTCCTCTTCCTAGTATCAGCCTTGTTATTTTCTACCATCATATAAAGGCTATTTTAATTCTCTCCATGTTGCTAAAGTGATCCTTGTAACTTTTGCTGCCCAAAGTAACTTTTACAACCTTGAATAACTCTGAGCTACATATTGTCTCATAGTGGGCATTTAATAAGCATTTGAATTAAATTACATTTTGCCATATTAATCTCAATCTCCTTCATCTGTGAAAGTATTGTCCTTTAAACTGTAGTATAAGGTCTTTGAATTTAATAAATACTTGCCAAATTGAATTGGCTGGCTCATAGGTTGGAAATAATTTTAATTTTTAAATATGAGCTTAGGCATAGTCTATCAAAAGTGGCCATTTAAACACAAAGGAAGTTTAAGCAAACATTTCTCTTCCACAGTTTATGTGAGAACAGGAGAATTGATGTGATTACTCTTTTCCCTTTAGGGTACATGCTATTCTCTTAGGAGTCAGGAAGATCTCTGTCATTTTTATCTTTCAACTGTATTATTGAGCACATACTCTGATACACAACACTGTGTGGCAAGACAGTTGAAATGGTCTCTATTTTCTGGACTTCTACATTTTTGTTAAGAAAAGAGTAATAGAACAACACAAGACTTTGCTCTAAAATGGATTTTTTTGACAGTATGCTAGAAGAATGCAGGAAATAATTATTAATGTGTACAAAACAATCAGAGGGATCTTGCAGGGAAAAGGGAGTACTAGAGATAAACCTTGAATAAAGGGGTAGGACTTTAATTCCCTATGAGAATTGATGCAAGTGAGTTATTCTGTTTCTCAATATCTCCTTATATAAAGTGAGGGGCTTGGTTAAGATTATTTCCAGAGCTACTTTTAGGGATCCAAGGTTGAGAAGGGAGAGGGGTCATGGTGGAGGAGCAATGGTGATCATGGTGGAGGAGGGCCGGCAAAATCAGTGGTTTAGCAAGACAGCAGTGAAGTGGTGAGAGTTAAGAAAAATACTTGGGTAACATTTGATCTTGAAGAGGTAGATAGCAGGTGCCAGGGGTTCATGATATTCCAGGCAAACCATTAAAACTGGGACTCTGTGACTTCTCCTGGTCAGATATAGCTCATGACACCAAAATCCTGAGGGTCTTGAAGCTTGGAGTCGTAGATATGTGTGTATGTTAAGGGGAAAGAAGAAAACCCTCCTGATTATGTTGTAAAACTAATTTTAAAGAAGAGAGTACAGTAAGATCATGCTAGCTACATTTCAAATGCTCAGCAGCCACATATGGCCAGTGGCTACCATATTGGATAATGAAGACATAGAACATTGTCATCATTGCAGAAAATTCTACTGAACTGGCTGTGCTCTAGGTCTCCTGGTGAATTCATGCCAAGCCCCAGAATAAGGTCATAAAAGAGGAAACACACCCTCCCCAAGCTATCTTGGGTTTTATGGCACTTCCAACATTGCCAGAACACTTCAAAAAATGTCACCAAATTATTTTTAAGTTAATTCATTTCAATTCAAGTCAATTATACCCCAAAAAAGTCACACTCCATTTTTTATCTGTGAAGAGCAAACTTTTCTTGTTCACATCTTCTCAGAAGAGCTATCTGAACAGGTCTGAAAATAGAACCTATTTGTAGGGTGCAGGATTGTTTGTTTTGCCAAGTACATCACCAGCACAGTTTGGAGGCAGCAACACGCACTTGGCCCCTTGATGCTCCTCAGATGTTGTTTCATCGTCCAGAACCCCTTTGTCATCTCTCCCTTTGGGTCTTCTGCCTTTTCTATTTAGACTTTCTGGTGCCTCCCAAAGGGTGGAATCCAAATCAGCTGGTGGATAAATAGGTATATCCTTATACAGGAGACACATTCATGTGGATGTCAAGTTGGCATGTGGATGGGAAACTTCCCACCTGGCCTTAGTTCATTTAAAAAAAATAGTAATCACTTTTAGGACTTAACTTTCTCTTCTTGTAATGTAACAATTTGGGAAAGGAGTTTCAAAATAGAATTAAACAAATAACAATTCTTCTTGTCCAGAGGACCTAGAGAGGGTCTTTTGGGGGATGAACCTTGGACCTACCAGGAGATGAGGTACAAGAGTAAACAGGTGAGGGAGATGAAGATACTCCTGAGGACTGGAGTTGAAAGCAATAATGCAGAGTGTGGCTCATGACCTCCCATCCCCCTCTGCTAGCTTCATCTCCCTCTTTATTCTAACCCTCGGCTGATCTGCTGCTATTTCACAATGCCGGGGCACACATCTTTAGCCACAGAAAATACTTTCTATGGTATTTAATTTGGCTCATTATAGAATAGAGGAGAGAATGAGTCATGTGGCTTGGGTTTGCCCCTTCCTGGCCTTGCCTTAGTACAGCCTCTTTGAGCTTTAAGGTACTTCCCTCAACCACATACATATGCAGCAACAAAATTTTGCTCAATGCACTAAATAAGGCACCAAAGATACTAAGATAAATAATATGTGGTCGCTGCCCTTGAGAATTTCAGAGACCATTAGAAGGTTGTAAAATATCTGGCATGAATGTCACCACTTTCACCTCCATTCCTCTAACACACAGTGTTAACATATCACTCATTCATGTAATGTCTACTGTGTACTCACACTGAGCCAAGCACTAGAGATACCAAAGTGTATGAGTCAAGTAAGGCCCCTTGTCCTTTTGAAGTCTGCATTGAACATTCTCCTGTTGAGCTCAAATGTGGCCTGATAATCCTTGTCAACACAGTGCTCTGGATAATACCACTTATTCCTTAGATGAGTAGAGAAGATAATCCAATGCCTAAGCCATAATCTGGCAGGAGAGACAATTCGTGTATAATGTCATGCTGAGTGACAAACACTAGAGAAGAAGTACACATTAAGTTGTATGGGAGGGGTGCCTGGGTGTCAATTAAGCATCTGAGCATCTTGATCTCTGCTCAGGTCATGATCTCACGGTTCATGAGTTTGAGCCCCATGTCAAGCTCTGCACTGAGAGCACAGAGCCTGCTTGAGATTCTTTATGACTCCCTTTCTCTTCCCCTCTCCTGCTTGCTCTTTCTCTTTTTCTCTCAAAATAAATAAATAAAAATTAAAAATAATGTTTAAGTTGTATGGGAATATAGAAAGTGGATGATTTAACTGTGCCCAAGGAAGTCCAGAAATTCCTGAGAGGAAATATACTTTTTCAGGGACTTGAAGGATGCATAAGAGTCCACAAAGTAGATCAGAGTGGTTGGCATGGGAAAAGAATTGCGGGCACAGGAAGGAGCAAGAGCAGAGCCCAAGGCAGGAAGGAGCACAAGGAGCACATGTTCAGGGAATACAAGGTGAGAATCCCCCATATGGCCATGTGGATGAGGAGCTGAGACCAGGAGCTCAGGAGAGGGCAAATTGTAGAGGCTAAGCTCCATTGTGAAAGGTCATCTATTGCATGTCATGAAGCTGGGAATTTATCCTAGAGGCAAGTAGGAGTCCAAAAGGCAAGAAGAACATTTCAAGAGAAGTGACATGCTCAAACCTAAAAGAGAGGCAGTAGAATTTAATGCTTAAGATAGCACACTGAGCAAACAGCCTGTGTTAGAATCGGTATGTCAGTTAACTCTTCTTTGCCTCCGTTTTCTCATCTATAAAATAGACGTGATAATGGCATTCACTTCACTCTAAGACTTAAATGAAGAAAGTTCTTAGAACATTGACTGACACATAGAAGTTCTCTATGTGGATTATTTCTATGCTCATCACTCTGTTTTTGCAAATCTGCAAACTACTTTTTTAAGTTTTGTTTATTTATTTTTGAGAGAGAAAGAGAGGGTGAATGATCAGGAGAGGGGCAGAAAGAAGAGGGAGAGAATCCCAAGCAGGCTGCCCACTGTCAGTATGGAGCCAGATGACGGAATCGAACTCACAAACTGAGATCATGACCTGAGGTGAAGTCAAGAGTCAGACACTTAACTGACTAAACCACCCAGGCATCCCTGTTCTTGGAAATTTGGAACCTTTGACAGAAAGTCAAAATAATTTACTCAGATACAATGCTCTTTTGTGATGGAGACTGAATATCTATCCATCACGCCAAATCACTTTGAACATGAGCATTATCAAACATTCATCTCTCTCAATGGATCCTAGCAGATACATTTTTTTGTTTGTTTAGATGATGAAGAGGAAATTAATTCTTCATAAAACCTTTGTCATTTCTACTTCCCCCTTTTATCTTAAGATGCTCCAGCTGCTTCCCATATTGTGTTCCTCCACTCTGTTGTTCTTTTATTTTTAACATGTATCATTTCATTTTCCCAAAACACAGTGTAATTTATCATAATGTAAAAAATAAATAAATAAATAAATAAACCTGAGCAGAAAAATAAAGCACATTTTTTTCCAGGAAACTTCCCTGTTCTCAAGCACAGAGAGAACTCAGTGGCACTTTCAGCAAACATATGCATCAATAAGTGCATTAATCATATCAATGTAAGAAGCTGGTCCAGTTCTGGTGGAATTCTTTGCTTACAAGTAAAAGAGAAAGGACGTCTTCGAAGATTGGCCAGATATGTCCAATCACTGCACCAATCCAAGGCATTATAGTTTGCAGTGCTTCCCACATTTTGCAAAATAAGTGCATTGATCACCAAATTGTTCTCAAAGAGGCATTTCCCTAGATTTCTATATATAATAAACAAAATAGTTTGCTTCTCAGATGAATCCTATAGTACCTGTGGTCTGTAGAGACCACCACTTTGTGTTAAAATCAGGCCACGTGTTCCCATTCTCAAAGTGATGTGAGTGATTAGGAGTGGGGGTCTGTAATCAGAGACAAGAAAAGGAGTTGAAGTGGATGGGAGAGAAGAAAGTGATATTTGTAGTTGTGAAGCTTTGGGCAAGATAAAGGTTGTGGGGCGCTAGTACATATAGGTATTAGAGTACTAGGTTTCTGCCCTTTGTGGGAGGAAATAGCTGAGGCTTATTTAAGAGAAAGTGATGAAATAAGGTATGTATCTAGTATATTCTAGTATTCTCTAGAGGAAGAATTTTATGAGTGGAGTGCAGGCTATAAAACTCCACGGGTCAGAAGAGTGGGATTCTACATCTATGTTTAAGTGGGTGGTCTCTATCAGTATTGCTATGCCGAATGGTACTCAGAGTGTCCACAATGCCCTGAGTCACCCAGGGTGAGGTGAGTCTAGTTTTGAGGTGGGCCTCACAAACAGGAGTTGGTTTGAAGAAGCAAAAACATCGGCCCACTGTCAAGTATCACAGAGTTCTGTGGTTCTCAACCCCAGGGCATGTTAGAATCTCTTGTAGATTTTCTTTTTAAATTTAAGTTATAGAAACATATACCTAGTAAAGTACAGAAATCCTAAGTGTATATCTTCATGAGTATTTAAAGAACCATCTCACACATACATCACCTGGGTCAGGATATAGACCACTGCCACACCCTACAAGCCCCCTGGAGCCCTTCCGAGTTAGTGCCTGCTGGACCCATGAAGGAAATCACCATCAGACTTGCTTCATCATAGCGTTGTTTTGCCTGCTTTTAAACTTTATCTGAATGAGATTATATAGTATATGCTCTTTTATGTCTGGATCTTTTGTCGGCATGATGTCTATGAAATTCATTCATGTTGTTACATATGGGAGTAGTTTGCTGTTTACCACAGGTGTATAAGATGGCTATGTTAACAGCTACACACAAATTTATAGCTCATTATATTTCTTGTTGCATTATTTTATTTTATATCTTGTTGAATTGAAATTTTTATTATCATAAATATCTTTCATCCCTAATATTTCCTGTCTTAAAATTTTGTTTGATCTTAGTAAAGTTATGCCAGCCTTTAAAAAAATATATATATATAAGAGGTTGCATGTGTTTTTTCCTATCCTTTTCAACATTTTTGTGTTCTCATACTTAAGGTATAAATTTATAAGGAAAGTTTATTATTTCTCTATATATTTATGTTTTTATCAATACATATTCTTATATATTTGTATATTTTACAAAGATATATATCTGATATATATATTTGACATATATGGTATATCTGTATTTAGTTTTTTAATTTGGATAATTTAGTCTATTTACATTTAATGTAATAACTGACATATCTGTATTTAAATATACTCACCATTAGTTTTCTATTTGTCCTATTTTATTCTTGTTCTTTTTTTTTTTTTTTGCCTTCTTTTGTATCAGTCTCGTACTTTTAAATTCATTTTTATTTCTATCAGTTGCATTGTAATATATTCTTTCATTCTCTTAGTGGCTACCTATAATGCATCCTTGACTTAATACAATGTACCTTCAATAAATACCTTTACTACTTCTCAGGTAATGCAAGGACTCAGAACACTTTGGTCTATTTATATCCTGTTCCACTTTTTTGTGCTATTGTTACCAATTGCTTTTATTTTACATTTATTGGAAACCTCATTAGACATTACTCTTACTAAAAAGGGAATATTGACTTAATATACCCATAGTCCTCCCATTTTAATATTATTTATTTCTTCCTACATTTGTTTGCTTCCATCTAGGGTAATTTCTCTGCTGCCTCAGAAACTCCCTTTACTACCTATTATCTATCTATATCTATCTCTCTCTCTATCTCTATCTCTCTATCTAGTCTTACTGGAATGTATTTTCTTAGCTTTTGCTGGTCAAAAATATTTATTTTACTTCGTTTTTGAAAGACATTTTTGCTAGATATGGAATTATAAGTTGACAGGTATTTTCTTTCTACACTGCAAAAATATCATTCCTTCATCTAGTGGCTTTGATCATTTCTATTAAACATCAGGTGTCAGTCTTATTGCATCTCTCAGAAGGTCATGTGTCTTTTATCTCTGGCAACTTTTACGATTTTTTTCTTTGTTATTATGAGGTGCCTAGGTTTGCTTTTCTTTGTATTTATGCTGCTCTTGCATTTATGGAGATTCTTGGATCTGTGGCTTTATATTTTTCATAAATTTCAGATTATCCTTGGACAGTTTTTCTTCACATATTTCTTCTGCTCCATTCTCTCTTCATGTCTTAAGTCCCTATTGTAAAATGTAGGCATTCTCTTTTAAGTTTTATTTTTATTCTTGAGAGAAATAGAGAGAGAATCCAAAGCAGGCTCTGTGCTAGCAGCTCATGGAGCTTGAAAATACAAACCCTGAGACATGACCTAACCTGAAATCAAGAGTCTGATGCTTAACTTACGGAGCCACCCAGGCGCCCTCAGAATGTAGGTATTTTTAGTATGTTCCATTTGAGTCTTGCCCTTTTTAATTTTATCCCCCCCCCCTTTTTTATCTCCCCAATCTGGATATTTTCTATTGACTACATCCAGATGCTTAATCCTCTTTGCTGGTTTGTCTGCTGTTACACCCATCTATTTAATTCTTTAGTATTGCCTTATTTATGGTTCTACAATTTTAATTTTCTGTATATTTTAGTTCACTGAAAAAATTACTCATCTCCCCATCTATTTCTTGAACACATTAATCGTAGGTATTTTTAAATCCGTGTCTGATAACTTCAATATTGTGATCACCTATGGTCTGTTTCCATTACATGTTTTTGTTCCTCTTGCCTTGTAGTCATTTGGTCCAGTTTTCTGGCATGCCTCTTAATTTGAATGCCAGATATTATCCATGAAAAATAATATGAGGCTCTGGAAGATTTTATCTTCCTTTAGAGTGGATTTAATATTCTTTTGGCAGGCTGATAGAATACAGGCAAATCACCTTAATGCAAGCAATTATGGCAATGACTTTAGGTTTTGGGAGGTGCATGTATTTTACTCCTAGGGAGTGGCACTTGGAATGTGGTAGGGAGAGTCTCAACTAAAATCCTCAAACATTTATAATGGTCTCATCTCCCTACCAGGCCCACCTCCACATTTAGTCTCTCCAGTACCATGAGACTGCACCAAATTCCTGTTCTAGCCTTTTTTTCGACCATATTCTTATAATTTTTGGAGTTGAGTACTTAATGCTATATGATACAGGTGGTTGAACCTGAAAGATACATCACACATGGAAAGGGCAGTGATACTTGGCCGGCCCTCCTTCCCCCTGTAGTCATGCCATCTGGCTAGCTGCCACGGTTGCTTGGACTAACAGAAGAGAGATGAAGGAAACAGTCTCTTAAGTGCCTCAGCCTTGTACAGAACCCTCACCTGCTCACTGTTCACTGGCCAAAAGTATCTACTAAGCCTCAATGTGACCATAGGTAAGGTGTGGAATATAAAAAAGTACTTGGAAAACTTATTTGGTACTGTCTGTGTCCGCTATATTCTTTTCGGTTATTTTTTCCTTAAAGGATGTTACACTGAATAAAGCTATTGATTTTTCCTGTGAATATGGCTTAGGTACATCTCATATATTTTAGACTATCTTCAGTCAGTATCCCTTTGGATAATTTTTTTTAAGTTTATTTATTTATTTTGAAAGAGAGACAGAGACAGTGGGGGAAGGACAGAGAGAGGGAGAGAGAGAGAATCCTAAGCAGGCTCTATACTGTCAGCACAGAGCCTGATGCAAGACTGGAACTCATGAACTGTGAGATCATGACCTGAGCCAAAGTCAAGAGTCAGATGATTAACAACTGAGCCACCCAGGCACCTTCTTTGGATACATATTTGTCTCCAGTCACACATATGTGAAAACATCTACAACTGTCTCCTAGATCTCCGATGTTCTTTTCTGTTTTGTTTTGTTTTTTAAATTTTTCCTCTATACATAAGTTTGGGTAATTTGACTCATGTTTAGGTTAAGTGACCTTTTTTAGTCTCAGTAGAAAGCCTAGGTGTTGACCAAAGTGCCTTGGGTGGTCAAACTCCAATGTGTCCTCGTCCCTGCATTACCTCAGAAATGCCTGTTATTCCGTGGCCACCAGCGGCTGCCCTCTGGCAGCCCCCCAAGTCTTCTCAGGGCATGCACAGTTTAAGATTCTTCCAAGGACGAAACCCTCCAAGTTTTCTGGCGCTCTTCAGCAGCTGCCTTCTCTCAGGTGTCCTGACCCACAGTCCCACATAATTTAGTGGCCCCATCACTGTTCTCTTCCCCCAACCAGACCTGCCTCTGCAGGGTCAGTCTCTACTTCTATTCGGAAAATGCCCCACGGAGAAACCCAGGAGGGCACTAAACACCGCGTCCTCCAGCAATTGCGCCCTGTGCGGGCTGCTACCCAGCCCCTGAGAAGGTCGCAGCGCATGCTCCATCCAGTTTCATCACCGCTCATGGCCCGATGAGCAACTCTGTGGCCGTTGAGACTGCAAGTCTGCATCGCGTATATTTTTAAAGGTGATTATTCTCATTTTGAGGATCTTCCATTTTTATGAAATGAAATGGTTCCTTGGGCTCTTTTTCTACTTGTTTTTCCATTCTTATGTTTTAGAGTTCTACTATTTTGACATCAAATAGCATAACTTACACATATACAAATTTTTGGAATGGATTGAGGCTCACTTTCAGTTTGATAGATAATTTCTTTTAAGATGATTATTTTATACGTCCATGAAATTATTACATCACCCTCATCCTATTTAGTATTTATTTAATCATTTCAATTATATTATTCAAAAGTTCTACATCCTTTTTTGATTTTGGCATACTTAATCTCTCAAACACAAATCATACTGTGCTAAGTTTTCTCACCATTATTGTGTTTTTATAAATTTTTATTTTTCATCTCAGTTTTTGCTGTTTATTTTTTATTTGAATATATTTTATGGGCCAAGCATGAATTGTTTTGTTAAAATAGGTACTTCTCAAATTCTGCTGTCATGTTTTAAAATGAGGGATCTGAACTATCAGGAAGTAATTCTAGTTTTCCTGAGGACACCCTTCATCAAATAACATTAATCATTCATGCTCGTGTAACATTATCTTGAATTAATAAGGAAACTACACAGTGGACTTCTATTTAAGAATAAAGATAGATCAATGTAATTTATTTCAATATGACTCATTGGGTGCCTAGAACTATGTGCCTACATTTTCTTTCCTGAATGAATAATACTTCAGGTCTCAGGAAATATTTGACTAGCTATGGTCAAACAAAATTTACCGAAAATACTTCAATATCTTAACCAGATTTCCCTTTATAAAGATAGAAACTGTATTTTCTTGCTTTTCACATAGGTACATTTTAAATCACGTTCATGAAAGCTGCTTTAAAACAGCAGGGGTTTTCCATCTGCCCATGTTCACCACCAATAGTAGTTGCTAATCAGTGGGCAAGGCTGGCAGCCGCTGACACAAAGCCATACTCCCAATTTTCTTTACTAATAGAATTTCAATGCTCTTTGGAATGCCAACCAGGTATCTCTAAAAAGTACTTCCTGGATTCCCTTGCAATAAAAGGTCATTGTTTTGCTTTGGACATTTTGATGTTTTGTTATTGGTTGAATGAACGTTTATGCCTTTCATTTAATTTTATATTTTTTACCCTAAATTATACCTTTTATTAATAGAAAACAATCTTCGTTATTAAATTTTAATTTCTTTGATTTCTAGATTGCTTAAAATTAGTTTTGCCACTTCAATTTTTTTATTATTGATTTTTGCCAGATGAATCATTGTCTATGCTTTTCTTTTTAAACTTCAAGTCTTCAGGTCATTTTGTTTTAGATCTGTTATTTTAGACAGTGTATAGCTCAATTTCATTTTTTTAAAATATAAGTGCCTTTGTCTTTTGATAGTTATATTCAGCCATTTAAGTTCCTGTCATCACTGGTGTGTTTGATCTGACATTGTCTTGTAACATGCTCTGAGTTCTTTTTTAATGACTCCGTGACATAGCATAGTCTATTTTTGTGATTAATGTTTATTATTTACTTTAAATAAGTGATGGAATTTTATTTGCTTTTATTTTGTATAGAAATTTATAAAGTATACATCCACTTTAAAATTCCACTAGTGGTAATGGGGAAAGATAGTTGCAAATGACATATCAGATGAAGGGCTAGTATCCAAAATCTGTAACAAACTCACCAAACTTCACATCCAAAAAACAAATAATCCAGTGAACAAATGGATAGAAGACATGAAGAGACACTTCTCAAAGAGGACATCCAGATGGCCAACAGACACATGAAACGATGCTCAGTGTCACTCATCATCAGGGAAATACAAATCAAAACCACACTGAGATACCACCTCACGCCAGTCAGAGTGGCTCAAATGAACAAATCAGGAGATTATAGATGCTGGTGAGGGTGTGGAGAAATGGGCACCCTCCTACACTGTTGGTGAGAATGTAAACTGGTGCAACCGCTCTGGAAAACAGTGTGGAGGTTCCTTAAAAAATTAACACTAGAACTCCCCAATGACCCAGCAATAGCACTGCTAGGGATTTGCCCCAGGGATACAGAAGTGCTGATGCATAGGAGCACATGTACCCCAATGTTCATAGCGGCACTGTCAACAATAGCCAAATCATGGAAAGAGCCTAAATGTCCATCAGCTGATGAATGGATCAAGAAGATTTGGTTTATCTATACAATGGAATACTATGTGGAAATGAGAAAGAATGAAATCTGGCCATTTATAGCAATGTGGATGGAACTTGAGGATGTTATGCTAAGTGAAATAAGTCAGGCAGAGAAGGACAGACGCCATATATTTTCACTTGTATGTGGAACAGAAGTAACTTAACAGAGGACCATGCGGGAGGGAAAGGGGAAAAAATAGTTAAGGAGAGGGAGGGAGGCAAACCATAAGAGACTCTTAAATACTGAGAACAAACTGAGGGTTGATGGGAGTAGGGGAGAGGGGGAAAAGGGATGATGGGGATGAAGGAAGGCACTTGTTGGGATGAGCAACCTGACAAGTTGAAACCAACTTGACAATAAACTATAAAAGAAAAAAAATAAAGTTCCACTAATGGTTATCTTTAAGTTAAAAAAAAAAAACTTTTCTAGTAGACCTTAATGGAGGTGGTAGGATATTACCTAACTAACATCTCTTTTCCTTTTTTGTTTTCCTTTTTTTTACGTTCATTTATTTTGGAGAGACAGAGCACCAGTAGGGGAAGGACAGAGAAACAAAGAGACACAGAATCGAAAGCAGGCTCCAGGCTCTGAGCAAGCTGTCAGCACAGAGCCTGACACAGGGCTCGAACCCACAAACTGTGAGAGCCAAAGTCAGACACTCAACTGACTGAGCCACCCAGGTGCCCCCAACATCTCTTTTTCTAAGTATATTTTCCTCTTACAGTCACGTAGAACAGAGATTCTTAACTGGGACAGTTTTCTTCCCCCAGAAGATAGTTGCCAATGTCTGAAAACATTATGGTTGTCAAAACCTGGGGAGAAATGGTGCTAACATCATCTAGTGAACAGAGGCCAAAGATACTGCCAAACATTCTACAATGAAAAAGACAGCCCCCGCAACAAAAAATTATCCAGCCCCAAATGTCAGTGGTGCAGAAGTTGAGAAACCCTAATCTAGTTAAACTCTTTTATCTTGCATATGAGGAGTGTTAAGACTCACAGATGTGAGGTGCCTTGTTCAAATTCAGTTAGCAAGGTAGGTGCCAGAATGAAGAAAATAATCTAACACTATCACTTTTTCCAGTGCAACACCTTACCTCCTTAACAGATGCTTATTTAAAACAAGCCCCTCCCTGTATATGTCAGATAAGTGCATGGAAGATGAAAGATGACAGAGATAGCTCCTTGGGTAGTAAATCAGAGACCATTTCTCCTTATTCAGCTTTTTAGCTGACTACGATCAAGTAAAACATGATTGGTACTACAAAGCTTTAGTAAATTAGAACAGCCATGTTAGCAGCAAGAACTTTGGGTTTTCTGCAAATATTAAATGTAAAATACACAGAATTTGAGAGAAGGAGGTTTCCTTTGAGGTCATCCCATTCCACCTCTCGTCTATCATGGTCCTCTAGACTGACTCTGCTTGGACAGTTTTAGGGAGGGGGAACTTAAGACACTCAGATGCTGGATGTAATGGTGATTACTCTAAATGCAAGGCAGAATAGAAATTACAACTGTGATTATTATGGTGACCATAAGGTAACAATTGAATTTATGTTCATAAATCAATCAGGAAAGAGTTTGTCAAACAGAACAATGTGGGTATTGTTGAGACGGAGATTCTAAGAGGGTATGGAGAAAGGTATGAGGTTCAGAAGTGCTTTGACAGGAAGGTGATTCAATCACACCTTCCAGGCCCTAAAGGGAGTCTCTGCCTCCAAGGCCAAAGGAGCCAACCCCCTCTAAGAACCTGAGTTCCTGGATCAGAATTATTACTTCTGCAGAGAAAATTGTGGGGAGAATTTCAAGATCCAGGCATGATGGCTGACTTTAACTGCTGAGTAATGAATGGCTACAAGAGGGAGGAAAATCCCAAAGGTTTTTAGGGGGGAATCAAGCTGATAAGAAGATCTCTAGAATATTGCCTGTTACCTATGTGACAAAGGAAGAGGAGTGGAAAACACTCTTTACTTGGATCAATATTTTGGATATGAACACAGATAAATCACCAAAATTAAAATAAAAATATGAATTCTGGTTTTAAAAACCATACTAGATTTATAAAAGTGGATTTGGTTCTATAATTAAATTTATTATATTTTTAAAATATTTATTTTTGAGAGAGAGCATGAGAGGGGGAGGGGCAGAGAGAGAGAGGGGAACAGAAGATTTGGAGTGGGATCTGCATTGACAGCAGACAGCCCAGACCTATGTGGGGCTCGAACTCATGAATTGTGAGATCACCATTGGAGCTGAAGTCAGACGCTCAATTGACCAAGCCACCCAGGTGCCCCTAAATTTTTTAGGGCCTCCAACCTGACCTCTTCTTCACAGTCCCTTAGTCTTCTCCAACTCAATTAATGGTACTACCGTCTCCTCAGGTGCTTAAGCTATAACTGTAGAGGTTATTTTTTATTCCTTGCCCCTCAGCATCCTCCATAATGATTCCAATACCATATTATATGGATGCTAGCTCCTAAAATCATCTTAAGTACAAACACTTGAAATATCTTCACTACCATGATCCAAGTACAGGCCTCCATAGTCTCTTCTTTGGAAAACTGCCACATTTGTTTGATTGCCTAATCTGACCTCTTGTAATCTATTCTCTACACAGCAGCAAGAGGTTGTTTTTTGTTTCAAACAGAAATCAGGGGCACCTGGGTGGCTCAATTGGCTAAGCTTCCAACTTTGGCTCAGGTCATGATCTCACAGTTTGTGAGTTCAAGTCCCACATCAGGCTCTGTGCTGACAGCTCAGAGCCTGGAGCCTGCTTCAGATTCTCTGTCTCCTTCTCTCTCTGCCCCTCCCTTGCTTGTGCTCAGTTTCTCTCTCAAAAATAAATAAACATTTTTAAAAAACCCCATAAATCAAAGGATGTCACTGTCTTCTTCCTGGATATGGCCAAATATTCCATCAAGAACATGTATAATGGTGAGGAGGAGGAGGAGGATAATGCTTTTAGTTTGGGTACTGTTATCAAATGATGTAGTTTTTACTGATTCACATTCTATGAATGAGGCTATTGATGTTCAACAAGGTTAAAGAACTTGCTCAAGATGACAAAAATCAGGCAGTTCCTGAATTGTGCATGATTCAGGTCTGTTTGATCTGAAGATTGTACTGGCTGCTCTTGCTCCTGCTCTGCTCTTGGGAAAAGAGAAGTCCTCTCTTCTTCGTGGCCAGGAAGTGCTTTTTATGTGTTTCCATAGCTGACTCTTCCATAAGCACAGGGGGAATTCTACTTCTTATATATTAATACTGTGAATGTAAACTGGCTGTTGTTAGATTTTCAGGAGTTCTGCATTATTATGTAAGAAAATAACAGAAGGAACAAGAAAAATAATTATGGCATTTCTAAGGCTAAGCTTCAATGATTCTTTTCTTACAATGAAACATAATTTTAATTTTTCTTAAGCAAATGGGGTTTAACAAAAAATACCAGCCTAATAATGACAAAGTGAATTTTAAAAAGCTTCAGCCTGTTTTTCAAGTGAACTTGGAACATTATTATCAAGAAAATTCAGTTTTTAATGGTATTTTGCATTTCACATTCAGTTTAATTTAATACAATGTATTCAATATGTAGATGGGGAGGGAAGGCTTTAGAGAAAAGGAAGCTGATTGATATTCAATGGTAGACCAGATTTGGGCCAAAAGTCTATGCTTATCACCTACTAGATGTATGAAAAAATAGAAGTCAACAGCTCTCTCTAAATATCAGTTAAACTCACTGAAGAGTGGAGGCTAATTCGTACCTCCAAACATTGTTGTGGCGGTTAATTGGGACAACATATTCTAAGATGCCTACCATTATGCCCAGGCCTTAGAAAGGTTTCAAAAGAACGGGTTGTACCTGAAGTGTAACAGATTCACAAGCAATGCAGGATTATAGAGACTGGAGGAGGTCAGAGTAAATGAGTGATATAGGAAAGACTTCACGGAGTCGGTCACATTTCAGTGGGCATTTGAAGAATGGTTGAAATGTCATGGGTGGAGATTGGTAATAACAAAATTCCAGTACAGTACATGGATTAAATAAGGCCAGAAAAGAGGAATCACTAGTGGTGAAAATTGGCTTGGTATAAAAGGTTAACAGAAGGAGAGATGAGGAATTAATAGTTCAATGAGATCGATCTATTCCATTTTAACCAAATCTAAAAATACTATCCAGTCAAGATGCACTATGATTTCATGCTCCCTTCAGAGAGAAAAAAAAAAAAAACCCAGCCAACTCACAGTGCCATAAAATATTTATTTTATTGTAAGAGCTCTTTTAGAATTGGACATCCTATGTTATTCTCATGCAGCAGACGGCAAGAAAACAAAGGAGAATAAACCGGCTTCAGAATGCCTAATGCCATACCACTTCCAGAATTCCGCGTCATGTGTGCATTTGGGACAATATTGTCCTCTGTGCCCCGGAAAGCTCTGATAATGAGGTATGTCTTAAAGAAGTGCTCGCTGTTGTGCGTGCGGCTTCCTCCACACTCCCCGCACTTCTGCAAACTCTTATGTGTGTTCTCAGGCAGTGAGAACCATATCACGCCCACCACATGGCCGCCAGACATGTTAAGACACAAGCTGATTTCAGAGTTGTTAAAATGTGGGGAGGGAAGTGTGTTTTTTAGAAAGTCTTTGAAAGTCAGTGGCTGTGAAAGGCCCTGAGAATGTATTCTGCTCTTGGGTGATTCACTCCAGCAGCAGGGTGTGGGGCAGAAGTGCAAGAAGGGGAAGCTCTGAGGTCTGTGGGCTGGTGAGAGATGAACATGGTCTCAACCAAGTGAACAGCTGGGACAATGGAAAGAAGACTAGAGACTTTCCACGGGAATGCTACTCTACTGAGCAAGTTCATACTGTCCCATTGTGGTGTATGCATAACATCTAGCCTTTTAAGTTAAATTGGAGTTTTCAGCAATCATGTCTGGGCCATGAAATGGGAATGGGGAGATTTATTAAAGTAATTTGGGAAGCTCCAGTTGTCCCGAATGACCACAAATGGTTTCCACCTTTTGATTCTTTAATGCATGTCAGGCCCTGAGCTAGGTACAGAATAAGCCAAGATGGGCATGACTCAGTCCCGGCCCGAGAAGCCCACAGTCTTATAGGGAAGACAGAGAGAACACGAGTTAGAATACCACTGGGTCCATTCTGTGCAGAGTGGTGCAGGGGAAGAAGTGTAGGCACAGAGGACAGAGCATCCAATGCCTCCAGGGTAGCATAAAGTGGCATAAAAGGAGCAGCAGACCTAATGTTGATCAAGACACCTGAAAGCAGAAACAGGGAGAGGACAGGCTGAGCCTCTCTGCTCAGAATTCAAATCTCCTTCAGCGGGTTGCTTTATTCCTCATTTCCTTCAAGGCAGGGTATACATGCAGGTTCCTAGGTCAAGCAGTCCTAATGGACACAAACAAAACTCTCACATCATTTGTATGCCCTGTCTCCCCGCAAGGGCCCAGGAAGTATCCAGAACACAATACGGGCTTGGACAGTGGGTCTTCCCCTCTCTGAAGTATGAACCGAGTTGGAGACCTCCCCTCTCCAGTTCCCCACTACTCTGGGAGTGTACCTTCCCTATGGAGGAAGAAAATCTGAGCAGCTCTTTTTACAAGCTGATATGTCTTTGCCTTGTGGGGAAAAAAAAAGTACCTCTTGCGATTTTACTTTGTCTTAGTGAGGAAGTGGATTGAATTTTCTGCTAGATCAACATGTGGGACTTGCGCCCAGAAAAACTTCCAGGGGGAGAATGTGGCAATAGATGTAGATGCTGCTGTCTTGAGTCATTATGCCAATGATTGGTGTGGTTCTCTGCAGGGTCTATCTCCCTGAAGGAAACCCCAGATTAGACATAAAGATGCCACTTGAGGCTACTGTTCCGTCAATTGCTGAGAATAGCTTTCCAAAATTCATGTGTGTGTGTGTGTGTGTGTGTGTGTGTGTGTGTGTGTGTGTGTATTGAATGCTAAAACGGAGTATGAAAATTGAGAATAAAATTTGTCTAGATTAAGCCTCCTGCTGAGGCCTAGATATTGGTGAAAGAAATAAATCTCTTTGGTGGAGTTGTTATCCATATGTTTATGATATTTTAGATTTAATCTTCTATATTTAATGCTGAAGAGATTTTCTAGGAAGAGTAAATCCAACCGTGGTAATGAACAAATGGCAAAATACAAAATGGCTCAATGCAAAATGATGAGAGAAGTCGATTTCTTACTCACATAGAGTTTGAAATGAGTGTTTGTAATTGGCAAGCAGCAATCATCCACCCAGCCTCTCTCTTGCTGTTTCAAAATTTACTGTGCTCACTTATGGGAACCTAGCAAGTAGACCAAGGCATCATGGATGATCCATGGGTTGTTTCTGGGAGATAGGCTTGAAAGGAACCCTATCACTTCTGCTCACATTTCATAGATGAAAACCTAGTAACCTGTATACATCTGACTACAAGAAATCCAGTGAGGTAGACTAGCCATATGTTTACGAAGTCGAGGAAATAGATGATAGGTTGAAGAACAGTTAGCCAGTCTGCCACTGTTTATACCTCTTTTCACCAAAGATGGTATTTGTCCTGCATTCTTGTCATATGAAAATATATTCAATCTCCTTATCAAGGAAGGAAACTAAAGTCCCACATTGTCACCACATCCAACTTTGATCTCTATGTGATATACAGCCTTCTCCATTGGTCTAGATGACCCAGTGAATAAGTCATTTGCCCCCCAAACATTCCACAAGCAGCAATGGAGTGTGAGTAGGGTAGCAGAAAACTCCCATTCAGGAAAAAAAAAAAAGCATTCATCTTGCACCCGTCCTTAGTAATGATGGGATCTGCTGGGCCAGCACTGGGAAGGCCACCTAATCTAAAAGTTTCTCCTCTAAGCCTTCATTCTGCTCTATAAAAGCAGAATGCCACCCTCAAGAGTGCCACCCTCAGGGTTTTTGTTAGTTTGTTCCTTTTGTTTTGGTTTGGTTAGTTTTTTACATGCTTTCCTCTTTTACTCCTGAAGTGGGCATTGGAGAACAGGCCTTTCTTGAAGGATGTGGGACTTTTATAGCCCGTCTTCTGCTTTTGTAAGGTTGGTTTCCCAAAGATTATTTTAAGGGCTAAACTGTCAAAGAAGGTCTTAAGCCCAGAATCATGGTTTCTTTGACAATATAAGTCCCTCAAAAACTGTGTGGGCTTTTGATCTATTTGCTTCAGTAAATCTCACGTACAAGTACCAATACCCACATCATTTCCTAGACTACTTTTTAATCAGCTTTGTTTCCTCACCTCTCTTTCTTCCCTTCTAGCTTCCCCTCTCCTGTCCATCTTTCTATAAAGTTAGTGGTGGCCATTTTGAAGCTACCTAAAACAATATGTTTTGGGGAGAAGGTAACATGCTTAATTTGATTTTTGTTATAGAACTTGGTCACTCTGTGCTACTACCTCTGGACACTTGATGTTACCCGATAGTTGGACTTTCAATATCACCACTGCTGGAAATAATTTCTCAGCTATTCCAGTGTCTTTTGATTGGGAGCACTGATCAGGTTAAATTCCCAGGGAATATGGAAAAGGAGCAATTGGTCTTGCTGGCTTCCTGTGTATGGAGATGTGACCCTCTGTCTTACCATGACTCAGTCCCTTTATGAGCTCAAGAGCCATGTGTATCCTCTTCGTTTTCAAAAACAGTACTATCAACTAACTATCTGGCTTGGGGGGAAAATGCACCAGAATTTCCCCCAAAAGGAGACAACTAAAGTCATATCAAGTGTTCTATCCTGTTCCGTGCCTGGGATCTCCACATTGTACTCCTCTATTTTCTTTCACAGTTAGTCTACAACTATAAACTAAATTGGAAAATTCACCATCAAGAACCCATAGCTGGAGAAAAAAATGAAACAAAAGGGAATTTAGGTAAAATATATAAATATATGTACTTGAGATAATACAGAAGGGATTTCTGGTAGAAACTGTGCTTTTAGGCAAGAGATCATGGAGCCGTGGCTGGCTAGTATTGGTACTTTCTCACTTTCCTACCAGTTTATGTATACCTTCATTTCTTTTTTAAAATCTTTTAATGTTTGTTTATTTTTGAAAGAGAGACAGAGCATGAGCAGGGGAGGGGCAGAGATAGAGGGAAATACAGAATCTGAAGCAGGCTGCAGGCTCTGAGCTGTCAGCACAGAGCTGGATGTGGGGCTTGAACTCATGAGCCTTGAGATCATGACCTGAGCTAAAGTAGGACATTTAACCAATTGAGCCATGCAGGGGCCCCTTTATACCCTTATTTCTGAGAGATGTGAGTCCCTGGCAGTCTTTCCCGTATAGGACCACAGTACTTTTCTATGACCTTTTGCTATTAGGCGTGGGAATATGAGGACATCATCTGGGTTTCACCCACATTCCTCTCCAGCTATAGTGTCCAAAAAATGACTCTATATTTCCTTGACAATTATGATCAATAATTACAGTCAACACTGTGACCTCCTTTTATGTCTATTTAACTTAGTGGCTTGAAGAACCCCAATGGCCATGTTCCAATTCAATGGAATCATTGCAGTGTCTTGTGATAGAAGCATTACTCCTTCATGATTCGATGTATGCACTAGACCCATGTAATCATTGACTTGTGAGTTAGTGGAGGGGCACAGTTGCCCATAAATAAATTGTGGCACACATCTGCAGAGGAGAATTAACCCCGAGGCAAAACATACTAGTCCTTGTCAGGTAAAAGCATACTGCCTTGGTTACTTCTCTTTAGCAGAAAGCAGTAAAAAATACTTGTCAGTTTAATCACTGTATGCCAGGTATTGGGGCTGTATCTCTCGTGCCAATTCACAGCTGTAATTGAGCCATTCCACATGATCAACTTTATAATAATCCTCTCTTTCATAGACCAGTGTAAGTTCTTTATATTTAACTTGAGACAACCAGAGATATGAGTGAAGTCACCACCGCTGCAAGTTTTCAGACTGAAAGTGGCACTAACTCTAAATCACACAGGGATGCAATATTATTTTTTTATTTATTTAACATGAAGGAAAAGCTTCAGGTTTCCTGCCTTGCCCGTCCTACCACAATAGCTTCAGTCAAGGGTCTGGGAATCAATGTTGGAATTCTGCTTGTGGCTGAAGATTTTATTTCCACTTCTGCATTCAAGAACAGGAAATATATTACAAGGCAGATCTGGGTCTCACTCTGCCTACCAGGGAGGTGGGCTAAAGTTATTACTTTTCGTTGATTTTAATAGTATCCCCCAAATTTCTCTGAGGAAGGCTAGAATGTAGATTCCTTTTTTTTTTTTAATGATTGTGGTTATAATATCCTTTCTCAAAGGTAAATACTCTACTCCATTTAAAAAGCTCCAGATCCAGGAATAGATGAGTGGCCATTATTATTAATTGTGTGAAGTAGTGACTGTGGAAAACAGTATGGAGGTTCCTCAAAAAATTAAAAACAGAAATGCCCTGTGATCCAATAATTCCATTATTGGATATTTACCCAAAGTAAAGGAAAAGAATAATTTGAAAAGATATAAGCTTCAACTTGACTTTAAAACTGACTTCCTTCCTCCTTTGATAAGTACCTTCAGAAAAGATTTCTAGCGGGGAACCTTGCTGCCTCAGTTGGTTGAGGGTCTGACTTCAGCTCAGGTCATAATCTTGTGGTTTGTGAGTTCAAGCTCTGTGAAGACAAGCTCAGAGCCTGGATTCTACTTGGGATTCACTGTCTCCCTCTCTCTCTCTGCCCTCTCCGCTTGTGCTCTTTCTCTCTTGTTCTCGAAAACAAAATAAAAAAAGAAACAATTTCTATAAATATTTCTTATGTCTGCCTATAAAAATTAGCAGTTATTAAAGTTTTTAGCAGCTTACTATGGAAATGTTCCACTACAAAGAAACAATGAAAGAATTCTACAGTAAACACATGTATACCCATTACCTAGATTCTACCATTAACATTTACCATATGTGTTTTATCATATATCTGTTTCTTATTCCTCTTTCTTTATTTTTCTTTTATGTGTTCCAGATTTGATACCACTTCCTCTAAATAATTCAGCATGCCCAGGAGTTTTGACAAATATATGCCCCTGTGTAACCCAACTTATTAATATATAGAACCTGGGTCTTTCAGGTAGGTGTTCTCTTTTTTCGCTTAAGTTTGAAACATACTTCTGGAGTATGTTGAGTTATTATGTTACTTATGAACTGGGGACAGTGAAAAGTGGCCAAGGTTTGGAATATGAGGAAAATTGATTTCCTCTTCTTTAGCTACTTACTGGGGCAATGAGAGCACATCACTAAACCAGAGGATTCGGTTTGGCAGGCAGAGGAGGGTCAGAATTTGTATATGAAATAAGATTCTGATAGCTTGTCATTTGGTCTGTCATTTTTTTTCCTCTGGTTGTTTTTTCTGTTTCCTGTATTCCTGTGGGTTACTTGAACCTTGTCTTAGGGTTCCATTTTAATTTATCTATAGTGCATGTGAGTGCATCTCTTTGTATGAAACTTTATTTCTCTAGATATTATTTAAACAAACATAACTTACCAAAAGTATATCACTCTTGACATTTTACCAGTTCATATAAAATGTGGAACTCCTATCCTACATTAGGTTTTTTTGTGTTTTGCCATTTTTAATACAATGCCTTAAATATTTCCTCTACATATATTGACAATTACAACTAACAGTGCTGTGAATTTTGCTTCAAACATCACACACAATTTTGAAAACTCAAGAGGAGAAAGAAAGTACAAGGTCCTTAACCATATTTATTTTTCTCTCTTTCTTGAATCGTGCTTGATGTTCCTAGATTTGTTCTTTTACATTCCCTGTCTATTTTAAGAATTTCCTTTAGCCATTCTTCTAGGGTAAATCTTCAGGTAACAAATGCTCTTAGTTTTCCTTCATCTGAGAATGACAAGCCTGGAGGATATTCTTCCTGGATATAGAATTTGGGCTTGTTAACTCTCTCCTTTCAGCACTTAAAAACTATGGTGTTCCACCTGGTCATTAATAGACGCCTGCTGTCATTTCGATTGTTTCTTTCTTGTAGGTAAGGTGTCACTTCTCTCTCACTGCTTTCAAGATTTTTTGTCTTTGGTTTTTAGAAGTTTGACTATAATGGGTCTTAGTGTGCATTGCTTTGAATTTATTCTCATTGGGGTTTTTGAATCTAGGTTCATGCAATTTGCCAAATTTGGGAAATTTTTACTTGTAATTTCTTTGAATTTTTTCAGTCCCGCCCTCTTTCTCCTCTACATCTGAGATTTTTATGACATGAATGTTGGATATTTTGTCATATCCAAAGACTATTCCTTTTAGTTCCGTGTACATTCTCTCTGTTATTCAGACTGGGCAATGTCTGTTGTTCTATCTTCCAGTTCACTGATTCTTTCCTCTGTCCTTTTTATTCTACTATTGAGCCCATCAACTGAGTTTTTCATTTTGGTTAGTGTGTAATTCAGTTCTAAATTTTCCTATTGGTCCTTTTTTACATCTTTCATTTATTTGCAGAGATTTTTTTTTCTTTTTCATTTGTCCCAGGTCTGTTTGTAATTACTTACCAAGGCATTTTTCTTTTTGATGGTTGCTTGAAAATCCTTGTGAGATACTTTTAACATCTGTGAGATCTTGATGTTACGTGGTTGCTTGTCTTTTCTCATTCAAATTGAGATTTTTCCTGTTTTTAGTGTGATAAGTGATTTCTGATCGTATCTGGGCATTATGTTATGGAACTCTGCACCTTATTTAAATTATTAGATCTTCTATTTCCACATGCCTCCTCTGACACAAGACTAGTGGAGGAAAGAAGTTTCCCCTTTGCTACTGCCTTATGGATCTTTATTTGACTGTGACATAATTAAGAATTTTTTATTGTTCGGCCACTAACGCTAAGATTGGAACAGTAGCTAGGACCAATTAGCCTAATAGTTAAGAAAACCATATATTTGTTTATCTGATCTATGAAGATCACTGATTCATTTCTCCTTTTTTTTTCATTAATGGGCATCATATAGTGTGTGAGTAGGAGATGTGAGGATGTGGGTGGGGAAATTTGGAGTGGGGGAACAGCAGTTTCTATCTGTGCTTATTTAGAGGTATTGAGTCAGTTAACATTTATTTACTGGGCCAAAAAGCTCAATGGGATGGTTTCTCCTGACGACCCCCCACCCAGGAGGAAATAAATCCCCAGTTGTGCACTGATGAACATTTGCTTCCTGGGATGCTCTTCTGTCACTGGGCACAGTGCAGCAGTTCTCGTGGTCTGAAGAGAGAATGGTACACCTTACACTGAAGAATGTTCTGTCTTCCCCTCGGGTTCCAGCATGCTATTTGTAATAACTCTGAAATGTGTGTCCAGCAGATGCTGCTCATGCAAGAAACACGACATGAAGTACAACCATACTCTGTGGCCCAATGGAGGAGGTAAGTCCATTAAATGACACCAACTACTTCTGTCTTCCACATCAGCACTCAGATCCTGGTTTCAGGAGAAGCCACCAGAACCTTCTTCCAAGAGGAGATTTTCCTCTCATCCCTGGTGAAAGGGAGAGAGTAAGGTGACTGCCTCTGCCCCCTCTACCAACTCTGCAGCCTGACTCTGAGCAGAGGGCCCTGTGCTTCCAATTAAGTCACATTAGGTAGGTGCAAGCCTGTTGTAACATGTAACATGTATGACATGCATGTTGTGAGGTAACATGGTGTTGAAGGTATTTTCAAATACCATCTCCACTACCTTCTAGCTAGGTAATGTTGGGAATATTCCTCGACTTCTCTGGTCTCATTTTCTCAGCTCTAAAATGGGGCCTCTAAGACCTATTCCTCAGGGTGGAATTAAGAGGAATAGCATGTGAAGCCCTTAGCTCTGTCTGGCACACAGTTAGTGCTCAACAAGTGTTAGTTCTCCTCCTTCCCCTTTCCCATCCGCACAATACCCCCTACGTGTAGCACAGAGACGATTCTTGTGTTCCTGCCAGTACATCTCTGGAAAGAGGGAAAGAGACTTCTTCAAGTATGGTTATATAGGCTCTCTATCAAGTAACTGGCTACTTTCATAAGTAAACGCTTTGAATAATGTCCCAATTCTTCTCCACCACAGACTCCATTGGATCAAGATAGAAGGAAGGTAGTAGAATGGTGTCAGAAGACTGGCTAGAAGGTCTACTTTCCAGTGATTGCAGTGTTGGTTAAATTAGAAATCTCTCCAGACCTCAGTTTACTTGTCTGGAAAATGTTAGTGATATCTTCCACAGAAAACTTTGTGAAATGCAAAACCTAGTTCAAATATGGGGCATTTCAGTAAAGACTTTTTTGCTATTTATTTATTTTTGTCTGCCCCATTTTTCTATATGTCCAGGTCTCAGGGCTATACGCGTCTTCCCCAGATCACGAAAGAGCTGTGTCGAGTGTATAGGAGCAATGCGATGGCTGGGTTATCCACTCATGCCCCTGGACTCACACCATCTTTCCTTGCTCATGTTAAGAATTTTGGTTTCAAAAGAAAAAAGAATCTTTGGTTTCAATGTATGCTACTCTAAAACGTCCCCAGCAGAGGAGAGCACAGGGAGAAAGTCCTATCTTTCCACAAGATTTTATTTGTTGTACTCTTGTTTCAGTTCAACCACAGATCCCAACATGATTTGTACATCTTTGTTAAAATTTACTGCCCTCACCCCAATTCAGGGCTGGCCATTTTAAAAATAGAGCAGTCTAAAAGTTAACATAGCCAGCAGACATGAAATACACGTATGGCTAAGGTGTCTGAGATATTGTTACCAGGGGAGTCATCTGTTTGAATTTTCTGACTTCACTCAAAAAGCCTAACCACCTTGATATTTGTTTAAACTTGAATTCAATCCCATTAAGGTGTAACACTGTTGTCTCACTTATATGTTAACAGAGCCTTGTACATTTGAGAATATATTTTCTTACAGTCAGAGGCCTTTGGACCTCTGCTTTATTTCACAGCTGTCTACACTTGAAGCCACGTTTTTGGACATCGACTTTTAATTTTCCTGCCTTCTGCCTCTTTGGAATCAGTTCAAGTTCTCCTCCAATGCTATATGGGGACTTGCTTAGGGGGCACCATACATTTTTCCAAGGAAGAGTTTTGAAAAGGGAGTAAAATAACATTATGGAAATCTTATGTTCCAACTCTGTTCTGACTCATTAATTCTCTCTGTGTGATACCTCGATGATCCAAATCATCTACATGCCTTCAAACAGGCTCTGCTTTCTTGAGTTGAGTTTGGTTCCTTTGTATGGTTCCACCGCTGTCGAGAAGGTTTTCCTCAGTCCTTGGACACTGACACGATGTAAGCTCGTGTTCAACTCCGGCTGCTGCTTTTTTTTTTTTTTCCCCTCTCACTTGGGTCTCCTGAGCTAAATGAGTCCTGCACAATTTATCTCATGCCTTATTGCAGCTGTTACCACTTTGCTCCAAAAATGTTTTCCTCATATTTGATTACTTTGTCACTCAGGCTTATCGTTATGTTGACATATTATTCACTCCTGTGTCTCGTTAACTTAACATTCTGATGTGCTGTACAAAATAGCAAACATACTTGAAGTCTGGAAGCTGCAGTCCTGGGTGGAAAAAGGACTTATTTGTAAATTTGTCACTCTAATTGAACACGCTGCAAATCTAGTCTACCATCATTTCATTTCTTTTGATGCAAAGCAAAGAATGGTGTATTTCTGGAAACTAGTAAAATTCTTATATACAGTCATAGATATTTCAGAAAGAAAAAAGAAGTCCACTTATCGTTGTTTCCTTCCTTTACTTGTTTCCAAAGGTTTTCTTAGACTGCTGGCAGTATATGCCATAATATTTGTCAGGATTTATTTTTAAATTCCTCTTTCATCAAGGAGGATTCTCCCCTTTGAGAACTCGATATTCCTGTAAGCTCTTACTATGGGGAACTATCTCCCACAACTACCCTTAATTTTAATGTTCCTAATTTTATCCTGTAGTTTCCAGTTAGAAACTGGAGGAACTTTTCCTTGCTCTTTGTTCATAGAATCTTAGACCTAGAAAGAAACTTAGAGAATGTCTAGTCCATCTTCCTGATTTTTCAGATACCAAAGTTCAGGGTAGCTGAATAGACTGTCTGCTGCCACAAAATTGGTCTTAGCAGAACTGGAAGCAAAGCTCATGTCTTCAGATTCCTAGCCTGGATCTTTCAACCTCTCTGACGTTCAAAGACCCGGCATATTTTAACGTGTTATTGTCAAGGTCTGTGAATTTTCTTCCTAGAATGTGTCACCTGGATATGCCTCAGGCTCCATAATGCCCTCATTAGCTAAGACCCCTCTTTGGTGATGGGACACCTGAACAGGTAAAGACTCACGAGAGGCCCTGATTGATTCATTCACTTTGTGAAGCGAAGATGCCATCATCATCTTCACCTGAGGAGCAATAAGCTGAGAACCATTCCTAGGACCTACAAGATTCTCCATAAATGTTTGTTGAAGAAATGAATCCATGAAAAAAATCTCTTGTCTTACAACTTTGTGTGAATAATGAGGCATGTAAAAGATGGAAAAAAGATTTACTACCGTCGTGAAAATGTAATCTTGAAGCTGAAAGCACAGGTGGGAAGTAGCAATGTAAGAAACTGTATTTAATTGCTAGAATATGAGTGCTGTAAAAGTTCAGAAATGAAAAACTAATACAGCCAGAGTCTATAAACATATAAGCAGTGTGGATAGAGTCAACACCAATAGATGTTGTGGAAAATAAGGTACGTCTCTAGTTTGAAAGGCATATCTTCTTGACAAATAAAGAGAGGGGAAGTAAGGAAAAAATGATTTTCAACAGAGAAATTGAGAAAAACTTCAGTAGCTTAAGGATGAGAAAGAGAAAGAAAGCAGAGTCTGCTTGACTAATGTAAGTCATTTCATGAATAATAGATTCATAGTTTTTAATTCATGGTTTAAAAGTGTAAATCCTTTTGTTATGTGGGTTTTAAGAGCACCTCATGAATGTACTCCAGGGCCTTTGTCTCGCTGCTGAGACCTTCTACTAAGTAGAGCAAATAACTTTCCCAATTAACTCATTTATGATAACCTAAATTCTCATTAATTTTTAGAATTGAATTGGGAGGGACGAAGGTATTTCTTCACTAATGCTTCAAAACATAAGGTAACTACTTACCTTGGTGAGTAGTTTAGATTTTTTGGTCACAGTTTTGGAGCGTCTCTTTAGAGAAAACTGGACGTTGGATAGCCGCAGTGTTAAGGCTGGCCTGTCCTCAAGGTCTAGGTCTTTCCTGACCATGGAAACACTCCCTCTATATGGGCTTTGACTTCATTTTCCCTGTCTGAAAAATGTAAATTCCATCCCAAGACTTGCTTCTCTTTTGGACTAGAGGAAGTGCATTGGGCTGAACATCAGAAAGCCTGGGCTCTGGCTACCCACCTGGAGCAGTGAACCTCAGCCTCCCGTGGCCTCAGTTTCCTTCTGTGCTAAATTAGAGCTATGTTCCGAGTCTACTTCCTCTCAAAAATCTATGCATTAGGAAAGGCTCTCTGCTTGCAAGCACCCAAAGGAGTGCACAGAAAGATAGAATTGGAGTCTAAAAAGAAGTCGCATAAGCAGGCCTCAGAAAGGAAAAGAGTAGGAAGGGTCAAGGTTCAGAGGGGCAGGATGTAACCACCCCGTCCCTCAGGATGCTTTCATAGGATGCATGTCACACCACCTGAGGTTCGACTTCCTATATCCAAGCGTTCGATTGTATGATGCTCCTTCCTAGGTCAGCGGTGGGCCTCCAAGCCTGGCCAGGCCTAACCAATGTTCTCTTCCTACAGGTAGAAGTTCAGAAAAACTGACTGACAGAATACAACGGTGAGAAGATATGTTCTCAGGGGAATCAGGCTGCAGATTTTAAGGGGCATGTCAGGGTCTTGCCTCTAATAGACTATCTACCATGTATTTTCTTTCTTTTCTTTTCTTCTTTTATTTATTTGTTTGTTTATGACACACCACAGGACAGGAGGAATATCCTCAGAACAGAAATATAGAGAGGAGCCCAGAGGCACACAGAAAATAGTGACGCAGACACACATAGACTTACACGATGGCCACAGGACACACCATGCACACAGAGATAAGTCCAGGGACACAAGCTATGCAGACATACAGGAGGAGACATGACGCCAGCATACCTCCCCGCCCCCGGGGTGCACAGTTCTGGGAACACTCGACACACTTGGATACATACATAGAATACACACCCATAGAGATGTACGAGGTACACACAGACACACAAAGTTCACAGACACACAAATATAGAGGGCATAAAGCTAAGTGAAATAAGTCACACAAAGACAAATACAATATGATTTCACTCACACGTGAAATTTAAGAAACAAAACAGATGAACAAAGAGACAAACAAAACAACAGAAACCCAGAGTCCTAAATACAGAGCATACACTGATGGTGTCAGAGGGGAGGTGGGGGAGGGGTGAAATGGATAAAGGGGATTAAGAGTAGATATGCACACTTTTGTTGGAAACAGTAACCAGATTTTGCTTTAGGGAATGCTCTCCTGCCATCAGATACAGGCTTCAGAGATGTTTTAGCAATCTATCACTGCAACAAAAGCCACCCCAAACATAGTGGCTGGCTGAAGATAAAGCCATGACGTTGCCCATGATTCTTAGGGGCAGGGCTTTGGGCAGGGCTCAGGGAGGATGGCCTTTCTCTGCTCCACATGGTGTCAGCTGCAGAGGCTGCACTGGAGCCGGGGACCATCACAATGGCCTCTCACAAGTCAGGCCGCTAGTGCTGGCTGTCAGCCCGGAGCCCTGAACCACACTGATGCTTAGCTTCCTCCCATCCCCAGCCTGCATCCCTTCACCAATCCTCACTCCGGTCCCTGCTTCTAGGAAACTTGGCCTGTGTCCCTTTGTCCTCACCTGCACGTGACAGGGGTGTAGCTAAATTGTGTGTGGAGGCCTTTCAGGCTGGGCCTGGGCACACCAGTCTCTCCTGTTCCCTTCTGTCTTCCTCCCTGAGTGAAAGGGGTGTTTTCACCAGATCCTGAAATCCAGACCGTTCAATGGGCAGTAGAAGGTTCATAATCTTTCAAGTCACACTGATCTAAATATACTTCTGGCTGTGAGGCCACAGACCTACTCCTTAACTATTCTGAGCCCCAGTTTACTCATCAGGAAGATGGGGTTATCTATATATATCTCAGAGGATTGTTATGAGAATTAACTGCAGTAAAACATATGAGGCACAACTAGAGGGCCTGGTATGTAGAAGGTACTTAATAAATGTTATTTCCTCTTTCTTCTTTGCTAAATGGCTCCATCCTTCTGGGACTTTATTACATTCCCCCGGGAAGACAAAGATCAAAAATTCTGGTATACTATGTTTTCCCATGACATAGGGAACACATAGGGTATTTGAGGGGTAACATTGCTGAAATGATGTCCTTGGGGAGTACAGTGACTTGGTGTGAAGTGTCAATAGCTGAGGTTTGATCCTGACTCCTAACGCAGGCCTCTGGCAGGATCTTTGAGAGCCATGATTCCCTAGTGTTTAAAGAAATAAAAATTACACTAATTTCAGCTGTTTTGTTTCCAAGGTTACAGGATTCAATAAAGAAAACAAGATGAGAAAAGGGATTTCTACCTTTTTCATATTTATGGAACACATGCCCACCAACCCCATCCCTGCCGCAATTTAGACCGTACAGGATTAAAGTCAAAAGCTATTCAGACGCCGAGTTCGAACTTCAGTGAATGATTTACCTATTTGCTTCTGAGTCAATCAAAGCTCAGGACTAGACTTCAGAAATGAAAACCAAAAATTGTTCACTTATTTTACGACCAGTCTCTCAGCTTTTATATCCCCTAACTTATAAGCCCTTTCTAAGGTCTCACATTTTTCATGTTCTGCCAATAAAAAGTGAGCATGACTTCCTTCTTCCTACAGGTAGCAAGCCATGGCTACATTTAAGTGAGGGTTCAGACGGCACGGCTCCACGGCTGAGTTCATGCAGTCCTGGTACCATCAGGAAGGACGGCCATCGAGAGCCGTTTTCTAGCATATGTCTCTTGGCGAGGCTGCTTCCTCACTCACATAGCTTGCCTGAAACTACGCGTTTCCTTCCTTCACTAGAGAGCCACAACCCCTAATTGTTGGATTAGTTTTACAGCGAGGCCAGCATGGCATTCACAAGAGTGTTGTAGGATCATGTGTTAAGCACCACGTTTCACATACCAGAGAGCAACTCGAACCAACGTTCAAAGCATTTATTTTTGTTTACACTCATTGTAGGCTTGCGCAGCAAGTGGGATGGCATGAGGCAACTAGATCTCAGATAAATGCAAGAAACCGCTCAATAAATCCCAGAGATTTTTCTGACTGGCACAAGGTTTCGTGTACGATTTATATTCTTAGGTCCATAATTTAAGGAACCTTCATGCTTAACTCTGCTCTACCTTAAGACAATGCACAGAAATAAAAATAAATTAAAAAGGACACTGTATATGTAGCCTCACTAATAATCAAAGAAATCCCACTTAAAACAACAGCAATATTTATGTCCATTAATTTGGACATAATGTATTGCATTATTATTTTTAATGTTTAATTATTTTTAAGAGAGAGAAAAAGAACATGAGCAGGGAGGGTCAGAGAGAGAGGGAGACACAGAATCTGAAGCAGCTCCAGGCTCTGAGCTAGCTGTCAGCAAGAGCCCCGATGTGGGGCTAGAACCCACGAACTGTGAGATCACGACCTGAGCTGAAGTCTGATGCTTAACTGACTGAGCCACCCAGGTGTCCCTTAACTTGGCAAATTTAATTTATATGGGAGAGGATGTGGAGTTGGACATCATCATACACTTCTGGTATGGGTGTAAATTAGGGCAGCCACTCTGGAGAAAAGTTTGGCATTCTGTGTCAAAACCCTTAAAAAGAAAACGTTGGACCCAGCTGCACTTCAACAATTAACTCTAAAGAAATAATCAGAGGGGTACCTGAGTGGCTCTGTCAATTGAGCGTCTAACTCTTGATTTCGGCTCAGGTGATGATCTCTCAATTTGTGGGTTTGAGCCCTGCTTTGGGCTCTGTGCTGACAGTGCAGAGCCTGCTTGGGATTCTCTCCCTCTCTCTCTGCCCTTCCACCTCTCTCTCTCTCTTTCTCTCTCTCTCTCTCAAAATAAATAAATCAACATTTTTTTTAAGAAAAGGAAATAACTAGAGACATGCTCAACAATCTTTTGGCAAACACATTTGTGAAAGTATCATCCTAACAATAAGAACCAGAAAGCAATAACAAACACCAAAAATGTAGTTCAATAACCTGTGCCACATCCATTCAATGAAACACTATATGCCTGTCAAAAGGGATTTTTCAGAGGAGATGAGAACATAATTGTTACAAGAAATAGAACTACATAAAGGCATAGTACAGTTGCCATTGTATTTCAAATAAATACAAATGCATGTGTCTATTTCTATGTGGGTATGTATATATGCATAAATGTGTGTATATTTATTCATGTATGTGTGTGAGCTTAACACATCATCTTTTTCCGAGACCACTCACTAAACTCGTCCTCCTGCCTCCATTTCCCACCAGTTAATTCTCTACAAAGCAGTGAGCAGACCTTCTTAACTAGATCATGGCACTGCCTTGTCTAAATCTCTAATGCACTCTTTCTACATTTAGAATAAAGCTAAACTCGCTCTCAGTACCTTCAGGGCCATGTGTGGTGTGTCTCCTTTCTGTCTTTCTGTTCTCATCCCTTTAACTCACTGACTGTCTGTTTCAATTTGAACAACTAATAACATTCTGTATGAAACTGCTCTAATAATTTGAGTAAAGTTGCAAGCTGCAGGTGCACTGCTCTTCGGGTGGGCTAAGTCAGAGATGGGAAAAAATGTCAGACAACTAAATAGCAATTCACTCAGTTCCTCTCCTCTGTCACCGAGGAGTCAGTGGTGATGTGCATGGGGGCTGGGACAGGGGCGGAGGAAGAGGAGCAGAGGCTGATGACCTTGAAACCTTGATTCTCAACTTGCCCCTCTGGAGCCGGTGGGAAATCTCAGGGGGACTGTTAAAATCAGCTTTTAAAGATTTCGTGGGTCTGCTCTGAAAACGTAGCCTGGAGGGGGCTCATTAATGAAATCTTTCTGCTGTGGGTAGAATCTTATTTAGCTAATGTTCCCACAAGTTCCCTGACAGTTGCAAGCCAACTAGTAACATGAACAAGGTGCCATTTTGTTTTTGTTTTCTAAGGCTCCATTTACTTCATACTTGGGATTCTTGTCCAAACAAGCTCACCTCACTGAATATTGGTTAAGTGAGAAAAGAGGAAAAAAAGAAAGTTAGGAGATATGGATCTTTACTTAACTTTCCTGTATTCTTACCAACCAGAGATAAATACATGGGCTTATATAATTCCAGTTACATTTGTACAAATATATATATGTATATGTATATATTGATAAAGTACACATACCACACATATGTACAAATAAGATCACATGTATATATCAAAACGGCGTCAAAAGGACACATTATAATGACTTCCCATTTATAGGATAGTACAGACTCCATAGAGAAAACCCAGCAAGGTCACCAGGCTGATTTCTCAGTTTTTCTTCAACTTTCCTACATTTTCCTGGAGGCATCTTTCCCTAGGCTCCTTTGTAATGAATGGGCGCGAAGGACTAAAGCCTAGCCAGACATCAACAGACGCTAAACTTTACTTTGAAAAGCCAGAAATTTGGCTCTTGATTTAGCCACATTGACGAAGCTCCATAATTTCCAAACTCCGGCATTTTGCTCTTGCTTCCCCTTCCACGCACACTGCCTTTCCCTTCTACTTTTTGCGTGTGAAAATCCTATCTTTCGTTCAAAGTCCATCTCAAGTGACTCATCCACATGGTTGCCTTTTCTGGTCTGAATCACATGCCTTTTCTTTGTAATTCTTCCAGAGGACTTATTTTAAACTGCCTGGTGCCAGTGGTTTCTCTGCTTGGCCTTCACTCTGCCGCGATAGAGCATCACCAGCCTGACTAGAAGGAACCAAGCCTTCATATTCCAGAGTTTTCCTTTTTTTATGTGTTATGTTGGATCCTGGTGTGAAAGGAACCAAGAAAAAATAACTAAGGGGGTGGATATAAGGAGCTTCAGGCCTTACTTTGCTGGGGAAGGAAGGACTAGTCCCCGCTGAAGAGAGACCAGCAAGCAATGTGTGTGGGTATGTGCACGCGGGCGCGCGCACGCTGGCTTTCCAGCCTCTGCATTAACTGCAAAAGGAAGAAATCCATCACTGGGAGCATCGATTTATCAACCCTATGAGGAGTCAGCCCTAGTACTAAGCACTTCAACTATATCATCTTATGCAATCCTTAAAAAAAAAAATCACACAGATAATCATTAATCCTGTTTTAAAGATGAGGCAACTGAGGCTCAGAAAGGTTAAGTAACTTCTTTGTAGTCACTTGGCTAAAAAAGCAGCAAGTTGGGAGGTAAGGCCAACTTTATGTGCTTCGAAGTCCATGATCCTACCCATTTCGTTGCACTGCCTCTTAGTGGAGATGGGGGTGCAGAGGATTGGCAATACTTGCAGAGAAGAGGCAGGGAGGGCAGTAGCCTGATCCAAGAGAGGCAATGATCTGCCAGGAGCTGGACACCCTTTCTCTCCATAGTAGTAGTGCATGCGCATGTGTGTGTGTGTGTGTGTGTGTGTGTATTAGGAGGAAGACAGGTGGAAGTGTCCCTGTGGCCACTCTGCCCTGACACTTTATCAGGGCACCCACCTCTTGAGGACATGACCCAGGAGACACATGAAGACTGGCTGGTGAGATTCAGTGAGATTCAGTGTGGGACTCCACTGGCTCCAGTCCAGTGATGACGGCTGTCAGGCAGTTGGCAACTTTATCAGAAAGAGAAGCTCTGGCTGTTAAGACAGAAGAAATTGGAGTGTCATCCAGGGACATGCTAGCTCGTGCCTGAGTCAGGAGCCACTGACAGTGTGGAAACTGAGGCAGGGAAAGGGCTACCGTTCCCAGAAAGCTACCAAAGAGAATGGATTTCTGGTTCTTGCCACTGGGTTAGTGAGTTGAGCTCAAATAGCTAGTTCTGTGTTATTCTTACCATTTTAGGTGTGCTTTAATCCTGGATTATTGGGTCTCTTGTGCTACCAGGGTTTACATGAATATCTCTCTTAAAAGAGGGGGAAAGCCTCTAACTTTGGGGCATGTGGGTGGCTTGGTGCAGTAAGCATCTGACTCATGATTTCGGCTCAGGTCATGATCTCCCGGTTCATGAGATGGAGTCCTGCATCAGGCTCTGCATTGACAGCACAGAGCCTGCTTGGGGTTCTCTCTCTCTCTCCCTCTCTCTCTCTCTTTCTCTCTCTCTCACTCCCCCTCCCCCACTCACACTCTGTCTCTTAAATAAACTTTAGAATAGAGGAAAGGAGGAGTGCCTGGGTGGCTCAGTCAGTTAAGGTCCAACTCTTGGTTTTGGCTCAGGGCATGACCTCACAGTTCCTGAGTTCAAGCCCTGCATCAGGCTCTAGGCTGACAATGTAGAGTCGGATTCTCTCTCCCTCTCTTTCTGCCCTTTTCTGTCTCTCCCTATCTCTGTCTCAAAATAAATAAATAAACTTTTAAAAAGTTAAAAAAATAAAACAGGGAATACACCCCTAACTTCCATGCAGCTACTTTGGAAGGTGAGAGAATGAAGGTTCCAATGTGACTGCCTTGCCCTTGCACACCGCTCTGTGCTACCAAATAAATGAGTAGGAATTCTGAATGTTTCCCCTGGTCAGCTGACATGACAGGGCTTCACCACCCTGGGACATGGAGGAAAAGGAAGATAGTAGAAAGATCTTAGTAGAGAGAGTAAAACTGGGCCCCCAAATAGTGACAAGGGACAGATGGGGCCTTAGGAAGAAGATGCCACCAGTTAGGGTCTCTTTCTAAATGTGTGTTGTATTTAAGTTCTTTCTTATGCTGCGCTTTTGTAGCTTGTATGAACTTAGACATGACAAAGTCAAATGTATAAAATAAATGTTTAAAATAAATCCTCTAATTTTTTCTAAAATAAAAAGTAGTTTTTTTGAGTCTCCATCTTGCCAAGGTCCAGAAATGTACTCTAATTCAATTTAATAATCAAGAGAGAAAAAACATAGTTTCATCATATCTCTCCATCCTGCTCCCACTGTCTCTGTCTCTCTCATTCTTGACTGGCATCTAAGTCAGGGGAATTTTGGAGCCTCAAGGGACCAGGACTGTGGAGACACTGCATTTGTAGGGACTGGTTTTGGTTGCAAGTAGCAAACAATGCCTTAAATGACAAAGAAAGACTGGAGCTAGGAAGTCCAGGGTTGATAGGATGGTTCCGTGGTCCGACCAAGGACCCTAGCACTTCCTTTCTCCTAGCATTGAGAATTCTGTCCCCACGCATGTCTCCTGGTCAGTGCGAGGTAGCATCTTTGCCTTCAGCATCTTGTTTCCATTCCACAAGAACTAAGAGGAAGAACAGAGGTCAAAAGGCACATATCAGCTGACTCTGCACCTTTTGGAAAAAATTTCCCAACCTTTGCTTACATCTCAGCAGCCTGGTTTGTGTCCTATTCTAGCTTGAACGAGGTTTGAAAATGTAATTTTGTTTTATTTAACATCTCAGAACAAAATGGTTGTGTAGTACTACAGAAGAGATAATGGCTATTACCAGGCACCCGGCCGTGTCTCGCACAGACGTCACCTGTCCACGCCAGCGTCCTTGGAGACACAGTTTCTCCTCAAACTCCTAGGAATCATCCCGATTTCCACTGACATTTACCTTCCTTCTTCACAGCAGATCTTATGCAGGAGATGGTGGAGGGAAGGGTGACCTTACTGATTTGGGCATCTAACAGCAGGGAGACCCACATGCTGTTTCAAACACTGCTCATTTGGCTAAGTAAAGCTTTACATAGCATTTAGACTACTCTCTTTTATTCTTACTCTTGGGACCTGGGCACTGCTGTAACATTTGCAATTTACTAAAGGCTAGAATAGGTCTCAATCCCACAGAAAATAAATTGTTCCGTCATACATGCTACTCTCAGACAAATTTCAGTGCTTAATTAACCCTGGAACCTCAAACAACACTCCGTAAATTCTGTCTCTGAGCAGTGAAATCTTGACAATGTCCTTTTGTTCTGGAATGTGAGTTTTTTTGGTCAAAAAGATACAAGCACATCACCTGTTTTGTCCAGTTATTGAAAAGCAGGTCTCCAGATAACTTAAAGATAAAATGAAGTAAGTTGCTTCAGTCCTTTGTCAAGATCAAAGCTTGATTTGGAAATGAACGAATCACGATTCTCTCCTAATGATTGTCAGTCAGCACATAACCCCAAACTTTCTGTAAACCATTCTATCTGTGGTGTCAGAGGAACACATTGGGGTCAACAAGTTTGCACTGTCTTTCATGGGTTCGTGATCATTTAGGCTCCTTTAGGACTCTCTGGAAGACTGCCTTTTCAGACATCCAACATTTTCTTCATAGAACACTGGATACGCAGCAGTTTTGGGAAATCCTCCCTGAGACACTGGTGGCTGCAGATCCTGGTCGGATAAAAGGGAAGACTGTCCAGGGGATGGATTAAAAACTGTCACTCTTAGAAGTCCGAAAGGCTTATGGGAGCGGTGAGGATTTGAGAGACGAGAGCAGCTACTGTTCACCCCTTTTCAGTCACAGACCTCCCCCGGAAGTTCATGAAAGCCACAAATCCTCTATTCAGACACACAACCCTCCAGGGCCCCTTTTTATGTGTGTATTCTTTCAGGTGGGGCAAAGAATGATTCGAGTTCAGGTTAACAGCCCTTGCCCCAAGAAGACAGCTGTCGCCCTGGCAGAAAGTGTGGCCCTGTCTCTCCCATCGTGGCAGAATTTGAGGTGCGGCAAGAAGGAAAGGCTGAGACACAGCCATAGAAGACACAGCGCGAGAACCTGATCCTAGCTGACTTCCTCACACACGGCTTCTCATCTTCAAAGCTGGGCTCTCAGTCCCTCCTTCAGTCCTGTCCAGTCTCAGATGTGTAGACCAAGTCTGGCATTTTTTCAGCTCCGTTCTTTCACTTGGGGGTCCAGATCAAGGGGCCAATCTTTTGCAATGTTCTTATGAACTAATCCTTGCTATATATTCTATTTTCAGGCTTGGATCCCATTTTTTGCCCTTTTTAGTTTCTAGAGCCCTGTCCCCAAGATGTAAATGGGCCTTGAATCTTTTCTCACAGCCCAGTTCTAACCTTTCCGTGCCATTGGCCCTGATTATAGGCTGATTATAGTTCATATTGTTTCCAGATGACGCCAGGAGAAAGCGTCAGCAATGAGCAATGGGCCTTTCTTAGGTCCTCTGGAGTTTTTCAGGTTCAAGTTCATCAATGAAATAAGGTGCCCGTCAATACCTTTGTACCTTCTCTCCTTTCCTTTGTGAAACATTATTTTGTCAGATTCTATTAGATTCAAAGTCATATCTTCTGTCTTCAAGAAGTTTATGCTCTAGTGGGACAAAAAGAGAAATATAATGTGATATGCATCATAAAACTAAGATGAACAGTGAGGAGACTGTGATACACAAAGCTCAAAGGAGAACAAAATACTGGTTTTGAGCCAAAGGGTCTAGGAAGTCAGGGATTTGAACAGAGTTCTGATAGATGGTGATGTTTCCTACAGCATCGCCGTTCTCAATCTTGTCTTTTACAGACCTTGGAGACTCTCATGAAATGGGAGGGAAAAGGCTAAAAAGATCTTTGAGAGTGGCGGTAAAACCAGCTCAGAATTAGGTCCTAGATTGTGGCCACAAAATTGGAGTACCTGTACAAGTCATCTTTCAAGACGTCTTGATTATTGTATCAAGTATCAATGTATAAAATAGCATTGAAGGCAATATGATTAGATGATCATTCACATCTCCGCTTGCTTTAAAATTATATCATTACATAATTCCATGATCTAGCTCATCACTCTGGATACTTATGTTATTTTAAAGAAATTACCTATTTTCCTAACAAAAGACAAAAAATGACCCTTCTGCCTCATCCCCCCAAAAAATCATAAAATTGTTGGAAAGTACATTAGTCACTCACTTGGATTTTAAAGAACCTAACACTTTACACATGTTTAAAGGAATTCCTCAGAGTAATAAAGTCCAACCTTCATGGAGTCATCTATGTGTCAGAAAAGTTGCTAAGTACATTGTTTACCTTGTATCCTTTAATCTTTGCATTAAGTCAGAGGAGTAAATGCTATGGTTCTCATTCCCATTTTACAGATGCAGAAACTGAGGCTTGGAGAGAGAAAGTTACTTTCCTAACAAATTGGATTTGAATTTAGACGTTCTGACTCTATAGTGTAAGTACCCAAAGCTGCTGTGGCTAGTGAAGTGAGATTTCCAGTGAAGATTTTTCATCCGTGCTTTATAATGTTTCTTAGGTCACAGATACTGTGAAAATCTCATGAATTCCCAGTAAGCTTTCACCCAAAAAGACAAACACATCCACACACACACACACTTACAATAATGCACATGTAGATATAATCAGAATCCCAGAAACTCTTTTGAGGGCCATCCGTAGGTTCAAGTTTCCCTACTGAAAGTCAAGAATAACTGGAGAGGATTATGGAAAGACAGGTCAAGATTAGTCCAGGGGATGGATGACTCACCCCGTCTATCTTTTTGGAAGAGTAGAGGGCATGGCCTCTGGTTCAAAAAAGGGTCGAGTTGGCAGAAGATGCCCATACAAGGTTGCCCCACCAGAGACTGTCGGTTTGGTGAGGTTACTGACATGCCACCTACAAGGGGCAACGACATTAGGACTCTTGCTGTCCATGAAAGCAAGATCATCTTTCACCAGTCACTCTTTGCTGGCTGGCCACAGACCTTCTTGGCTTGTCCCCGAATACAGCGCCCCCTCGGAAGTGACTTAGGCCTTTCAAAACCAATTCTAGAACAGAGCAAGCTCCCTGCTTACTCTTCTGCACAGTGGGGCAGGGAGTCAAATCCGACTGTTGAATAACTAGCAGGTGAAGGGAAAATTTTTCAAACGATGTGTAAAAACGCCAACTCAGTTTTGTTTTCCCACCGAAGAGAACCCCTTAGAAATCACGGCTTAAATGTGTGCCACAGTGACACATTTGCTGCTTCCTTTGCTGCTTCTCTTCTGGCTGTTTGCGGATTGTTTCTCCCTGACCAAGCCGGCGTGCGAAGCAAAGGTGACGCCGTTCGTCCACTAGGGGGAGACTTGCCCACATTTATCACCTCCACTCCTGGGGGCGGCCTGCCCCTGGCAGTCGATAAGAATTGGAACTTGATTACCGCAGCAGCTCATTTATTCCGTTTCCTTGGCTAAGCAAGGCATTTGAGTTTGATTAACAAGATTTTCTACTTGACGTTCAACTCTCATTTTCGGAAATGCGGAGGACGGGAGTAAGGAATATTATGCAAATAAGCTAGTGACTCCCCCCTTTTCCCTGGTGGGGGGCCTCAGAGATGAGTGGCTCTAACAGGACCCTGGGGGCGCCCGCAGCCGGTGCCTGATTTAGGGACAGCGCAGCTGCAGCACCAGGAGCTCCAACGTGGGCAGGGCTGCGGACCCAAAATATGCACTCTGCAGCCGGCCCTACCCGTGCCTTTTTTTAGCTTGTTTGCGGCCAGGCTGACTCACACAGCCAAGACAGCAAAATGTACCTGAAGCGACGTCGGATGGTATTCAAATACCCACATTTTCTTTTCTATTTTCTCTTCTAGCTTCCGTCCCTCTCCATCACCTCTGCCAACTTACGCCTCCGGGCCTCAGAGCCCGCCTGGGCAATGGCCAGTCCTGTGATTGGTTCCCAGCAGTGAAGGAGCAAGGGAATCCGACCTTGTCTGAAGGTTACTCCCCAAGTTCGTGCATTTTCTCAGCAATGTGCATTCAAATTGGGTCTGGAATTGTGTATCTTCTATCAAGATTTGCAACACTCAATACACACACAACCCTTCGCTGAGTTTCATTTTTCTGACTTAGGAAATCATTTGAATTGAAAGAGTTTTCTTTGTTAAACGGGAAGGTGGAGGGCTTGAATGTCACCTCATGTGCCCACCATTCTTATTCCTCCTTGAATTTGAATTTGTAGTAGGCATATGAAGTTAAAGAATAGTCAAAGATGGGGCGCCTGGGTGGCTCAGTCGGTTAAGCGTCCGGCTTCCGCTCAGGTCATGATCTCAAGGTTTGTGGGTTCGAGCCCCGCGTCAGGCTCTGTGCTGACAGCTAGCTCAGAGCCTAGAGCCTGCTTCAGACTTTGTGTCTCCCTCTCTCTTTCTGACACTTCCCTGCTTGAGCGCTCTCTGTCTCTCAAAAATAAAAAAAATTTTTTTAATTGCATTAAAAAATAGTCAAGGAGCTCAGCTATAGATATTTATTTTCTTTTATTACTCTTAAAATGTACTATTTGATTCAAGAGAGGGACCACCATCCTTACCTGCCACTGTTCTCCACCTCTGGAGACACCTTCCTAATTAAAAGCCGTAAACTGTCATTTAAAAAAAAAAACATGTTTTAAATTGAAACCAGCAGCAGGTATTTTGTCTTCAAAGAAAAGAAGTATAGTTTGTATTGGTGGAGAAACTAAACCCTGTCCACTGCTACTTTTCCACTGCGGACAGGAGGGGAGGTTGGTAGGGGGCAGTCTAGGAAAAGGGAAACATTGATAAGTGTGGGTATACAAAGGTAAAACCCTGAGCTGAGTGAAGATGTGGGGGCCAGAGAGGAGACGAGACTGTTCTTGCACAGGATGGATTTGGGTAGGTGTGCTCTGAAGGGAGGTATTGTGGAGGGAGCCGGAAAAGGAGAGAATGGAGGGCAAATAGAGTGTCCGAAAGACATAAAGTAGATACAGACTCTAAGCTTCAAACTTCCTCCACCTCCCCCACACCATCAGTAAAGCCCATAGGGCCAAAGGAATTCTGTTGATGATTTTTTAAATGGGAACCAAGAAAATGTCTACATCTCATTTTCACGTGTATTCATTCTCTCAACAAATCGTTCTTGAGCACCTACTATGAGGCAGATTTTATTCAAGGTGCTGGTGATTCAAAGGTGAACCTGGGTAGAAGATTCCTACTGTCTCAGTCCTTGTCCTCAGGTGCAGGAACAGAGACAATAAACAAGTGAACAAAAGTAAGCAAGATCAAGTCAGAGAGCATGCAGTCCTGCTAAGACTCACACAATGGTACTGGTTACAGTGTCACTGGGGCAGGGGAGAATGTGCATGTCCCTATCCAGTCCGGAAAATGGAAACCATTCTAGGATACTGAAGCAAGAGAGTTTCGATTCTGAGACTTTATTATAAGTTATAGGAAGGACTGGAGGAACAAAGGGAAGATCCTGCCCATGGGAGGCAATGAGGAGATTGGAAAGGAGTGGGAGAGGGAGTACACATGTCTTCTCTTGCGTTTGATGGAGACACTGGTGGTGGCTGCACCGTCGCAGACAGAGCCCTGAGTTCCTGCTGTGGCATCACATGTGCAAACAACCACAGAGGATGTTTACCTTGGCTTCTCCATCCGATGGGTGATAGCGGCTTCTTGTTCTTAATCTCTAGATGCCTCCACCCAGAGGTGCCAGACTGGCCTGAAATTCTGTAGACAGCATATTCTCTTCACTCATCCACACAGCCAGATGACAGTGCTAGCCTCCAACATACTCCATAGGAGAAGGAAACGTTGTTGTTTCTATAAAAGAAGACCAGAGAGACTCTAGAATAAGAGACACCAGGTCAGGTAAGGGGCTGAAAACAAGAGGCTTTGGTGCCAGTCTACAAATGTTCCTTCTCCAGACTGCTTGCAGATCCCTGGCAAACAGACTTGACCCTCACCACCCTGCCTCAGACATAGGGTTGCATTCATGTTCTATAAAAACCTGAGCATTCGATACTGACATCTGAGGGGCCCCCAGTGAGAAGACCAGCCATGACAGTTCCTTTACACTGTATGCATCTGATAAATAGCAAGAAGGGACGTAAGGAAGTAGGGACACTGAGGACAGACAAATACTGAGTATTTTTCTGTGAACAGGAGCACAGAATTAAGCCAGTAGCTGGAGCAAGACAGTAGGCGAAGGGCTTTCAAGTCTGAAGGTACTGTAGTGTGGTTGGAATAAGGCAGCAGGCAGGGAGAGATTGATGATGCAGGAAGGAGTGGAAACTTACAGGAGGCTGATTCTTGGGGACACGAGAAAGGCTAGGGGAGGGGGGGAGCACACATAGCAGAATAGCTGGAAGGCACAATGTAAAAACTAGATTCAAGGGTGGTGGAAAATCAGAGCCAGAAGTAAAGAAAGATGACTAAGCACCTGGGAATTAGCAAACCCTGAAGAAAGACATGGGACATTTAATAAGGTGTGGAATGATGGCTTGAGCAAATCTTAACTAGATCTTAAGGGACAGGGTGATCCGTTTCACATCATTTCTCAAATAGAGGGTTTATTCACTTTTCAGATAGAAGTAGAATAGTTTAAAGCTATTTCTAACAAAAGGTTTGTCTAACCCGTGTTTTCACCTTAACCTTCCCCTTTACAGTTTTGTCTTTTACTCTTTTATATGCATACCTTGTGTTCCTGCCAGTTGGCCCACAGGAAGCCCTCAACAAGTATTTATTGAATTAATAATGAAATTGGACTTATTCTCCCTATCCCTGCTGGAGCTCCCAGTTCCTGCAGTCCATGTTTTCCTAGATCTGCACTTTCATTTATTTATATTTGTACTCTACTTTCCTCCCCAAATACCCCTTACCCCCTCTCCTTGTTCTGCTTCTTGAAATCTTATTCCTCTTTCCTGATCTAGCCTAACACGCAACTTTGCCAAGTCCTCTTTGACTTTCTCGCTCAAATACAGTATCCCTGCCCCCTTTTCTCCTGTGGGATTTTCTTTATCTGGCTGATGTCTCGTAACATTCTGTGTCCAGGGTGATGGTTATTTGTGGAATTGTGTTTCCCACTAGACGGTGAGCACATTGAGGACAGTAACCATATTTTATTCACCTTGTTCACATTGAGCCTCCTGCCACAGCCTCGGGTGAATAGGGAGTATTCAACAAATCATAGTTACCTTTTAATTAACTGGACTTCCCTCCCCCCAAGTGTTAGGACTCATTAGTACACTGACAGAAACCAACTGGTGTCCTGCTACACTGGGGCGGCCTCCTTTAGCTGTGGAACAACCTCCTAATCAGCCCGGACTACAAACAGAGAGCTTCTTTTCATCGCTCCGCTTTCATGATTAAAGACTTTTTTTCAAACTCAACCGCCTTTCTCATAGCCTTTGCAGAAACACACATAATGGCAAATGTACACAGATACAGGCGTATTCACTTGCACACGCACACACACACACACACACACACACACACACACACTTTCGCTTTACCTCCTAAAAACTGAATCCTGATTAACATTGTACATCAGTGTTTTAAAAATCAGATTCATTGTTATATAATTTGCATACAGTAGAATTTATACTTTAGGTGACTATTTCTATAAATTTGGATAAACACGTTGTATGAGTTACATTCTTTAGAGAATTAGAATTGGTAGGAAATCACATCGAGAAAGAGATGGATGACAGAGAAATTTATTTTGAGAAATTGGCTCACATGACTGTGGGGGATGACAAGTCCAAAGTCCACAGAAAAAGGCCAGCAGCCTGGAAATCTTGGCAGGAATTAATGCTGCAGTTGTGAGGCAGAATTTCTTTCTCCTTGGGAGAACCTCTGTTTTGCTCCTAAGGCATTTCAACTCATTGGATGAAGCCCACCCACACTATCAGGGATAATCTCTTCTACCTAAAGTCAGATGATTGTAAGTGTTAACCATATCTACAAAATACCTTCACAATAACCCCTAGATTAGTGTCTGACTGAATGTCTGGATACTGTAACCCAGCCAAGCCAACACAAAAAGTACCTTAGGAGCCACACAGCTCTACAACCACTACCATAATGAAGATACAAAATAGTTCAATTATCTCAGAGAATTCCTTCATGCTTCTTTGTGGTCAACACCTCCCCCCCCCGACCATGCCCCTAGCCCTGTCAACTCCTGATCTGCTTTCTGTTCCTGCACTTTTGTCTTTTCCAGAATATCATATAAACGCAATCACTCAATATGTGACCTTTTTAAATTTGCTTCTTTTGCTTAGTATGATGTATATGTGATTCATCCATGTTGGTATATGTATCAGTAGTTTGTTTCTTGTTATTGCTGAGTATATTGTCTTGTATGGAAGTACCATGATTCTAAATAAGTCTTGTTGATGGGAGAGGTACATCTCCTACATCTTTCTAAATTACACATTACTGAAGTTTGAAACTTTTTAGGCATGCAAATTTAATTAAAAAGACTAGAAAGCCCTCCCACACATAATTCAATAAGTCAGTTATGAAGAACACCCCCCTACTGCCTGCACAAGTATTTGGCCTTGAAAAAAAAATAAATGATTTCATTGGCCATGCAGAGTCAGAGCCAAGGTGTATTTTGAAAGCATCAGTTATCATTATCTTTTTATTGGCCATATGGCACAGCAAACTATTTCAGGCTAGACTCAGTTAACTCTGATTTTCATAATGGCTAATAGCTAAGCCACAAAATCAGATCAGGGAAAGGTTGGATTCCCAAACTAGTCATGAAGATGCTAAAAGATGTAACACTGATGGTCAGACATGACAGATGGTCAGAAGTGACAGATTTCTGTGTTTTGGAGTAGGTATCAATCACTCTGCATGAAGAGGAAGTGTGACTTCTATCCACTTGATGTGACATAACAGAACTCACGGGGATCCATGCTCAAGAAGTCAAGTTGAAAGTCTATGATCTGGTCTGGTCCAGTTGGGCCAGCCCATCTGGATTTAAAGGACGTCAGTCTGCAATGACTAAAAACCTGTCCCTTCTTATCTATGATATCTATGATGTAGGATCAGGGCTTTTAAAAACAATTTAAGATAGATGGTAGGATCTGGAACAAGATCTGAATGCCTTATAAGTTCAATACCAAAGTTGACCTATTTTTCATTGTCAGTCTGTTGTGGAAACAGGTAAACAAGGACAAGCAAGTCATTGAACAAAGAAATAAAAAAATCATTGATTGTGATTAAGTCCAAAGAAGGAAGCAAATAAAGAGCTGAGGTTTAGAACCTTCTAGATGAGTGGCAAGGATGTCTTCTCTAAGACTTTTGAGAAAAAACAGCAGGGAGATGAGTTTGGGAAAAAAAGTTACTGACAGAAGGAACAGCATGTGTAGGGGCCCTACTGGAGATTCAGGGTGACTGGAACAAGATAAGCAAGTGTGTGAGGACAGAGTCAGAGGAGATGTCAGATCACCTGCAGCTTGTGGTCATGATAAGAAGTTTGGGTATCCTTTAGTGAAAGGGGAAGCTTTTAGAGGACTTGGAGAACATGGGGATCAGGTGATCTGATTCATGTGTTATAAGGATTATTTTTGCTGCTATGGGACAGCGTTTTTCAATGAGACAGGATCAGGAGAGAGCAGCAGGATGCAGTTGCAAAAGTCCAGGTGAGAGAAGATACTGAGAATGGAGAGAAGATGAGAGGGAGACAAGAAGATGGTTGCACTTTTGAAGATACACAAATAGGTGCTACTAATGGACTGTGAATAAGAAGTAGAGGTGAAGGGAGAGAAAAGGCTAATTTGCAGATTTCTGGCTTGAATGATGTGGTGAGGGTTTTGATATTTAATTAAATGGGAAAGACTTGTTCAATATCAGTGCCTGGAGCTCAACAAAGCTGAACTACTATTTGGGGACTTAAATATCACTAATCTTGAGAGGTATGGGAATTGCTGTGATTACCTCAGAAGAAAGTGTGAGAGAAGAAAAAGAGCCCCAGACAGAACATGGAGGAAAAGCAACATTTCATTCAAATTAAGAAGAAAGAGGAAACCAAGAATACTGAAGACTATGAGATAAAGAAACACCAGGAGAATGTTCTGGAAAGGAAGTGAAGAGAGTAGTGCTTCAAGAATGAGGGAGTCATTTGTGGGATGGAGTTCTGCTGAGGGAATAAAAGAAATAAGGGGAGGAAACCGGGCACTGATTTTGGAAATAGGAAAGTCACTGTTGACTTTGAGAAGCTTGGATGGAAGGGTTGTGGTTGGGACTTCAGAAACCGGGAAGCAGGGAAGTGGAAATATTGTTCATCTGAACGTTTTGCTGTGGTGTCCAGAGGAGCAATGGCACATTCTCTGAAGGAAGAGGGGGTTGGGAGGGAGAATTGGGATTTAACAAGATGGGAGATATTACAGTATAACTATATGTGAAAAGAATGATTCCTAGTAGGCAGAACCGGTGGTGCAGGAGAGTGAAAAGACAGTGCCTGGAGGAGGCAGAGGGCATGGACTTGGGGAATGCACCTGCGGCAGGAAGGGAATCATTTCCTCTGCTGGGACCAAAGAAAAGGAGAAGATGGATGCCCTTGCTTCTGGTGTGGCACTGGGAGGACAAATTCAGGACCATGGCTGTGATCTGAGAGGGGAGGGGAGAAGGGAACCTGGAACACCTCAGGAGAGAGGACAAGGTAGGAAGTGATTTTTCTTTTTTTAGCAAAATCCAAGACTGTTGAAAGGAAGTATATTGATCAGCACTGTTGAAGGCTCGTATGAGATATGGGTCATGAACTTATGGTGAAACCAATCGTCTGGTCTGTGAGATTTGGTGCAGCTGTCATATCTAATTTTTTTCAGCTATTTTGTTCAGCTGTTCTGCTGCAGACACAGGAAGGAAAGATGCAAGGTTCGGGAAGGGTTGGTGTTTTATTAGGTAAATAAGAGGAAGGGGAATGAAGGAATGGGATGAGGTTGGAAATGATGAGCCACAGATTCTAGGTTGGATGTTGTGGGAAATAAAGCCAAAGCAGATAATGGACAGTGAGGAAGTGATGGTACTTATTATACTTCTTGGGTAATATCTGCAGCCCAGGAAGCAAAATGAAAGCTGAAGATTTCAGGTTTAAGTGGTCACGTTGCCACACTAAGAGAGTGGGGACCGCTGCCAAAAGAAATTTATAAGCTTTTTAACAACCTCCTGTTAGAAGTGGCCATGAACTGACTCTTTCCCTGTAGGTTAATCATAGCTTCACAGAAGAGTGCCCTGTGTTTGTATTTGGGACAGCAAGGAAGGGGAGACCTGGGAAGAATGTTCTACTGCATAGCAGTGGTGAAGCCTTATGGGATAGACCAGGTAGGGCAGCTTCCTTAAGGAAGAGAGGAATGCCCAGGGCCTGAGAAGGATCCTGGGTCTCAAAGCAGTTGGGTGAAAAATTCTGAGTAAACCTCTCGCACGGGGAACCTGAGAACCTGTGATGGAGGTCTAATTTTGTTATTGTTAAATGTGGATTAAATTAGCAACTCAGTTGTATTTAAATAACTCCATCCGCCTTGTCAGGAGCGACTAATGAATGGTATTCATTTCCCTACTAGAAAGGCAAAATGTCATATTGAAAAAAAATATGAAACTTAGGGCCAAATGTATCTAACCTCGATTCTTGACCTTGCCACTAATTGGCTGTGTGTTCTTGGACAAAATATTCCACTTCTCTGAATCTCAGTTCTCTGATCTATAAAGCAAGGCTGATAATAGTGCTGATTCACATATTTATTCTAAGGCATGAGTAATTAAGGGAAAGAAACAATTTTGAAAATTGCAAAGCAATGTGCAATGTTAGTTTAGTAGGAGTCAATACTAGTCGACAAATATAGACGTGTAAGAAAAATTGTTTTATTATTTTCCTTTATATCATTTAATTTTTTAAGTTAAAATTTTTTTATTTTATTTATTTATTTTATTTTTATTCCAGTGTTGTTAACATACAGTGTGCTTAGTTTCAAGTATACAATATAGCAATTCATGAATACTGTACATTATTTAGTGCTCATCATGATAAGTGTACTTTTAATCCCCTTAACTTAAATCACCTGTTCCCTCACCCACTTCCCCTGTGGTAACCACAGTTTGTTATCTATACTTAACAGTCTATTTTTTGGGATGTCTCTTTTTTTCTTTGTTCATTTGTTTTGCTTCTTAAATTCCACACATGAGTACAATCATGTGGTATTTGTCTTTCTCTGACTGACGTATTTCACTTGTCATTATACCCTCTAGCTCCATCCATGTTGCTGCAAATGGCAAGATTTCATTATTTTTATGGCTGAATAATATTCCATTTATATATTCTTTGCATCACTTCAATTCTGAATCTGAGCTCCACCCACCCCTTGAATGTGTTCAAAATTCAGCTTTGACATTATTCAACTGCCATGTTCTCCTACTATTTCCTAATAGTCAAGGTTCTTGGTGTTGTCCATAACACCACAACGTTACTCTGGTACATATTCCCCACTGGTTACTACAGTGACACCATATGACTCCATCAAGCCCAGCATCTTCGGTGACAAATGTGGCGAGGTCAGCCTTTCCAGAGGGACTATGGAGCCATCCTTGCAGAGGGACTCCTGCAAGGGAGAACGTCCAGACCTCCTTGAGGGAAAAGGATCTCTTTTCCTCCTCAACCTTAAGCAATTTTTCCTCTCTTTTCTTGCCTTCAAAACAAAAAGAAAAACAAAAATAAGTCTTTCAATCATACTGTCCTTCTGGGACACTTAATATTATCTTCTCAAAGGGCTTTGGCTTTTACAAATTTGGGAAGAACCATCACTTGGGAGCCATTTTGCTTTCAGCTCTAACAAAATTTCCAACATAAGGCTATCCAAAGGCCCTAGATGCCTCTGTGAAAAGAATTAAGAGGAGAAAGTAGAGAAAAGACAACCAAAGCTATTTTAATAAATTATATTCTATGGTGGTTACTTTTATTAATTTGTATGGAATCTTGGCATGGCAGTCTTGTTGGATAGTTTGCCTCATTAAGGGACTAGCCAATTCAAGAACTTGGAAAACATTGACTTTGGGAGTAAATGAGATATGCATGAAAATTTCAATTCTTTCAAGGAAGATGCTATCTAAATAGTAGGCACTGAATGAATAGGAAAAATTGGCCCATTTGACAACACAGGTACCTTCTTGTAACTGGGAAAAGTACCCATACAAGGTACCATATGGGAGATCAATCCATATTAACTGAACACACAAATGGACACCTCAAAGCCAACTTTTCCTAAGAATGGCTTGGAGCACTGAAGCAAATTTCCTATTGAGGGTCTGGTTGCCATGTTTAGCCAGCTGGGGAAGTGAGCTTCACATGGAATGTTAGAGTCAGTCCTATTTGACTAGATGGTGGTCCATTTGGTTGAGCACACAGTTCCATTCCCTCCCACATTCCTGTGCCTGAAGCAGCAACAATAAAGACCTTATTTAAAACATTGACCTTGTGAGTCCAAAACAGTGGCAAATTGAGTGTTCCTACATGATGTGTGTAATTCATCAACCAAAAGGCTCTAAGGAGATGCCAGACACCACCAGGAATAATATGGATGAATGAAAATTTATACTCATTATTCCAAAATAAAAACAAGGAATCTTAAAATACTATTCAGTTTTATTCCATTCCTCACCTCCATACATTCTGAATCCACTACAGCATTACCAATGTTCACCCCAAATATCCAAACAAAGGAATCTTTTGAGCTACAAATATCCCTCCCTTTGCCTTTTGAGCCATCCCTATCTACTACAGGCTGTTCAAGTACCTGAGTGAAAGATCCCAAAACTTAATGTAGGAGATATGAACAGGTGGCTAATGAGATAAAGATCTAATAAGCCAGCATTCAGATTTTGAAAGCTTATATATTGGAGGCAGATTATCTAATTTGCAAAGAAAGTGACAATATAATATGTTTACCTTGCAAAATAATGGAGTACTCATCTTTTTCTAATTTTTTAAAAGTAATCTCTATGCCCAACGTGGGGCTCAAACTCACAACCCCAAGATCAAGAGCTGCATGCTCTACTGACTGAGCTAGCCAGGCATCCCTCTGCCTTATTTTTAAAATATGAAATTGTAAATAATAAAATATTTAAGTATAAAGCCAATAGTACACTTGTCTTGTGAACTCCAACACATTTTAAATAGAAACTGAATCCCTCAGTGATAAAGAAAATGGTCCAAGGTCACACAGTCAGACCTGGGAAAGCCTTGATTTAAACTTACTTGTAATTAAATGCTTTATGGTGACTGAGCATTTTAAGAATGCATCAAAATGCTTTCTTGTTTTCTGTCTCTCCCACTTTGTACTTAGTTTTGCTTGATCAGAGTTTGAATGTTATAAAGTACTCCCTTATATTTGCTAAAAGAAAGAACGAATCTTTTGGCTTTCCTTACTGCTCCTGAACTAGTGGCTGGGGTCCTCACATCTATGCCAGTTGTGAGACATTGAAGCCCCCCAAGTCGACAACTTCAGCCTAAATCTGACAACTTTATTCTCCAATTCACACAAGTTAATTTTCTAAAACTCAAAACATTTCAGCTGAACCTGTGTGTTAATTTCAACGATAAGAGTAGATTAAAAACAATGTGAAATGGAATGAATGGATGAAATGTGGTGCCTGGGAGGGGCGGGGGGAGGAAAGAAAGCATAGTCAGAACCTGCTTCTAGAAAGAGTAACTCCACATACACACCTAAATCTACGACTCTACAGCTCTGTCTGACCTAATTTTGCTCAGTCTATTAGCACCTCTTCCTGCAGCCAAAGACTCGGCTGGTCTAGACCCAGTGTGCATCACCAGAACTGTCCTACCACCATCCTGACATCTCTTGACTTCCAAACTTCATTGACCTGCTTTGCCAAATCTCAGATCTGTGTTCATCAATGGACATCTTTCTGCTGTGATAGAGAGGCTCAACCATGTGCAGCTCTTTCTACTCCAAGCACACATTGTACAAGGTGACACACTTGATGGCTCAGCAATACTTTAAATCCCCTCTTTTTGAATCCATGGTTTAATCGTCTTGTTCTCCACTTCATCTCAACCACTCTTATCCAAAGATAAACCTTAGACAGTGTCCTTAATAACAACCGTCCAGTCTCAATTTCCATCCTCCCAAATCTGACAATCTCTACTTCCTAAATTTCCAGGCCACTTCTTCAACTACTCCCACCTTAATCATTTATCAGCCCTTCAAAGCACTCAATCAATTAATGTGAACACATTTTCTTGGTTAATGTCCTCATATCCTCACTTCCCTCGTGATCCCACTTAGATTCCATAGCTCATTACAATCACTCTTGTGCACAATCTTGAGAGTATATTACACTCACTTGGAAATGCCAGGTGTGGTTCAGTCTCCACCTACTCTGCACCACCTTTAGTGGGCTGAATGAAAAACATGAAATCAAAATGTCTTATTTCACTTTAAATGTACAACCACCAACCTGAGAGGCTCTTGTCACATCATGCTCTTATTCTCCCAAGGATACTGTGCTATTCGCACTTCCCTTCTCAAACCTCCCCAAATTTCTTCTTCCACCTCTCTCTTTGATGATGACTTCAGTTTTATTCTATTGGGAAAATAGAATAATTGGGGAAAGAATTTCCATACTCTTTCCTCTGAAACTCTGCACCTTGTGAAAACTCACCTCTTTATGAAAATGGTTGAAATCTAAGGAAATCCCCTCTGCCTGAGATCCATGATCTCTCTGTTACACATGGAATTTGCCTTTGTAGCTGTCTCCTCTCTGCTCTGCATCCTTTAACTCTATAATTTTTTGTTGAGTTACAATTAAAATACCATGAAATGTACCTCTTTAAAGTCTACAGTTCTATTGCTTATAGCTTACAAAACTGCAAACATTACTGCTATGTAATTCTAGAATATTTCCATCATCCACAAAGAAGCCCTTGACCTACTACCCCAACCTTCCATCCCCTATTCCCTAGAAACCACTAACCTACTTTCTGTCTCTGTGGACTTTCTTACCCTTGGTATAAATGAAATTATACAACATGTGATCTTTTGTGACTGGTTGCTTTCACTTAACCATAATGACTTCAAGGTTCATCCATAATGTAGTATGAATCAGTACTTCATTCCTTTTTGGCAGGGTAATATTCCACTGTATGGACATGCCACATTTGTTTATCCATTCATCAATTGATGGACAATTTGGTGGTTTCCACTTATCTGTACTATAAATAAGCCTACTATGAATGTTCATGTATGAGCTTTTATGCACATATATTTTTCCAATTACCTTGGGTATATAAACCTAGGAGTGGAAACGCTTGCCTTATTGAAGCTCTATAACTCGTAGGAACTGCCAAAATGTTTTCCAACGCAGCTGCACAATTTTACATTCCAATCAGCATTGTGTGAGAGTTCCATTTTCTTCACACTCTTACCAACACCTACTGCCCATCGTTTTTATATAACCATTCTAGTGGGTGTGAAGTGGCATCTTATTGTGACTTTGATTTGCATTTTCCTAATGACTAATTACATTGAGCACATTAAGAAACAATGCATTCTTTCTACTTCCTTTTCCTCTGGTTCCTTCTGTGGATGCTTTATCTGTCTGTTCTGGGATAGTCTGCTGCCCAGAATATTTGTCATCTCCTCTACCCCCACCCAACCCTGGCCAAATCTCTGTTTTATTTGCCATTTCTCTTCATCATGCTGTCTCTTTGAGGAACACTAGAAAAGGTGATGTCATATTCCAAGTAACGTATTTGCATTTTCCCAGAATGCTTAGATGACATACAGCTTTACCCTAAAGCAATGGGTACATGTAATGATGCTGTAGCAGACTGCTAAGGGAGGTATTTGGGGACAAACAATCTTATCTTCAATCCTGGATTTGAAAGTTGAGTCAATTTCATGTCAGGAAGCCACTTAAGTATGTAAGCTCCACTTTCATGTTCATTTAAAAAAGATATACTAAGTAATCATTAATTACAATCTAAACATTCTTTCCCTGTGATTTTAGCTATTCTGTTGTTTTTAACTAAACACGAAGATAAGTTCTAAAAATCGTTTAAGTCTGTCAAAGGAAAATATAATAAACTAGATGAAAGAGGCTCTCTTGGACTTATTAATGTCTAAAGTCTTCTGAATCCATGCTACTAAACACAAGTTGTATTTCAAACAGCCTCAGGTTACAAGGACGGTGACTAATGAATTGCAAAAAAAGGTAATTAACTTCCTACATTCCCTAAAAGCTTGCTTTGTGAGACCCTCTGACACTCTTTTAGTGAAGACTGTGACTTCTGATTAGCATTGTTAGGAAAATTGCCCACTTCTTTTCTATTTTCAGACTCCTTTCAGACTGGGGGTGTAGCTACAGCAAGCTGTGGGAATTTGGGAGCAGATCAGAAAAGGAAGTGTGGTGTGTCAGAAGTTGCTTTGCAATTAACCAAGAGTGGTGTTGGGGGCAAGTCATTTAAATGCTTTATGCCACAGATTTCCGTATCTGTAAAGTGAGGGGTAAGACACGATGACTTGTGAGTTTCCTTCCACACCTTATGTTCAATGATTCAAGCTTTCTCATCCAAAGGCATATGAAATATTGTAGGATGTTCCACAGCTCATAAGGGTTTAAATAACATTTGAAATAAAAATCAAAGCGTAACAAACTTTCCAACCTAGACAACTTCTTTTTATGACTTACTGGAGGATTAAGAAAGGCGACTGACTGATATTCTTTATGCAACTGGCATATGAAAAAGCTTGATGTGTGCATTGGAATTAAAACAGTTTAATTTTTATCCCCCTCCCCCTTCCTTTTAAATGTTATCTGTGGTGGTAATCTTTTGCCTATGGTAATCTTTTTCCTGCAAACTCCTGGCTTTTCCTTCACTCTTAGGAAATAATGCAACATCTACTTTAAGTAACAAACACTCTCAATTCAGAATTATTATGAAGTTCAGCTCTTTTTAATCATCAAAATGCCAAAATTAGCTTAATATAACATTTTCTTCCATCCGCTAATGTGGACCTGCCTCTCAGAACACAGAACATGGCCTTGGACTTCCTACCACCTTTATTACTCTCCACCAAGGTCCTAGTGAGGAAGGCTTAAAAGAGGAAGAGGACAATTCTCTCTAGGATGGATAAGTTGTGTTTTATGGTTCAGGACCCACAGCTGGTGAAAGCTGTCTTCTGTTTCTCCCATAGAGTGCTTTGGAAGGCCCTTTGGAGCTTTCGTGTCCACACCCTCTGTCTTGCAGTTTCTTTGACTCAAGCAGAAGAAAATTTAACCTGTGTTGCCAAGTGAGACTCCTTTCTCAGACCTCAATCACTTGGTGTTATGCTCCCTAATTCCCACTGTCCCTCCAGCTTCTCTGGGTTGTCTCCTTACCCCTCCAGTTGCCCCTATAGGACAGGACCCTCAACAATCCCATTCTAGCTTATGTCCAACCCTCTGTCTCTTGCTGTGGGGAACTCATATCCCTTGCCTCTCTAAACCCTGAGAGACCAGTCTAATCTCCACAAGGCAACTGTTTGGGCCTTCTCTTTCCCTCAACATTTCTGTGGCAGGCTCAGACTTGACCTTACTTGCTCACTTGTAAGTCAGGAACTAGTTTTCTGTGTATCCTAATGTCAGGGATAGAATTTCAGAACTTCCTGAGTGGACACTTTGGAGGTGATCTGCCCCAAGGGCTACTGCCCTGCAGGCCTCTACGTAAATGGGTCCATTTTTGCCCTCTGACAGCCCTACGGGCTTCTGAAAGATGAAGAAGAAGGAGCAGAGTAAAGCAACAGGTATGTCCAAAAAGAAAACAAACAAAAATGTTTCACTGAACTCTTCCCCAAAGCTTTTCTCTAATGGCTTTGATCTCATTTAACTATCCAAAATTTGAGATTTTTTAACTTTATAAATTATGTGTTTGAAACTATTGGACAGGTTTATGCCTCTGTCACTAGAATCTGATATTTATTGTATTGATGCTTCAGTTGAAACCATTTATAGGAAAAGTCTTATTCTGCCATCCTGTGACAGTCACATTAAACCCATGGGGTGACATGCTATTATAAACAAAACAAAAACAAAAACAAAAACAAATTTGGAAAGATAATGAAATAAGAGAAAATATTTGAATTGCTCTAACATAAACATATATTTGATGGTTTTATTTTTGAGTCTATAAAGCCATGCTTTTTTAGAGCTGTAATCAACTTGTACAGACACGTTTGCAATCTATTTTTTCAAAACCTATTCCTCACAAACGTTCTGTGAAGTCATGCTAGGAATTTAAATGTGTGCAATATAATTCCATATGTTGACATGCCATTCATTCATCAAAGACTCCGAATGCCCACTCTGTGGCTGATGCTGGTTGAGGGGTTGCGAGGTTGCTAAAGTTAAAAGAAGAAGTAAATACTCTGCTTAGGGAAGTGCAAATGATTACAAGGTAGTACTGTATTTGTGGCAAGACAGTAACCCATATGAAGTGGGAGTAGAGAATAAAACATATCTGTGCATTTTTTAAAGGAAATTAGGAAGAAACCACACAGGAGGTGTTAATGTGAGATGCTGGTGGGGGGTGTGTGGGAGTTTGCTAGACAGACAAGCAAGGGGAAGGCACCCTGGTGGATGGAACAGCCGTGCAAAGGCCCGGGGGTTCATTTTGGTCTTGTAAAAGGGGCTAATGCTTTCCTTTCTTTTCAAAGCCATTATTGAATTGTTGGAAATTACTCAATAAATCCATTCTCCTCAAATATAGAGTTCTACTGAAAAGTTTGCTTGATCATTCAATGTCGTCTGTTGCTTGTCTTCATCCAGTATCTCCATGCAATTCAAAAGATGGAGCATCTTTTGGAAAGGCCACACTCCTTAAAGTATTGTTTCTTTTTAATGGTTTCAAATGCCTACTAAGCTAATCTACTCTCAAACGTTCTTTGTCAAAAAAATTCTTCTCTATATTGTCATAACTCCAATGTTTCCTTAAAGGAACTTAGCTCTCTTTTGATATTTTAAGATGTCAAAACTACTTTTGATATTTAAAACACTCGAAGACAAAGTTGCTTCAAAGTTTTAGCTGAATTAATCATCAATTTCATTTCATTCTTTCTACCTTTGACTTTAGATAAAAATCTTACACAAAAGGCTAGAAGCTAAATCTCACAGATTGTTTGAAAATGTTTTTGTTGTTGTTTCTGCAAGGTGTGTACCTTCATAGCCCCTTGAATGATTTCAAAATATCTCTTTTTCCTTAAAAGCATGGGGTTTTAGTCTGAATCTGTGTAACTTAATCTGTGGAGCAAAATCACCGGATAATTACCTACTTCTCTATATACAGAGGCGTTCTTAGGAGCATTTGGAGATGGTTAAGCCTCATATTTTATGCTCAGTGTTAGGTTTGCATAAATTTATTTCCATGGACTTCCTTCTCTCCCTTGCTCTTAAAGCTCAGGAAAAAAAAAAGACAGAAATCTAACACATTCATAGCGGAGGACTGAAGTTCCAAAGGTGAGGTTCAAGTGTGGCCCCAAAGTACCTGATCAACAAGCAGGATGGGCAACTAGTCAGGCTTGCATGGGGACGGTAGGCTATAGCAGAGTGAGGATGGAGGTGCGGAGCATTCCCTGAGGGGACAGCACAGATAGCCTGGACTCTTCCTGATTTTGGAGAGTAGGCAGGATAAGTTTTCAAAAGATATTACATGTGCAATATGTGCAAAACAGTATTACCAAAATGACAGAAAGCCTTTAGAACTTCAACATTCTGCTGGAGTCATTCTAGAAGTAGCAGCCTTGGCATAGGCTTAGTGTTCCTGAGAGACTCATGTGACGTGGCATCCTTCAGTGGCCTTGGATGCAATCGTGGATGTGGAGAAATGGGGGAAAGAACAGGACATAGGCCACCTGGTAAGAGAGAGCATCCCCCCAAAACTTGGGTGAGACCAATCTGAGAACTCTGTAGTTTAATTGGATGAGACCCAGAGAGGGCTCATGACCTGGGAATCCCTGTGAGTTCATAACTCGGGGGAAAGGAGCTATTTAAGCTCCTATTTAAGCTATTATAAAGGGAGTTAATTATATGCATTTCTACACAGAGGCTAATGGTAGCTGGCAGAAGATGAGTTACAAATAAACACTATTTGAATAATTTACAGTTAATAAATGTTAACTGGACACTTTCTTCAACTTCCAGAATTCTAAAGATTTTGGAGCTGCTCTAATACCAAAATAAACAAGACAGGCAAACAGACAGATGATCCTAGAATATTTTGAGACACTGGCACCTTCACATAGTAGGAAGCTCACTGAATTGGAGTCAGAAGGCATTATTTCTAATAGAAGTTCTCTCACTAATTTGAGGCATTCATTTCACCTCTCTGGTCTCATGTCCTTTATTCATAAAATGAAGGAGTTAGGAAATGTGCTACAAAATTAAAGAAACTGTATGTCAGTCTCATGCATGACCATAAATGGAAAATTCTCCAATAAAAATCTAACAAATGAATCTGCCAGTATATTGAAGAATGATGCAGTTTGACCATGGTGGGGAGAGCTATGGCCTGAATATCTGTGTCCCCCTAAAATTCCTATTTGGAAATCCTAACCCCCAAAGATGATATTAGAAGGTGGGACTTCGGGAGCTGCATAGGTCTTGAGTGTGGAATGCCCTTATTAAAGAGACCCCACAGACCTCCCTATCTCCTTCCTCCATCCAAGACCACAGCAGGGAGGCACCATGAACCATAAGGCAGGCCTGACTAGACACTGAATTTGCAGGTGTCTTGGTCTTGGATTACTCAGCCTCTAGAACTGGGAGAAATAATTTTTCAGTATAGAAGATACCAGTCTCTGGTATTTCATCATAGCAGCCTGAACAGACTATGACAGAAGGTTCACCTCAGACATGGAAGAAGCATTCAAGGTTAGGCATTGTGTCAATTAATGGAGGTCATTACATAAATATTTTAAAGGAGAAAATCACAGGGTCATCTTTATAAACTCCAAATTGTATTTAACACTATTAAGCATCCATTCTGATAAACAGTTTATCTTGATAAAACTAGAAACCAACAATGAATATCAGTGGAAAACCTAAGATATTCTTATTATAGACAAGACCAAAACCAAGATGAACATGTCCACCAAGGTAGAGAGTCTGGAAAGATACCGCCCATGGACACATCTGATATGCACGTCCTTGAGAAGTCACTCTCACTCTGAATCTATTATAAGCAAATAAAAAAGCTCAGAAACCAAAAATGAAATGATATGATGAAATTAACTTAATAGCAATAAAAATTAAAAACTGGCATGGCGAAATTATACTCTAAACAAAATTAAATGACAAACCGAGGTAAATGTTTGCAACCTAATGGCCAGATAGATGGATAATATCCATACTGGATAATGTTCTCATAAATCATTATGAAAATGAGGAGTACTCCATAAAAAGTGAGAAAAGGCTATGAATAAGCATTTCATAGAAGGTGAATAAAAATATCTAGTAAAATCACTACTAACTAAAAACAAATAAAAATGAGATTTTATTTATGTATTTATTTGTACTTGTGTGCCAATGTTGACAAACAATTTAAAGAATGAGAGCATTTTAATTAGGAAATGGTCACTTTCTAATTGTTCTCTGGGGCTCAAGATCTCTTTCTTAAAAATACTTTTTGGGGCTCCTGGGTGGCTCAGTCGGTTAAGCACCTTTGGCTCAGGTCATGGTCTTGCAGTGCGTGGGTTCGAGCCCTGCATCAGACTGTGTGCTGACAGCTCAAACCCTGGAACCTGCTTTGGATTCTATATCTCCCTCTTTCTCTGCCCCTCCCCTGCTAATGCTCTGTCTCTCTCTTTCTCTCAAAGAATGAATAAACATTAAAAAAATTTTTTAATATTTTTTGTTGAAGAATAAAAGAGGAAAAAGTATTTAAAACCTAAATGTAACTCTTCATAGAGAAGTATCATGAGATAAACATCTGTGTAATTAGCATCAGGTCAAGAAGTAAAACTTTAATAACATCTCAAAAGTGTGCTTAATGGCAGTCCCATGAAGGGACCCCCTTCCATTCTATTCCAAGGTATAAGTAATCTGATGTCTAATACTCTAGTTTAATTCCACCCACCTTTGAACTTCACAAAAGTGGAATCATTCTCCTAGGTCTACCTCGTTTTGCTCAATATCATATTTGTGAGATTTATCCTTGTTTATCATGTAATTATAACTCTATAAATAAAATGCTTAACAACATTTCACTGGATGAATATACACAATTTTTCATTCTACCCTTGACATTCAAGGTGCTTCTAGTTTGGGGCATTATGAATCATGACTCTGTGATTATTCCTGTATGTGTCTTTTTGTATATACGTCCAAACATTCCTATCCTTTTTATACCTAGTATTGAAAACGCTTTCTCAAAGAGAATGTGTATGTTCAGCTTGAATAGATAATACCAGAATCTTTCCCAAAGTTTTACCAATTTACATTTCTACCAGCAATGTATAAGGGTTCAAGTTGCCCCTTATTCTCACTCACACATAGTAATAATGTCAGTTCTTAACTTTAGCTATTTTGGTGTGTGCACAGCTTTCTTTTCATATTCCTGATGACAAAGTCCAGTAGCTTTAAATATATTTATGAGCCATTTGAATAAGCCTTATAAACAAGCACCTGTAGTTCAAGTACCTTGCCTCTTTTGCCTTGTCTGTGTTTTTCTGACTGAATTTTAGAGATTCTCTCTATGTTTTGTATACAAGCCCTTTGTCCAAAAGGTGTTGCAAACTCCTTCCGTTCTGTGGCTCCTTTTCTACTCTTTTAATGGTATCTTGTCATAAAAAGATGTTCTTAATTTTAATAGAAATTATCAACATTTTCTTTTATGCTTCATGCTTTTTGTGTCTTGTTCAAGAAACCTTTTCCCACCCCAGTTCATGAAAATAGTCTTGCATATTATCTTTTAGAATTGGGCTGTCCATTATGGTAGCAACTAACCACTTGTGGTCATCGAAGTGTAACTAATTGAAAATTAAAAAAAAATGAAAAGTTGAGTTCCTTGTTCATTCTGGTCATGTTTTTAAGGATTTAATAGCCACAGATAATAGAAGATTTCCATCATCATAGAGTTCTGCTGGTCAAATATGTTCTAGAAGGCCATTTTGTTTTGTCTTACACGACTCTAAGATATTATACCCACATAAAATGATGATAGTTATGACACTTTAGACAAAAACAAAAAACAAAACAAAACAAAATAGAAATGAACTTGTGAATGTTTATTAAAAAAATTTCTAGGGGCACCTGAGTGGCTCAGTCAGTTAAGGGCCCTACTTGGATTCAGGTCATGACTTCACCATTCGTGAGTTTGAACCCCACCTCAGGAACTGCGCTGACAGCTCAGAGTCTGGAGCCTGCTTAGAATTGTGTGTCTCCCTCTCTCTTGGTCACTCCCCTGTTCACACTTTGTCTCTCTCTCTCTCTCTGTTTCAAAAATAAACATTGAAAAATATCTCAATGTTATTTTATTACTGGATTAATAAAAATTTAAAAATTCCAAAATGGAGAACTCAAGGGAAAAGCCCTGCTTATGAAAATTCAGATCCACTTGCATGTAGATCTAGATGATGTTATTGTGAGAATGAATGATGTAATGGCAATAAGAATGTGGACAGGAAGACTGTGAGAGATATGAGATGCTAATTTTCTCATCTTTAATGGGAATGTAATCAATGTTCTCTCCAAAATGAATACAAGTAGAAAATTCTCTTTTTGTTTTTTTGTTTTATTTTTTTTACTTTTACCACTTTTTACAAAGGTGAATTCCCTTAGCTTTAGGGATCTTTCAGGAAATATTTCTGTTGGGAAGAAATAATGACATAAAGTTTATTATTTGTTGCAGTTTTGCTCATTCCTCTGTCTTCTATTAAATTCAGGTAAAATTACATTTAGTAATTGAATAACAGGATGAGCTCTGTAAATGAATTACAACAGACCCCTGTTTTCCTTGCTTTGACCCTTGCCTCCTTTCCTTCTTTTTTCCTTCTGTTCTATTTCCCTGTTTTTCTTTCCCTCCCTCCAACCTTGGCAAACCACAAAGCTTACAAAAATAGCTTTTGAAAGAATTGTTATGACAGTCGCTCAAATGGTATTGTACCAGTGATCCTGAGCAAGAAGCATAAGAAACTAGAACATTCTTTACCTCTTGCAACCACAATTTTTGCAGCAGTTAAAGATTTAAGAAAGAAAAAAAAAGCAATATAGGCCACACCACGAGGACACATGTTCCTCCCTTTCCCTTCTGTAGAACTCATCATGCTTTGGTCTGGTGACTAATCTGGTTTTTAGGTTCTCTCTGAGGTACATCAACTAGTAAAGACTTTGGTTTTTATTTGAATCACTTAAATGATTTTTTTCCTTGACATTCCATTTTTTGTTCAAAAACTTTAATGTATGCCTACATTTGCATATATGCAAAGAGAGAGAGAGAAAAAGAGATGGTAACTGACAGTTTTTTCTAAGCTGTTACATTTTGGGTTTAATTGGCATTTTTATACATCTTAAAATTCATTATAATCATACATTACTGAAAATAAGCATATTTAAAAACAATAGGATTTAAATCTATATGCTCTGATGTAATACAAAACCCATAGTACATGGTTCTGTAAACAAGATTTGGTCTTTAATGCTATTTGTAACTAAAGAAAATAAAGATCCTTGGAGAGTCCCTAATTCCATGCTTGGGCTTGAAAAACTAATCAAGTTGGGAGAATAGCATCTTGTTTCCACCAGAACACTAATACGCTATCAAAAAATGCCCTAGTGTTGCTTTTAGGGCATACATTTGCCAAGGTGTGGCAACTTTATCATCAAAAAGCCTAAATGAATTTAATAAAATGTATTAAAAGATAGCTGTAAAATAAAAAATAGTGCCTATAACCATATATGCTTCTTTTTGTTCATTGTAATGTATATGGGATAGTTGACCCAGGTAGGTAAATGTTATTTAGATGAAGTATATATTGAATTTTTATCTGGGTAGGCAGGAACAGGCACATTTTGGGAATTGTGAGCAAAGAAGATATTTCCGGGAGGAAAAAGGATTTTATTAAGGATGGGGAGAATGGGAACCCAGAGCTCAGGTGGAGAGTTCCAAAGAATGCATCAAGTTGATGGACCCAAGGGGAAAGTAGAATGCACACACTAGGTTTTCATCTCTTGAATCACAAAACCATAGATAAGGCTTTTAATCATAATAATATTTGAATAAAGTTATACCTAGATTTTCCAAAAATGCTGACAGACTTTCAAAATTGTGAATAAATTTCAGAAGATAACGGCATTTGCCATGTAGGCCACGGTGCAATAAAGTGAGACTTTCTCTCTCTCTCTTGTTTTTTTGGAGGGAGGTGTGGTTTGTTTTGTTTAAAGGTATGAACTTGAAAAACTCCATTCGCAAGTGTGTGTTGATCATAAAAAAAGAGTCTTATAAACACCCCTCTATTTGAAAAATTCTAGACACAACCAGATCTCATGTTATGACCAAGAATCAGTTAGTTATTTAGTACTCCAGAACTCATCATTCTACCAGATTTGTTGAGATGGTGTTTTCTTTTGAGTCTGGCAGAATCACTGTGACCTTGGGGAGGTATAACATAAATACAGGAAAAAGTGAATCACAATCATAATATCACTGCTTTTGTATTAGGGTGAGTATTCCTGTAAAAATAAACTTTGAAATCCAAGGTGACTGAATCCATTAAAAAGTTGACAAATTAGACCTGATTTTATTGAAATGTTTGGAATACTTTGTTACATTTTAAATCAACGTTTAAATATTTAAGATAGCTTGTGAAAGGTGTAAATATTTATATACTTGTGATGTTTAAAGGTCTAGAAACATTGTATAAAGTAGATTTATAGATTTTAATAAGCTAAAGTTTAAATACAAAAGCACAAATAGAAGAATTCTTTCTGTCCAGATTTTGAGTATTCATAAAACACAAGCTGAGTTTCCACAATGGATGCAACGAACAATTAACACGGGGCTGTCTCTCTGCAGCAATAAGTCAGTCTGTAACCTGATCGTGGTGATGGTCACTGCGATCTACACATGGGATAAAATTTTATGCTATTAGAAATTCCCTCAAAGTAAATAATGTAAGAAGAGAGCCTGTAAAATCTGGTGGCATCCAGATTAGGTTTGTACCTAATAGCATTAGATCAATGCCAAAGTCCTGGTTCTGACATGTGCTATGGTGACGTAAGATATTATCATTGGAAGAAGCTAAGTGAAGGTTGCGTGAAAATTCTTTGTCCTGTTTTTGATACTTCTTATGACTCTTAAACGATCTTAAAATAAAACTGTTTTGAAGAACATACATAGATACTAGTTATTGCATAAAGAACAGGTGGAGACAGGTGCGTCTGCTGAGCATTGTCCCTGAGCCTCATTTGGCCACTCTGACTGGGAACTCAGGTATTGGCATGATATATTAGGTAGATCTTGTCAAGTCTTCTAGGCCAGCTTATTATTTTTTGTTGTTATGAATACTCTTGTAGGATTTAAGACAACAGGAAACAGTTATTAGCCTAAATACTACAGAAACAATCATAGAGAGTAATTCTTCCCTCTGGATGGTGCCTCCTTGAAAATTAATCTTTGGGCATCCCTCTAGAGCACCTCTTCCCACACCAGAGCTTTTTGGCTACTAAAGTTGCACTTTCCCATTTAAAACCAGCCAATGGTTTCTCCTGGCACCTGGAAAAGAAACGAGTCTCCTTACAGGGTCTGCAGGACTTACAAAATCTGCCTCTTCTTGGCATTTCTAGTCTCGTACATTCTTCTTCCTCAGAGCACCTTAGCTACATTGGCCACTTGGCTGTTCTAGAACATACCTAGCACATTCCTGCTCACAAGGTTTAGATTTGCTGTTCCCTTCGCCAAGTAGTCACATTCTGTCTGAAAAGACTGAACTTGTCACTCTACATGGACTGTACTTTAGACCACTGTGCTTTTCTTTTTTTTTTTTTTAAGTTTTTTAAATGTTTATTTTTGAGAGAGAAGGAGAGAGAGACAGAGCGTCAGTGGAGGAGGGATAGAGAGAGGGAGACACATGATCTGAAGCAGGTTCCAGGCTCTGAGCTGTCAGTACAGAGCCCGACGTGGGACTTGAACTCACAGACTGAGGTTACAGCCTGAGCTGAAGTTAGACACTTTACTGACTGAGCCACCCAGGCTCCCCTGTGCTTTGCTTTTCTTTGTAGCACTTGTGACTAACTGAAGTTATTTTCGTATCTATTTTTTTCCTGCCTGTCTTGATTTTGCTTAATATGTAATTGCTTCTCAATAAATATTTTTGAATGAATGAATGAAAGAATGAAAGCTCCTATTAGTGGTGCTTATTCTGGGAAGTATGAGTAGAAGTGATAAGACTCACATTCTTCTTTTTATACATTAGGGCAAATTGACTTTTTTTTCAATTTGACATACTTGTATCAAGTATTAGCTAATTTTGCAACTAAGTTTAAAAAACATAAACACACATACACCTACTTATGCTTGGAATAAATGACTACAGAGGCCTTTTCAGCTTTAGCATGCTATGATCTTAGATTTTCCAAATTATTCTGTTAAGGTACAAAAAAGAGCATAGCACAGCTTAGCTCTAAATGATGAGGTATCAAGGCAGACTCCGTGGATTCCATTTTTCATTTGAGAATTAATGTAAATGCATGAATCAGTGTCAACATCTAACCCTTAGGACATACTTGTACAGTGTCTCTTAATACAACAATTAATATGTGCACCTATGTTCCCCTTCTTAATTTCTACAAAGAGCAGATCAAGAATATCAGTTCCCAGGGCACCTGTGGGGCTCAGTCAGTTAAACTTCCGACTTCTGCTCAGGTCATGATCTCGCGGTTCGTGAGTCTGAGTCCTGCATCTGGCTCTGTGTTGATGGCTCAGAGCCTGGAGCCTGCATTGGATTCTGTGTCTCCCTCTCTCTCTCTGCCCCTCCCCTGCTCACACTCTGTCTCTCGCTGTCTCTCAAAAATAAATAAAAACTATAAAAATGAAAGAAAGAAAGAAAGAAAGAAAGAAAGGAAGGAAGGAAGGAAGGAAGGAAGGAAGGAAGGAAAAGAAGATCAGTTGCTTCTTGACACAAGTCATGTGTAAGAGAAAACAGAGGTGATATGATTTTGTGTATTGAGGCGGCATGATGACCATATGTGTATTGATTCTTCCCTTCTTCCTCTGGTCTCTGTATATGAGGATGCAAAATATGTGTTCCTATATCTTGGCCCTAACGTTGAGAGTAATTGCTGGTAAGTTAGGTGATTTGACTTAACCTTTCTTGAGTTCAGAGTGATCATTAAATTTTTGGCATACCTTTTCCTTTTCCACAAAGTATTTTGACATCCTGCAAAGATACAGAAGATAAACCAAGACAAGCTAAAAGCACAAGACCAAAAAAAGGGCCAGAGGGACTTGAATATAAGTAAAACCAGAAATGAGGGTTAAACAAAACTATGACTCTTGGAGACCTACACTCTTGCAAATGGAATGCAAACACTGGCTATAACCTTTCTCGAGTCCAGGATAGAAGGGGAACCCTGGGTGGATGACGCCATCTGCAGTATTTCTAACATAAGATAAATCAAATCCATTGCTTGTTGACCTAAGCAGCCCCCACAGTGAAGCAGACAGAGGTTTCTGAACGTTTCTGTAAAGAAGATGTTATCCTTAATCTCCTTTTTACAGTGATGTTTAATCTCATTTCTCTTAATAAAGGATAATGGCAGAACTCCAAGATGCAATTAGGTTGAGACAGTTCTCTATGGCAATGGGAGTGGTGGTTGGGTGTGAAGTGGGGGTGGAGGTTGTGAATGACACTTTCATATAAATACATGGACCTTTAACATAACTGTATACATTTCCTTTCTTCAGTCATTCTAGGATGGGAATTGGCAGGCATGCTTCTTATTTTCTTTTCTCTACCAAATTAGAATATGCCCCTAGGACTAAAGGAAATAGAGCTAGGGAGCCTGGTAGTTAAAAGCCAGTAAGAATCATTATTTCTGCCTCGCTGGTCAGGCATATTTTGGGCAAATGAGTCAGCACAGTGTGAGAGGGATGTTTGGGCTAGACTTTATCAGCAGTTACATACATTTTCCAGAGTGACTAAAGCTGACCAGGCTGGTTATTTAGAGCTCTAGGGAAGAGCAGGGCAGAGGAGGTGAGGGAACTGAATGTATTTTGTGATTGGGACAGCTGAGATTAGGCCATCTCTCTGTTCTAGCTCTTTCGGAAATGCTCTCTTTCTGGGGTTTATACTATCACTGTCTTAAGTATAAATTGCTCAAACTGGCCAGAGCCCCTGGGTTCTCAGGTCTGGAACATCCGACAAAGCTCCCAGCCTGTCAACCCACTCTTCCACATGGCATCAGGTCCTCAGGGCATTGCTGGCTGGTGGTAAGCTAGCCTGGTGATTCGTTTTGATTCCCCAGACATTACCTAAGTATATTCTATGTTCTTGGTATGGGTATGTGAGTGGTGCTTAAAGAGCTGGGGAAGATCCAAATGGGTTTGCCGTCCTCAGGAAGTTCCTGATATAATGGCGAAGACAGGCATGAGGGCAATGCCCAGAGTACAGAGTAGAAGGTGGCCCCAACAGAGCAAGTTCAAGGGGTTCTGGAGCCTAGAAGAGAAGAGACGGGATTTTTTTAGAAAAGGCTCTTGTGCATCTCTCTCTCTCCCCCCCCCTCTCTCTCTCTTTCTTTTTTTGAGGGATGTAGCATTTAGAAGACACACAATTTAGCAGATATTCAAAATTCACTGAACAGATGAATTCAGAGGGGAGGTGGAGATCTCAAATGGAAGAGATGTTCAAGGGAAAAACAGCATGGAGGCAGAATAAGCATGGTGAGTAGCAGGGTTGGCTGAATTGGGGTAGGGAATAGCCTGAAACAGTGTCAAAACCCAGAAGAATATGTTAATCTTTAAAGAAACATTCACAGGGTGCCTGGATGGTTCAGGCAGTTCAGTGTCCGACTTCGGCTCAGGTCATGATTGTGGGTTCGAGGTCAGGTTTGTGGGTTCGAGTCCTGCCTCAGGCTCTGTGCTGACAGCTCAGAGCCTGGAGCCTGCTTCAGATTCTGTGTCTCCCTCTCCTTCTGACCCTGCTCATGCTGTCTCTCACTCACTCTCTCAAAAGTAAATAAAACATTTAAAAATTAAAAAAATAAAAATAAAGAAATATTCACCTGTACTTCTATGTTCTAAAAGAATTCATTCTGAATATACACTCTCAGAAATAAAGGCAGACAAATTCTATTGTAAGATTGAGGTTTGCTAATGTGATATAAATTAATATTATAATGTGATATGTTGATATGCTATAAAGCCAGGATTGTCTAAGGCTGTGCCACCTACCTTTTGCAGCCATGTAGCTCTATGAGGATTAAGGATAATATATTCTATCGTATTGTGTTTGTACACTAAAATGGAGATAAATTGAGAGTTTAATGAAGAGACCCTGTATACAATTGTGGATGGTGTTAGAGGAGCCCCATTAACATTTGGGAGCCATGGCCATTCTTAGAGGTAACTAGGCAAGGGAATAGAAGGGCCATCAGAACTCAGAAGGAGCTGTGGCAGTAAAAGGAGGAGTCACCAACAGGAATAGTCACCTTCTGTGGAGAAATATACTCACTGCCAACCTGTGACCCAAGAGGGAACAGAAGGCATAACCCCCCCAGCCCTCTCTCCTCCTAATTCCCTGCCGGTGTCTCCTCCTGTTAGAAGTCTCTTCCCAGTCAGAAGCCAGAGGGCGAAGAGGTCCATGAGGTAGCACTCAGCATTCAGTATCTTGCCAGAGCAGGCTGAGAAAGATGGAGAAGGAACACAGAGCCAGAGAAACCTACCTGGGGAAGGCCAAAGCTCATCTTCCTCACAGAACCTTAGGAGGTCCCATTTTATTCACCTCATGACATCTTTGATTATCATGGCATCACAGAGATGAAGTTAAGGACTACTTTGTAGAGCTTAAAGGGGCAAACTCCCCACACTGCAATAGGCTAGGCTTTCCACCATGCAGAATTGTCGGCAGGCTCTGGCTAACTCATTCTCCTTCATCCTAGGCACTCCTGTCCCATAAGTGCGAGGGCTATCATCATTTTCTCAAGTGTCAATGACATGTGTAGCTACAGTATCACTAGGTGCTGATAGTACCAGATGACACGGAGGCTCCCAAGACAGGTGGCTCTTGTGAACATGCTCCACATCTATTTGCCTCCTTCATCCAAAACCAACAGTTACCCACCCAAACGCCCAAATCTCATACATTTTATCAAGCTGCAAGGGGATAAAGAATTATCTATCTTTAATTATAAGGCAGGCTGTAAATAAACTTCCAAGTAAGATATTCAGATGCGTGCTCCCAAGGTCAGTACAATATGCCAGATGTGGGGAAAGGCATTTTGTATTCAACAATGTTTTTCTAGGAGAACAAAAGGAGTGGAGGAGGGCTGTCAAGCCTTTGAGAAAGTGTTACTCATTTCAGAAACCTCTAGGTAGGACACAAAGAGAGAGAGTCACACAGTTAAAAAAATATTCTCATCCTCAGAGAAGCTCACTCTAGTTTGATTTAAGTATTAATGTAGTAAGGGTCAATCCTCAGCCACAAACTCTCTTATTTAAGACATGTTACACCACTGCCTTAAAAAGAAATAAAATCTGACTTTGTGTCTTCTAAAATTCTAGACTAAGAGGACATAAAATATCAACTCTATTGCTGTGCATTCTCCTCATCCCCAAGAGAACACATTCTTCCCCAGAGCCTTCCATGCCTGGCCAGCACTGAAAGGGAGCCGTTCTCCCCAGCTATGAGGGGTGAAGAACTGGAAGGTTTTGTGCTAAGTTCAAGGAGACAGAGAGGACACATACCTGCTTTCGGTGAGTTTACTGTCTGAGGGCAGCAACCATTCCCAAAACTACAACAGCTGGCATCAGTATTCTGATGGAAGAAGCATAGGTAAGAGGAGGTACTCCTGAAGCCGTCCATCAGGAAAGCAGCAGAGCTGGAGGACATGATAGCTGGTCTGAAGATGATGCCAGTGGGCAATATCACTGCCGTGGCAGGCATGGGGGGGTGGGCAGAACTGTTCCGAGCAGCGGGGACAGCATTGGCAAAGTTATCCTACAAAAGAAAATCCAGCACATTATGGGAATTAAAGGTGTCCCTCACAGGTTCCCTAGGAAACAGAATCCAAGTCAAAGATGTGCGTGCAGGAAGGCAATCACGGGGTAATCAACAAGGGAGCCACACCAGTGACGGACTAGGGAAGCCGGGTTGAGCAGAAGTTAAACCGGCAGGCAGTTGCAGTAGAGGACTTGGCAGACTCCATGGGGGCCCTAGAGCTGGGATGGTTTGCAGAGGGGTCTCACACTGAGGTCCTCAACCATCAATCATAGGATGGACTGCTCTTGGCCCCGAGGGTGGGGGTGGGGGTGGTGTAGCTCTTGGAGCGGCAATTCCTTTTGCCAATGCCTGGGGAAGGACTTGGATATCAGCCCTGAGCAGGTAACATTCCTGAAGGCTAGGGAAGTGAGTTCTGAGGGAGGGGGTCTGGCAATGCCCATCCCATCCCCTGTGACAGCCACAGTCCAGCTGTGTCATGGCTGGTGGCGCCAGAGAAGACAAAGTGCTAGTTAGGGTGTGCTAGGCTATGCTGCAGTAACAGAAACTCTCAAATCTCATGACATAGTAAAGCCTTCTCTTATGCATGACACTCTCCTTGGAGGGTTGTGCAGTTACTATGGTAACTTGGAGATTCAGGCTCCTTCAGTCTATCCTGATTTAGAGTAAAAGGGAAAGAAAAAGAGGACCATGTGAGGGGCTTCACAACCTTATCTGCAAGTCGTATACATTGCTTCCTCCTACATTCCACTGTCGAGTCCCAGTCCCATGGGCACATCTTAACTGCAAAAAAGACTGGGAAATACACTCTCTCTACATGCCCAGAAAAAAAGGAGATGGGGCTGGTGACACCTAGCCACTCTCTGGTGTGGTGCTCAGAACAGAGCAGAATCATTGGGTAGCAGACACTTGTGAACACCAAGTGCTGAACGGAACAATTCAGGATTTTTCCTTTGTTAATAAACATCAATATCTAAAAATCTTTCAGATTTATGTTTTCTTTAGCAATGCAAAGAATTGCTTTAAAGTTAGAGAAGTTATCCTAAAAATAGAAAAACCTGATCAGGTATACACTGCATATCATTTACTGAAACAAACAAAGCAGTGTTTTGAAAGCTATGACCAATGCCTCCTTCCTGGCTTGTTTGATATCTTTGTGCAGAACACCTGTTAGCTTAGGAGTGCAGAGAGGTAGGAGAGATGCTGGGGAAGGCTCTAGGTGGTGGTGGAAGTTCAAGCACAGACTCGATCTTTTCCAAGGGATCTGGACATTATGTTGAGGGTGATGGGAAGTCTGATCTCAGGAAGGATGGTAACCTGACCCCTCCTGTCTGGAATATAGTCACCAATAGAAGTAGGCCATGCATTGGTGATTAAATGGTTAATCACATGATCAAGACGTGTGTTTGCCAGAAATGTATTTCTACTTTAAATCAAGATATCAGGTATGTTGCTATTTATAACAATTCAACTTAATCCACAGGAAAATTATTTTTGTGTAAACCTCTTCCTTGAACTATTTTCAGAATTAAATGAGACCAAATGAAGACACCTCCTTTCAAGGGAGCATTTCAACAGTCGCTGCCTGGCTTGCAATCCTCCTAACAAACTTCTCCCTTCATCAATGGAGAGGGGTGGATGTTTCACCCACTCCCGGATAGCCTTTAAGATTTCTTACCTTTTTGTAAACCCGGGACAACAGGGCTCTTCCAACAGTGGCTTGATGGCAAAAGAGAGCCCACTGAGCCTGTGCCTTCATAAGAAGGAGCAGATTCCTGAATGTGACCGAGGCAAAGTCCAAATGACTGGCTCATTTCCTCTGCTCATCAGACTGAGTTCAAAATGAACTTCTGACAAGAAGTTGCTGTTGATTCTTTATTTTTCTGTTTATCCTTTAATAACTGCCTAGGGGCAGGCCCCCCCTTCCACATGTTGTGTGCACCATGGTATCTGGCAGAGCTCCTTGCCCTCCTCAGGGGAGAGACAGGTATTTGTTATAAGTATAACAGTGTGACCCAGGCTTACCCAGTAATGCTCTGTGGGACTCCACTGAGTGAATCAATCAATGTTTATGACCCTCAGCTTTCTTATCTAAAAGTTGAAGAGGTTGGATATCCTTTAGGTACCTTCCAAGTTTCAAGTTCATGAACATGAACTTGAGGGTCATGTGGGGAGGCCCAGTGCAATACCACCTCTGAGTCAGGAAGATCTGTGCTTGAATCCCAACTCTGCTACTGCCTGGCCAGGTGACCAGGGCAAGTCTTAGTTTCCCTATGGAAAACGTTTTCAATTTCATGACTTCCTGGTGAGGAGCATAGGCCATTTAGGCAAAGAATCCAGCTCATAACACACATTAACCAAACACAGGTTTACACATTAACCAAATCCAGCTCATAACACACATTAACCAAACACCAGATGTGATTCGAGGCCAATAGAAGAGGTCTCCCAGACAAAAGTTCTAAATGCAAATCACGATGTTGGTAAAACCTTTCTGGCTTCAGGCACCTACTGTGGTCAGGCCCAGGGCTGATTCTGGGGATAAAAGATGCAAGCATGTGCTAAGAAACCACACAATTAAGCCCATGGATATGATCAGTCATAATGAAAATGCAATAGATTGCTTTTAATTTGGGCTACCTTCTTCAGAAAGCCAACAACATAAGGCAAATGAGAAAATAGTCCTGAAAAGTAGGAACCATTTTGTAGAGAGGGGAGCCAGAAAAATATACTTTTAAATATTTGAACAAGACTTGGTGAGGTTGATCCTGGCCTAGACCTTCACCAACCCAGGAAACTACCTGTGCTGGTGCGTGTGTGTCTCTGTGTGTGTATGTGTGTGTGATAGTGTGCGCGGGATTCTGTGTGTGAGTGGTTGTGTCTGTATGTATGTGGGGGTGGGGGGTGCACATACACACATGCTCACACACTTCTCCCTTCCAGCAAGCACTCTCAGGCTTTGCCGGCCCATTCACACCCTCAGATGGCAATAGCATCAGCATCTCCCATCTTTTCACACCAGGAGCAGTCTAGCACATTGATGTGAAACGAGAACACATCCCTCAGTCAGCTCTGGGTAAAGGGCAGAGATCAATAACTGTATTTCTCAAGTTGGTAACACTCTGAATCTTCCATGCAATGCTGCCCAAAGTTTCGCTCCCTCATAAATACATGGGCTTGGCTGGCATAAAGGGGTAGATTTTCCCAGCAAGGTGTTCGCCAATGGCAGCTGCCTGCTGGAAAAAGGCATGTGAGGCACTGAGTTAATTTAGCTGTTGTTTGCACCCTCCTTGGCCCCCTCGTTCGGTCTAGCCTTAGAATGCAAAGGTGGGCTAGAGGCAGCCTGGTTCTGTTTGGGGTTTCCACATGTAGACGGTCTGAAGACTATGTGCAGTGTCCCGGAGAGTCACAATCGTCCCAGTGCTCTATCTCCACAGGGTGTCAACCCACATCAACCTCATGCTTTGGGGACTTCATATGAATGGACAATATTTTCATGCATTCATTTGTATTATTGGTTTCGTCTTCACTGTCTGATTTCCCTTTCTTTCAGTGCAAGCTGTGTGCTCTGTGCTCCATTGGCACAGTTAAGGGATGTGGCAGAGCAGAAAGCAGGAGTTACTGGCCAGAATACCTGGCTCTTTCTTTCTTTCTTTTTAAAGTGTATTTATTTATTCTGAGAGAGACTGAGCCCCCGTGAGTCACGGAGGGGCAGTGACAGAGGGAGAGAGAGAGAGAGAGAGAGAGAGAGAGAGAGAGAGAGAGAGAGAGAGAGAGAGAGAATCCCAAGCAGGCTCCATGCTGCCAGCTCAGAGCTTGATGTGGGGTTAGAATGAGAAACCATGAGATTGTGACCTGAGCTGAAACCAAGAGTTGGATGCTTAATCAAGTGAGCCATCCAGCTCCCCACTGGCTTTTTCTTTAAAAGCACTTATGAAGAGTCTAGGGGTCTGTGGAAAAACAAAGAGGTCAGGGGTCGGGGTGCCTGAGTGGCTCAGTCAGTTAAGCGTCTGGCTTCAGTTCAGGTCATGATCTCACTGTTCGTGGGTTTGAGCCCCGCATCAGGCTCTGTGCTGACAGCTAGCTCAGAGCCTGGAGCCTGCTTCGGATTCTGTGTCTCCCTCTCTCTCTGACCTTCCCCTGCTCATGCTGTCTCTCTCTCTCTCAAAAATAAAAAAACTAAGAGGTCAAGGGTATAGTGGCAGAGGCAGAGTGAGCTGCAGAGTGGGGCTCACCATGCCCTCCCACAGTCCATAAAGACCTGGGCTGTGGGAAGAGAAAAGTGGGGCACAGGCATCCTGGAACAGTGGGAATCAGCCTGACTTCCCAAACGTATCCTGACAAGGGGCCAAGATCCCAGAAAAGAACACTACGTGCAGTGTCTTGGCAGATAAAGCCACAAGTGGTGCTATGAAAGGGTCCAAGCAGGGGCACCTGGGTGGCTCAGTCGGTTGAGCATCTGACTCTTTGTTTTGGCTCAAATCATGATCTCATGGTTGTGGGACTGAGCCTGCATGGGGCTCTGAGCTGACAGTGTGGAGCCTGCTTGGGATTCTCTCTTTCCCTCTCTCTGAACTTCCTCTCCTCAAGTTCTGCCTCCCTCTCACTCAAAATAAATAAATAAACATAAATATTTTTTAAAAATTTTTAAATAAAAAAAAAGAAGGAAATGATCCAAGCAGACAGGCATGATTGGCATCTCCAGTGTAACCTAGGTGTGCCCAGAACCAAATGCCAGATGTCCCAACCCATCACTAGTAGTCCAACCCGGCTTACCTCTGAAGATGATTCAGGTCAAGTGTCATAATAGGCCTGGGATGGGGCAAGTGCTAGAATAAAATTGGGCTTACTTCTATAAAATAAAGAGATGCAATATTTTTTTTTATTTGGACACCTGAGTTTATGAGCTGTCATTCCTACCACATATGGAAAATGAATAACATTTTCCAGATTAACAATTGATTTTTATTGTCTGTTTTGATGCTTCTCTCTCAGAAACTCCAAGGTCCCCTCCACACACCTGAAGAGGAAGCTCCACAGGAGATCCAAGAGGCGTGCTGGGACTGTGACAGTATGGGAGTTTCGCTCTGGTGATGATGCACTCTTTCTTTCCTTCCATGAGGTCTTTGCTTCTGTTAATTAGGACTGTGCATCCTGAGGGCACGATAAATCTCCAGCTGGCTCCATCTCATCCAATTTCTGTTACTTTTTCCTTCAGCTTAATACATATTTTTCTGTAATATCCAGGTAGTGCAGGCATGTTGGTATGGGGCACAATTCCCAAGGACTGCTCTCTCTAGAAAACAGGGCTGTTTTTCTGCAGCCTTCTCTTCCTCCCTCCCTCCCTTCCTCCCTTCCTTCCTTCCTTCTCCCCCTTTCTTTCCTGCTTTTCTTTTCTTTTTTTAACATTTATTTATTTTTGAGAGACAGCGAGAGCGTGATCAAAGGAGGGGCAGAAAGAGAGGGAGACACAGAATCTGAAGCAGGCTCCAGGCTCTGAGTTGTCAGCACAGAGCCTGACATAGGGCTCAAACTCAAGAACAGTGAGATCATGACCTGAGCCGAACCTGGGCACTCAACAGACTGAGCCACCCAGGTGCCTTTCCTTCCTGCTTTTCTTTTTTCCTCTTTTCACATTTATTGAGTTCCTACAATTGATGATGTTCTAGGCTCACTGCTGGAAATACAATGATAGGCAAGTTTGGCATAAATTGTGCCCTTTGAGCACATTATTGTAATGGGCAAATACAGCTAAGAGAACAGGCAACTACAGTCCTATACCATGAATGCTCATATATAGCACCCAGCGCTAGGAATCTTATAGAAGCACAGCAAACTTGTCCTTGGAAAGGGTGGGAACCAGGAAAAGCTCCCAAAGGAAATAATTACTAGAAAATGCTAGCCAGGTCTGAGGAGGCCAAGGTAGAAGAACATAGGAGAGAGGGAATGGTGAGCCTGGAAGAGAAAGGGAAGGCATGGAGTGTTAAGAGTATGTCTTTTTTTAACATGTTTATTTATTTATTTTTGAATGTTTAATTACTTATTTATAGAGAGAGAGAGAACATGAGCAGAGTGAGAGGCAGAGAGAGGAGAGAAAGAGAATCCCAAGCAGGCTCTATACTGTCAGCATAGAGCCTGACATGGGACTCAAATTCACAAACCATGAGATCATGACCTGAGCCAAAAATCAAGAGTTGGATGCTTAACTGATTGAGCCGTTCTTTTGAAGTATATTTAATAAATCTACAGTGTGTGCTATAGCCTACCCTATGGAGTATATTGCATTTTCTGCATTTTACAGATGAGGAAATTGAGGCTGAATAATATTAAGAAGCTTGCCCAAGGAGTTGAGTGTGGCAGCACCTGCATTAGAGTAATTGTTTGTGCCACGGCTTCACCGGCATTGTCAGGTTAGGAAAGCCAACCTCCTCAAGAGCATGGATTTCAGCATCAATCAATAGATTGATTGGCACCTCGGTGGAGGACCAGGGCCTTCTGATTTGAGAGTCATTGAGGACTGCTTTGTCCTCAGATGCTGTGCCCAGCCAGCGTCCATTCCCTGCTTTGCTTTACCCCAAGCATGTCTCATTACCTTGAAACTTATTTTTGTCAACTGTTTGCTGAGTAAGTCTTTTTCACTTAGAGAGTTTAAACAGGAAACTGTAGTCAAGATTCTACCCAAATTACTGTATACTTCGAGGGAAAAAAAATCTAAAAAGCAGTTCTTAAGTTGCAGACTCATTATGATCCCCTCATGTATTAATTAAATAAAGCATAGTTTGAAGAACAATAACCAAGTGGAAAATAATTTATGTTGCAAATTTGGTAATTTTGATACCCCTCCTCAAAAGTTATCCACTTCAATTTGCTTTTGTCTCATGGTCATGCCCCTCCACCACATTAGGACTGTGCATCCTGAGGGCACGATAAAAGAGAGCCCCCACTCTTTTTTTTTTAGTTGATGTTCTCTTGCTTTACAATTTCTCTTATTTGTTTGGCTTACTTGATAACATTTGGTGAGGCAAAGACATATCTAAAAATAAATAACATTTGGGTAGGTTTTGAATTTTATGATCACATACCTCTCTTGGAATTTTATAATTAAGAAACTTGTAAGGGAGATCATGCCTAGCAACGTTTACATGGAGCCAAGTCATACCATGGACTTCCTATTCCCCTCAACTATTCTTGTGGGGGAATTTGGTTTATAATGACAATCAAGGGCTATCCTGAAGTCTCAGGGCAACTGAGAATTATAGGCCACAGATGCCTTTTGACGTGATGATAAGCATTCATTCCTTCACCCATTCATCCAGCATTACTGAGTGCCAGGTCAATGCCAGTCCCAAGTGTACTTCATCTGCCATTAGCAGACAAGTCCACAGACAGACAGGCATAAAAATAGATATATGTGTGAAGTGCTGTCTGCAAGTTTTGGCAATTCTTTTTTAAAGAAAGGAAACAGGGCTGGCCCTTGAATGCCAAGAAAAAGCAGCAGAAAATTCCGGACAAAGGGAACCTGCAACTTCAGAGGTATGGTCAGGAGGTAATGGGTTATGGGATACTTGGAAATTGTGGTGATCCTCATCTCTGACATCCATGCCCTTGTGAGTCCCCTCCCACACCACACAAGTCTGGCTTGTATGGCTCATAGACTATGGAGGATGTAATGGCATGTGACTGGTGAGTCTAGTCTTAAAAGACATCGAGTCTTTCACCTTGGTCTTTTGGATTGCTCATTCAGTTGCCATATCATAAGAACACTGTGGAGAGGCCCATGGGGGAAGGAACTAACAGCCAACACCAACTTGTCAGCCATGAGGGCGGGCCACCCTGGAGGATGTAGATCGTCCAGCCCTCATCAAGGTTTCAGGTGACTGCAATCCTAGCTGACCTCTGACTACAACTTTAAAAGACACTGCTCCTGAGTTTCTGACAAATAGAAACCAAAAGATAATAAATAATTATTGTTGTTTGAAGCCACTAAGTTTGGGGTGATTTGTTGCACAAAATAGGCAATACCAAACACTTCAGCCCCACCAGTTGCTCACACCAGTCTCTCCCATTGGTTGACCCCATATGCTAGTACCAACGACTGTTCATAAATTGTGAACCCATTCATGGGTTGATTCTGCCTGTGTGTTCAATGCCAGAAAAAAGTCATTTCAGCTATGGGTGAACATTCCTTCTTTGTTCCAACCTTTATAGAAAATGCACACTGTTTCCGAAAATTTAATCTCTTCTTTCCCTTCATTTGCGATTTGGATAAGCAATGGTACCCAGAAGCCGAGCAAAAAGAAACAAAAGAAGAAGAAACAATGGCTGTGACTAATCTATAGACTGGAAAATCCACTCTGAATCACTAAAAAGGAATTAAGGAACCTGTGTGAAGCATGGTGGTTCAACCCTAGCACTTCTCTTTCTCGTGTGGTCCGGGGCCAGCCCCATAGACATTTCTGCCTGGTGCTTCAGAGAGTCCATTTACCAGGCAGCGATTTTCCCCAAGACAGGCCTGCTTGCTGGCGTTCTTATATAGTTGTACCTCGCTGGTAGTCTGAGACCATTGCTCCTTTCCTCTGACTCTTTCTAGTGCTTTTAGGATATGCCCACTCCTACCACGGCAGGCCCAGACTCAGACCCATTTATCCCGAAAGATAGTCCTAATCAGAATAGAAATCCTGTTGGAGCTCCCAACCCACAAGTTCATGAAGTCTGTCAACTCTGAAATCTGTTATGCAAGGGCAGGCTCTGGGCATACCTGAAGCCATAAATCAGTACCCTCCCAAATTCTTTTTTCTCCCTGTCCTATGTGATTCTACTTCTCAGGATGGGGCTTGTGCTTCAGTTTCTCTAACAAGCACTCTTGATCTCCACTTAAAAACAGCAGCCCATCCCACAATTTAAAAGTATGCATGGTCCCCATATTGTTGTTTGGCTTTCCATAACCCCTTCCTCTCCTTGAGGACTCATTGCCACAGCCCATCAACCCTTTCACAAACTGTTGCCTTGTAAGTAGAAGGAGAACTACCTGAAACCACGATCAGGCTGTCTGCCTGACTCCTTTCTACGCTTTATTCCACCAACCGCACAGCATTCTTCTCACAAACAGGAATTTCCTGGGTCATATTCGAGCTCATCAAAATCTTTAGACACTGGACAAGTCCCCATCCTATCAGGTTTCCTGGCTCACCCACAAATACACATATTTCCTCTCTTTGTTGCGAGTTGCCCAAACAAACCCTTAGGTGTCCCAGCATGCCTTGCACTGGCACTCCCTGAGTGATAACCATATCTTGACTTCCTAGGGTCCTTTGGGAAAGAAAATTATTTGGATTTAAGGTTTAGTTCTTACTGCCTTTACCTTACCATCTAAGGAGGGGTTTAATATCAAGACCCGTTTGGTGGAAGGTGAAGAAAGAATAGTTGTGACACCAGATGAGGGGCTGTGGGACCAGGATCCTTTGTGCCATGTACCCTAATTATCTATCTTGGGGGAGGATGCTTCCAGAACTCTAGAGTACTCTAGTCCTATGGTGAGCTAAGCCATGGAGAGGGAATAGAGCATATTTTTCCTTCCCCCATAATCTCCATTTGCACCTTTATGAAAACCGCCCACAATAAAATCCACATACAAGTAGTGTTATGGAAACGTAACTTCAGTACAAATTCCCTTACTGTCTTCAAAGGGTCAGTTTGTGGTTCCACTAAGATCTCCAGGTCTCCCCTGGAGTATCCAGTGTTCCAATCTTTTTTATCTCCTTCAAGAAAATAAGTATTCCAGTTTCACTCTGCCTGGAATTCAGGAGTTCTGAGAAATTCTTCACTTGCCAAGACCCAGCTCAAAAGTTGTCTTCTTAAAAAACCAGTACCAGTCTGAGTTTTCACTTCTTTCTTGGGGCTTCCACAGACCTTTCTTCATATCTCTGTGGTGGTGCCCTTTATATTTTATTTTAATTTATTTTGCTACAGAATTATACTTATAAGCTTGCTAAATCATGAAGGGTGAGCTTCATGTTTCATCCAATTTCGAAAGCCTAGCAATTTATAAGTACATATTAGGTGTTCAGTGTTTAAAACGGTGATTGACACTGGACGTTGAATTAAGCCAGCACTCTAGTGCCTTTTGAAAGCCTTTATAACTTTTTCTTGTATGCACATGCCACCTCCCACCTCTGTACTTGACTTATTTAGTACCTGAACTTGTAATGTTTCACTCCCTCCTTTGCCTGGTTGATGACTACTCATTCTTAAGACTTGCCCTAGGTACTACCCATCAAATTTGGGAAGCCTTCCTTGACTTATTTATGTTGTTTTAGACAATCCTTCTTGGGAATTTATGTAGAACTCTGTGAGCATACTTCTAATACTACTGCCCATTGTCCTAGATTACCTGTATATGAAACCTCCTTCATGAGACTATGAACCTCTGTGTAACAATTCCCGATACACAGTTCCATAACAAGAAAATGTTTATGAAACAAAGCAGTGAATAAATGGATAGTTTTTGCTGACTGCCACTTTTGACCCCTACTAAAATCTATGAAAACCTGTCCACTGGGAGGATTATTATCTAACAGCAATTTTGTAAAGCTCTGGTCCTCAAGACCTCCAGAGTAGAAACCACAAATGAAGCTGAAGGTGGGGAAGGTGTTCCTCATTCCTGCTTCTCAGCTCCTGCATTCACAGTTCTAGGCCTGAATTCAGAATGAGGTGGCAGGAATGAATTGTGTCACATGCTGCCTGCTCTCAGCTGTAATTCATTTATAATTTATGGATCACATTGGCTGTCAGAGGCCATCATCGTAACCAAATGCCATGGCCTTATTATGGCCCCTGCTTTCATTCATCTTGCACAAATGGACATTCACATACTAAGCACCTGTTGAGAAGGCCATTCCCAAGCTGTGCAGGTTAATGCTGATTTCTGATTAGTCCCAGATTATGTCTCTGGGCTGACATTGTAACTGGCATTCTTCATTTATGGAAAAAGTGACAGCACAACCTGTTATACGATTTGCATGACTTTCTTTAACTTTCTCAGTGTGTTTCAACATTCTTTCCACTTTCCTCTAAGGCTAGGACAATTTTTTGCCTTTTTAACCACATTGGTTTTTCTTCTTTTAAAATATCTGGTTATAGGTGGATATCAATATCTATTGTGGCCTAAATTTTATTGTCATTTAAAAACAGGAATATTGGGGTACCTGGTAGTTGGTAGAGCATGCATCTCTTGATCACAGAGTCCTGAGTTCAAGTCCCACATTGGACATACAACTTATTTTTTAAAAAAGGATCAGATCTTAAATAAATAAATAAAATGGGATTGTGTTCTTTTCCTTTTAAAAAGTACAATAGCAAAATTGAGATTGTTTAACCACTTTATGCCATATAAAAAGGCATACGTGTTTACTGCAGAAAACTTGATGGGTTTGGGAGTAAGTATACACCTTGGAAGCTATCACCACTATCAAGGTTGTCCTCATGCCCATTACCTCCCCATGTTTCCTCCTCCCATCAAAATGAAATTTATGGATAAATTATATCTATCTAAAATACTAGTTCTGTATTCACAGATGGATACATTAATTTAATTAAGAAATAAGGTCTCTGGGTGCTGTTTGTTCTCTGTAAATGTTAACAGATGATTTGGAATTTACATTTTGCACGTCGATGTTTCTTACTAAGAAGCTTTGCCATCTAAAAAGCATTTCCTGTTCTGTTTCCAGTCAAAGCGTTGCAGTCTGGGGCTCTTCCCGTGATAAGCACTTTCTAATCACAGTGAACACATTCCAGGTGGCCTTGTTTAGTTGTAAGGGACGGAGGGTAATCTCAGAATAACTCAGATAAAGAAAGCTTTATTTTACTTGGCAGGAAGCTCAGCATCATTGCACCTCACGAGAACAGGGCTGGAACTCACTCAACTACACGGCACCTGCTTCTCACTGCACAGCTGCTAAATGCTTCTCTCTCTACCAACTGGCATCTTCTTCCCCTGCTCTTCTTTCTTGTGTGTTATATGCATGTATTTTGAATTGCTGTGTCCTCAACTCAACATCATGAAGTTTCATTTACCATCAAGTCCTACGTCTCAGATTTAAAATTGTCTATATCACAATTCCCAAGACTAGGATCTGAGTCACCCAGTCCATCTTTCCGAGCCAGACCTCATAAGTGATTGGCCACTGGCCAGCTTGAACCTTCCTCTCTATGGGTAAGAGGTTGAGCCTTGCTCTAATCAGCTGTGACAGTAGTGGGGGTCATACAGTATAAACATGACTTGGGCAGAGAAATTAAAAATGGAAACATACATTCAAAACAGGTAAGGCTGAAATATAAATTTATCTGGAGATTTGCTTAGCATGAAAACAATGTTTCTTTGTGCCTGTAATGGCTATCTGCATGGGATATCAGGAGGGGTGTAGTCATCACTTACTCCCCATGACCTGCAGACTTAAGATCTTCCTATCAAATGGTTTCAAGAGACTCATGCAGAAAAAAACAGAACCAGAACCCCACTGTTGACTTCCTGCCAATACAAAAACTTGTTTGAAAGTGACAGAAGCTCATTTCAAACGAGCTTAAGGCAGAAGGTTTGCTGCCCACATAAACCAATTACAGGAAGAAAGAGATTACAGCTGACCTCAGAAATCCATGGACCAGGGCTCTGATGCTCTCTGTCTGCCAAGAATCTCTGTCTCCACCTCTGACCTCTGCATCCCTCCATATGGGTTTCCTGGTTTTCAAACCGAATGATCCTACATAGAGTATTTGCTCAGGGCTCTACCACATCCTTGAAGATTTGCAATCAGAGATGAAAGAAGATTTTAAAAATCCTGGAGAAGGATTCTGACTCAGCTTAGTCATAGTTCTTCAGAGAGACAGAACAAGTAGGATACATATATTGTGTGTGTGTCCAGAGTTTTATTTTAAGGAATTGGCTCACCCAACTGTGGGTACTGACAAGTCTAAAATTTGTAGGACAGGCTGGCAGGCTGGAAATTTAAGCTGGAGTTAATACAGCAGTCTTGGGAGAGGATTTCTTCTTTGGAAAACCTGGGTTTTGCTCTGAAGGCCTTTGACTGATTATATGAGGTTCACCTACATTATCAAGGGTACTCTCCTTTACTTAAAGTCAGCTGATTTTAGATATCAATCACATCTACAATATACCTTTATAGCTACATATAGATTTAGCATGTAATTTAATAACTGAGTACCATAGGCTAGTCAAGTTGACACATAAAAATAATCATCACACAGGCTCATCCCTTGGTCCAAGTAATGGTGCAACAGAGGAATTGGGTACTGTGACTGGAATAGTTTGGATCATTTTCCTACCCATATGGTCCATATAAGTGGGGACTCAATTAATAGAAATGAATTTAGTATATATATGAAAATCTATAAGCCCATTGCCCACATTACAGTTGTCTATCCATAAAGTATACTTTTTATTGTATTCAGGCCCTTAATGAGTTGGATGACACCCACTAACATTAGTGAGGGCCATCTTCTTCACTCAGTGTGCCAACTCAAATGTTAATCTCTTCTGGAAACACTGTTATAGACACACCCCAATAATGTTTTACCAGTTATCTGAGCATCGCTTAGCCCAGTCAAGCTGACACAAAAAGTGAACCATCACATCAGTGATAAGTCTCATGAAGAAATTAAAAGGAAGACTATGATGGAGAATGGTTTGTGGGGATTGAGCTCCTTAGACTGAGTGGGAGACTGCTTCCCAGGAGCATATTGGAACCATGATGGGAAAAGTGGGAAAGAGCTTTCCATGTAAAGATATGGAGAGCCTATTGACAACTGCCTATCTCCATTTCCATGTGAATATATATATATATATATATATATATATATACACACATATGTGTGTGTGTGTGTGTGTGTGTGTGTGAGTGTGTAAGCTGATCAATCACTCATTGTTCTGCCTACTTGTATTTTTTTCTTACATGTTGTCTGGACTCTCAGTTTTTTAGGAACATTAGACTTAGCTCCCACAACTGATGGCTCTTACTGGGTTCAGTTTTTAAAGTTCATACTCCTACAGGAGAAAACCCGATTGGCCTAGCTCCTTCGTCCTCACATATGTTGACCACCAATGAGTTCAATTCTCTTGGTCACATGCACCACGTTTAGTCTGCTCAGCAATGGCAGATGTGGAGAAGGTATCATGTTCAGAATGGGCTATGCATTCAGCAGGGTGGTATAGGTGAGCTGTTTTAGCTGAAAAGTGTTCATGGGTACAAGCACCATAATTGAAATATCTGAAGAAGCACTACTATGTCAGCTATCATATTAAAGATGAATAAGACATGAAATTCACATCTAGTGGGAGATTTCACATGGCATCACTTTCAATGCAAATGTATCTTGACTTCCCTAGTTGCCCCAATGTCTCCTTAATATATTATTATCTTGGCCCCTCTTCCCTTTACTGTTTCTGTGTCTGCATATCTGTCCCATTCTACTGGACAATGAACCCTAAGTAAATTGTCCAAAGTCAAGATCTTCTAACTTTTAGCCCAAGACTATTTGAAGGGTGGTTCACAGACCTGCAACATTGCTTGGGAGATTACGAGAAATGCAAATTATTAGACTCACTGAATCAGGTTCATCAAGACTTACTGAGACTTACTGAATTAGGCTCCTTGGGAGTGGGGTCCAGGAATCTCTTTTAATGTGCTCTCCAGGTGACTTGGTCACTGCCACAGTTGGGGAATCACTGCTTTAGGCTACTCATCTTTGCCCGTTCCACAATGCTGGGTATCAGTAAACTTTGTTTTGATCATTTCACTGTCCCAAACTGTCTCAGAAGAACTTCTTCAGAGACTTTGAGTGCTCTGTTCTGTGTTGCAAAGTATCCCGTCACACCAGCCACGCAGCATCTGCATTGCCTTAAGCTGATGGTTTTCAGCTGGGGGTGATTTTGTCCCATAGAGGACAGTTGGCAATGTCCATAGACACTTTTGGTTGTCACAACTTGAGTGTGGGCGGTATTACTGGCATCTAGTAAGGCAAGGTCAGAGATGCTGCAAGCAACCTACAGTGCATGGGACAGCTCTTCACAACAAAAAATTATCCAGCCAAGAATATCAATACTGTTGCGGTTGATAAACTCTGTCCTAGAGGATCCTAACAATTGATAACCAAGATGCCTCAAGATGACATTTTGACCCATTTTTCTCCTTCCCCACTGCCCGAATTATTAATAGTCACTTGGAAATGGCTTAGTTTGCTTGCTAGGGAGAAAACCATTCTGATTTTGAACTTGATTCAGCAAAAGAAACTGCCACTTGGTAGTGGAACCACAATATATCGCTCCATGGGCTTCCATCGTCTTCCTCTTCTTTTTTTTTTAAACATTTGGAATGAGCCAACAGCACCCCTATTAAGATTTCACATAAGTGTGTTATACATTTAATAAAATGCATGGTCTTTGAAAGTCATAATGTCCCCACCAGGACTTGTATATGATACCATATAATTTTTCTTGAAACTGGGGTCTGGCTTAGAGAATGACTTCAATTTGTTTTCCAGAAACATGTGACACAAATCACTATTTCGCTGGCTCTGATCACCAGACCATTGCTGGCCAGCAATAAATGTTTCCCAGGCTGTAAACCTTTTACTACGGAAAGTTCTTATTTTTAAAAGCTATAAACTGAAACGGTGACCCTCAACAGGCAATGAAACTTACAACACTACTTGTTGAAGTTCTAATTTTTACTGTATTTTAGCAATAAAACAAATAATTGAATTGAGAAAATATACGTTAAATAATGCCTGTCTTAGCCTGGTAGCCCCCAACCAGAATCTTAGGTGAAGGTTTATGAGTAGTTTTATCTGAGAATCTGATTGCAAGGAACGAGGAAGGGACAGTGGAAAGGAGGGGAATTGAGCACAGGCCTGCACCAGAAGTTGCCCACCCAATGGACAACTGGTCACTTCATAGCATGAGCCCTTGAGAAAATCTATAAAATGTTATCTCAGAATCATCTGTCTGGATAAGCAAGGGGAAAGCTTTCGTGTGCTAGCTGCCAGTCTCATCGGTCAGGGTTGTTTTACAACATGTCTGCTTCCCCAAATTTCATGTGTGAGTGGTAATTGTTCTAGAGATGCTGAAGGATAGGAAATGAGAGGGGCCTGAAACAAGAAAACATTAGGCTGCACCTGTAAGGAACTTGTGGAAGGCTGTTCAGAACTTGTCCCTGTGGAGGCAGCTCCAATGAAGAGGTAAGGCCAAGGGTACTTGAAGAGGGGAACAAGAGGTGTTTAGAACAGAATCCTGCAATGGCATGTTTAAGCCATTTAAATTAGGTTAAGTTTGGGGTGTCTGGGTGGCTCAATCAGTTAAGTGTCTGACTTCAGCTCAGGTCATGATTTCAGGGTCGGTGGGGTCGAGCCCCGCATCGGGCTCTGTGCTGACAGCTCAGAGCCTGGAGCCTGCTTCAGATTCTGTGTTTCCCTCTCTCTCTCTGTCCCTCCCTTGCTCACACTCTGTCTCCCTCTCTCTTAAAAATAAATAAACATTTTAAAAAATTAAATTAATTTGAGATATTGCCCATACATGTGAAGTAAACACATGATGAATTTATATTTGTCTGAGGCATGTTCTATACATCCATATCTATCTATATACTTACCAACATATACTCCTGTAAGTATAGGAACACACGTAGACATGCATGATACTCATATACATGTGAAAATATAATAACTATATAACTCAAATAAGTATTAATGTACACACATGTTAAATACTTATATAATATTCTACAATGATAATAGAGATTTCTGATATTTTTCTTATCTACAACTTTGTGTTGCCTATGAAGTATGGTCACTCTCATTAATTTGAAGGGAATTACTCTTTGATGTGGAAATGCATGAGTGTCTTTTTTTTAAGTTTATTTGTTTATTTTGAGAGGGGGGGGCAAAGAGACAGAGAGAAAGAGAATTGCAAGCAGGGTCCAGCTCAGGGCAGAGCCTGATGAGGGCTCAAACTCACAAAACCAAAGAGCCAAAACCAAGAGTCAGATGTTTAACTGACTGAGCCACCCAGGTGCCCCTGGCTGCACTTCTTATTGGGAGTCCATGACAAAGTGTGTCTTTCCAGTGGACATTATCTTCCTGTATTCTTTGGAGAAGATATTTAATATTGACTCTTCCTTCTGCTTAGAATTAAAATCTGACTACTTCTGTTTAAATTCTGTCTGTACAACATACTAGTTGTGACCTTGGGCAAGTTGTTTAGCTTTTCTGTGCTCCAATTTCTTCACCAGTAAAATAGAGACAATAATAGCACCTACTGCATGAGAGTATTATAGGAACAAATGAGTTGAACCTGATAATACTGAGGTTGAGCTTGGTACATATTAGTAGTTCCCAGTGTCTTAACTATTCATAGCTAATAAATGTTAGCAATTATTACTTTTACACCTGCATACAAAAACAGTGTGGAAGGAGGTGAAAGAAGAGATAGGATGGAATTAGTTGGCCTTCTTTTCTTGGGTCATTTCCTACCAATAAGCAATCTCCAATGTATTCCCGAGCTGAGCAAACACTTTAAATTGCATGTCTTTTGTTTGTTCTTAAGCACTTTGCTTATCCTAAGTTTTATTCAGAGATAAACTTGTATTTTAGAGAACATTTTTGTGTGTCATTTGAGAATTGCTGAGTCAGACTAGGAAGTTCCTGGATGGAACAGAGCCATTTAAAATAAAAATCCAAGAAATGTTAAAAACAAAACACATGTTCAGTGACTCCTCATGAGTGGAGTAGAGCTCACACCTGCAGACACGTGGCCAGAGGATGGGGAAACGTCAGATAAGACAAACCAGAGATGCTCCTTACACACCTACTCGTGCTAAGTCCTACACTAAGACAGTATGTGCAAAACTAGGTAGGAGAGTCCCTAACACAAGGAACTCCTAGCCTAGTAATGCTGCTACTTTGTTATACCAAAAGCATAAAACAAGTATATGAACCAAATGTATGGACCTGTTTTAGGTTTAAAACGAAACAAAATAAATCAATCAGTAGAAGTTTTGTTTAAGTGGTCTCAGTAAAAATGTAGCCAAATGACCCACTTGTACGAAAGTATGATCCAAGGAGGATTGTATGAGGTTTCACAGCTGGTTCTTAAGAATGGCTTGGTTCTAGTTCTTTATTAGACATAGAGGGCTATTTGGGAACCACATCTAGGCTATGCCCTGCTCCTACAGAGAAGGAGCAATACTCTAGCCTTTGTTCTCAAGGATGATGGAGGATATGAAGAAGATCCCAGAAGGGGATGGGAAAGAGGATTGAGAAGAAAAGCTCTAGGGCCCTTCCAACCAAAACACATTCTGTCTTTCTGAGGCAAGAAACATCACATTAACTGAGCACCTACTATGTGCTGGCTTCCTAACCTCTTTACAAGAAACATGTCATCATCTTCATTTTACTTTTCTAAAGTGAGATCTCTACCATTGCAGAAAGTTAAGTCAACAATCTTCAAAAGCTAATAAGTAGCCAGAGCAGAATTGTAACCTCTGCCTGCCCAACTTTCACATGAGATTGCCTTTTCTGTAGGTGTGAAAGAGTGACCACCAGCTTGCCAAATACCTGGTAGCCTTTTAGGACCAACTGGCCAATGGCAGTGTGAGGTCATCAGCAGTGACTTGGTGTCAGCCATTTCTTGAGTCCTGGAATTGACCAAAAAATGCTCATGACATACCATGAGCCTGACAGGGCATACCAAACAGCTGAAACCAATTAGAGACATAAATTAGGATTTTCTGGCCAACTTAAAAATAAGCAAAGTGCATGTGTCGCCATCCATAACTTGGAGTGGGAACCATTTATTGAATCAAATAATTGCCTCTCAGTATCATAGCAAGTTAACTACTTAAGGAAAATGAGACAAAAAAACACCGTGAATGAAATTGTATCCGTTTATCCCGTCAAGCAGACTTTTGCTTACAGTATGTCCCTCTGCCAAACCTCTTTGACATTTAAAGGTTGGTGGTCAATTCTATATTTAAGATTCATGTTTTCAAAAGCTTACACAAGACAAAGAAATGATCTTCTACTAATGGTAAATTGTGGTAGAATGGCATAGATAAGGCACTGCAGATTCTCTCTGTCTCTTGCTATATAATATGAGGCTAAGCCCACAGTGCCTTCTTTTCAGAGGTTTTAAGGGGAGGGAACAGAGATTTTTCCTCAGAATCCTAGTCTGTCACTGCTCTGCAACCTTGGGGAGACCCTAAACCTCTCTGCTCCAAGTTTCCTCATTCAGATGTAATTAGTAGTCATTTGTACACTTTGTACATGGCATAAATTTTTACACGCATAACCTCATTTATTTATGTATTCTCCCACAAATATAGATGTATTCTCCCACAAGTCCTGCTATGATGATGATACTGTCCCACTTTTCATACAAAGAAGCTAAGGTTTAGAGAAGGAAACTGTTTTTTGCTCCAGGTTATAATAAGAACTCAGGTCAACCAACCTCAAATTCCATGCATTGCCCATCAGAGTATGTTGGTTCTCTCCACTCTAATAAAAATCAGTTTTTCTTATTTCAAAGTACGTAACAATCAGCTGCTGTGAGAAACCCTTGAATTACTCTCCTCCACCTTCCCAAGGTCAGGTGTCACACTGCCTCTTGTCAGCTCCTCCCAGCCCCAACAATAAGTCGGCTGCCCTCAGTTCTCCGGGTATCCTGTGCTTCTTCATGCCTCTGCGTGGTTATCTCCGCCTGGAAGCCTGGTGTCCCTTTATCCAAGAAAGGACTTTCTTCATCCTTGAAATCTCAGCTAGTCCTGAGGATGTTCTTCCCCTCGCTCTCCTCCTTACTAACACCTAATCTCTCCTTCTGCACAGATATATTACTGGCCCACAATTGTCAGCTCACAAGGATTGCAGCAAAGAGTTTCTTAACACTGATAAACAAGGGAAGGAAAATGATTCTCTGGGAGTTAGACTTCAAAACGAACAAATAAAGGATCAAGGCAGATAAGCACAAAGTCACCTTAAGGAGACAAAATAGTTTCCAAGCTCAGAAGATTGAGTTATAGTAAATCTGAAACCCTAGGGGCAGAATTTGTTTCAGAATTCAGACTTCTCTTTGTAATATAATGCATATACCGCATGTTATAAAATACCCTTAGCACAATACAACATGAAAATCATCAATATTTGTGGAATGGAAGTATGAATCTCACACCAGAAACATAAATGAAGATTATAAATAGCTTCATGTTATTTCAGATCAGATTTGCCTTAAACTCCCTATAACTTTTGGTTTTCAGAACATTGGGTATTTTGGAATTGTGGATAATGTGAATATCTTTAAATGAAGAAATTATCATAAAGGGGAGAAGTGAACCATGGAAATGTAGAAAAGGGAGAAGCATGGAGAACATGTGAGCAGTGGCCATTCAAGCACTACCCAGAAAGAGTCAGGGTTTGTTATATCCCAGTTACATTGTCAATTCTATTTGCTACATTCTAATTCTAATTCCATTGCTATATTCCATTCCAATTCCATTGTAAAAATAAAGAAGTGCTGAGCTCTCTCAACTGAGATCACTAAACAGTTAGCTCATCTTTTTCTATCTTGTACTCCCCAAGCCACTGGACTATTATCAATATTAGTATATATAAAATATTTGCAGAAGGGAATAATCTTTTATGACTTTGAATTCCTACTTCTGTAATATGTACATATATGTATATACATGTATACATGAATATATGTATATATTAAATTAATACTCTGACCTTGTCGTTTTATGTATCAGTCCAGACTTGAGACACATTCCTCTCTCTGTATATTCATTTATTTGTCAAGTATGTACTAAGCACTTTGATGAGCAGATGATTCAAAGCCTAGCCTTGGACCACACACAGAAATCTGCTGATGTAATGGATGTGATTGCCCTGTGAGGTTTGCTAGGAATCACGCTGCTGGGATTTCCATAACATTTCAGGCTTAGCCTCCCTTGGTGGAGGCACCTGGGAAGTTTCTTCTGTTATTTAAATTTCTACAGTAATAAAGTGCAAGTAATGTTACTTTTTTTCTGTATGTGTCCTTAACTAAGAATTGATTTAATCCTCACTTCTACCTTCCCTGGACTGTCAAGGAAACAAAACCTGAAACCTTATGTAGTCCAAGGTGTCTGTGGAGAGGGTTCAGGAGATGAAGCAAGAGGTTTGGCAGTCTGAATTTCAAACCCAATAATCAAAGATCCCTGTTTGTTACCACTGTCACCACCATGTAATGCCACTGTCCTGCTGAGTTTTCACTGTCTCTCAGCTGACAACCAAGACTTGTGAGGTCCCACACAAGAGGATGGGTTTCCAGGAAGAATATTCTCATTCCTCTTGTTTAGGAAGCCTTCTCAGGGACACCAAGTGCCCAGTTCATGAAGAACCCACCCACTCACTAGTCCTTTAGTCCAAAGTCTCTCAGACTGGATGTACTGCACTCTGGTGGTTTTGGATATTCTTGGAAAAGAACTTGCAATCTCCTTTGCTCATCTTAATGCTAAGAAGCTACTTTTCTTTTAAATTATTAAAAACACACATTTCCCCACCAACCACCCTTGGAAAAGAAATCCAAATTCTTTCAAAGGACCTGGATGCCTCAAAGACTCAGGGAAATTTCTATGCCTGAGCCGAACAAACATCATCTATTCTTTTTATGTCTTAGGGGAAATACACCTGAGATGAGTATTTAATTTATTTATATGCCTGGAAATATTATTTCTATTTATGATCCCAGCAGGAAACATCTGGCTTAGTCGAATTAGGGTAATTTGAAGAAGACAAAGGACTGTTTACAGAGGTATAACCAGTATGTTGGGAAATTACAAGGTGCATTAGTTATTTATTGCTGCATAACAAATTGGCTCCAAACCTAGAAGCTCAAACAACAAGTATTTATTACCTCACAGTTTCTGTGGTCAGGAATTCAGGCACAGCTGAGGTAGCTGTCTCTGGTTCAAGGCCACTTGTGAGATTACAGTCATGCTATTAGCTAGCACTGTGGTCTCATCTGAAAACTTGACTGGGAACAAACAGGTTGTTTTCAAGTTCAGTCACATAGTTGTGGCAGGACTTGTTCCCATTCCGTGAGGGGGTAAGGTTGTTCTGGGACATGGCAGTTGGCTTCCCCCAGGCAAGGGACTCAAGTGAGAATGGCCAAGATAGAATTCCTAACCTTTTCATAACTTCATCTCAAAAGTGTCATCCTATCTTTCCTGTGTATTCTGTTAGAAGTGAGTCAACAAATCCAGCCTACATTTAAGAAGAGGGAAATATACCAGAGTGTGATTACTAGGAAACAGGATCACTGGGGGCCATCCTGGAGGCTGCCTACCTCAATAAATGGATTGTGAAGTCTTCCAGGGTTAGTTACAGCTGAGCTGTTTTCATCTCTATGGCAAAGAGGCAAGGGCAGAGAGCAATTTGCAGAACTTGGAAGGATAGTGTCATGTGGAGAGGGCAGACTTGAGAGACACTGTGCCTTTGGGTCAACGGAACAGACATCTTCAGATGACCTCATAGAGAGGAAGCAGAGGTAATAAATACCTTGGCTTCTCTTTTCTCTCTCTCCTTCCATCTCTTCATGGGCCGCTAGACTAGCAGAACCCAGTCAGGTGCCATGAAGCAAAGGAGCACATTGATGTGGTCCATGCAAGTCAGCCTGCCAGAGCAGAGAGTGGGTCAAGATGGGTAAGTAGAAAATACCATCACATTATGCACCAGTAGCTGACAAATTTCCCATCAAGGACATTCACATTCCAGGGAATCTGTATTTAAAATGTTCACTTGAGGTGCAGCTGGGTGGCTCAGTGGGTTGAGCGTCCAACTTTTGATTTCAGCTCAAATCATGATCTCAGGGCTCCTGCTCCAAGTTCCTGCTAAGTTTGGGCCCTGCATTGGGCTCCATACTAACTAACGGTGTGGAGCCTGCTTGGGATTCTCTCTTTCTCCCTCTCTCTCTGGACCTCCCCCATGCTCGTTCATACTCTCTCTCTCTCTCTTAAAATAAATAAGCAAAAAAAGATTAACTTGAATTATTATTTGTTTTTTTTTAAGCCTGATTTATCTTAACAACTACATTACAGATTTTTAGTCAGTGAGGATAGACTTACCTTTATCTTTAAACACCATGCACAACTTTGCCTGAGCCGAACAAGGGCTCTTAAAACATTACAGCCATAGTATTTGACAGCTGGAAAGATCCTTAGATATTATTTAGTAAACATTTATTTTAGGGACGAGAAAATTTCTGAGATGCTAACTGAATTGCTTAAGATCACACAATGCTAAGCCCACGTGTCCCAACACTATCTATAATTTACTAATTCCTGAATAGTAATGATAATGACGATCACAAATTACAAGTGCACAACATTTTAAAGTTTACAAAGAGCTTCCACCCACATCATCTTATTTGAATCTCACAATAATCCTGAGTGCTGGGAAGGTAGTTGTTATTATTTCCAATTTACAAGTAAGAAAGTGACCTGTGTAGATGTTAGCTGTTTTCAGCAGAACAAAAAGTGATACTATAGGCACCCAAAACAATCTAGACGCTTGGGGATTTTTGGATTCACCTGTTCAGTCTCATCAGATAGATTCATCTCTTCTAATTGACTAAGGCAGACTACAAACGAGGGGCTGCTCATTGAAGAACCAAGGCAGGACCTTCCTGTATAAAGATGTGCAGACTGATGCAATCTCAAGGAACATTCTGAGAAAGGCAAAAGAGCAGCCCCACCACAGGTCTTCCTTCTCTACCACTGAAGGAGCTGTTTCTGTGCTTTCTGGTTATATCCCTGTAGCATCATTCAAGAACTGGAGTTTCCATCTCTCAGGAGAATCTACACAAGGAGCATACACAGAAGAAAAACCCAAGGAGCTGTGAGGCAAGAGGAGGGTCTTCAGTAGACCTGGGTAGACTATGTGGAATGTGAAGCCTATACTACTTTACCAGGGATTATTGCTATGTAACAATCTCCCAAACTTAGTAGGCTTAATACAACGCTTCATATTATAGCTCACAATTTCATAGGCCAAGAATTCAGTCAAAGCTCTGCTGGGAAATTCTTCTGTTTCACATGGTCATGACTGAGATGCTCCAATGATATTCAGCTGGTCTGATCTGAAAGGGTCAAGAGACTTCAGTCACACAGCAGGGCTTTTGGTTAGGACAGCTTGAAAGCTTAGCTCACCTCTGCCTCTATGTAGCTTCAGGGACCCTCTAGGAAATATCTTCAGTAGGGTAGTTGCATTTCATACATGCCCACTCAACTTCTGAAGACTTAGAAAGCAGTTTTAGCCTTTTCTTCAAGTCTAGGTCCAGAACTGGCGTAGCATTCGTTTGGCTGTCTGGTTTTGGTCAAAGAAGTCAACAGATCCCACCACTTGGTGAGAGCAGTGCCAAAGACTGATGTCCATCTTTTTTTTTTTTTTTTTTTTTTACGTTTTATTTATTTTTGAGAGACAGAGAGAGACAGAGGGGAGGGGCAGAGAGAGAAAGAGACACAGAATGTGAAGCAGGCTCCAGGCTCTGAGCTAAAGTTGGAAGCTCAACCAACTGAGCCACCCAGGCACCCCAATGTTCATCTTTAACCTGGCACAGTTCTCACATAAACCGCTCTCATTTCCCCCATTATTTTTCATGCTTACTCCCCATCACAGTGCTTTTACAATTATAATCTGAAGGAAATATTAAGGACACAGGCTGGAGGTAATTTTCAACCCTGGGAACACACATTTGGTGATGAAAATTGGAACCTCACCTGGGGACATAAGTTGGGATTAATCTCTGTGGAGTAACTGGTATGTATCTTGCTTCAGAAGCAACCTGAGTTTAAATGACAGAATGTATTCATAACCTTAAATAAGATGCTCTTGATCCTCCTAACCACCTACTTACCCTGCAATTGTTTACAGATTTCCCCTCCCAGATATTTGCAAAGTCCCCAGGCCTGCATCCTGATGTTTGATGTTCACCTCTCTGTGCCAGGGGCTGGGGTTTGTCCCTCTGAGCAGCATTCTGCAGGAATGGTGACTGCTGTTCTGTCTCTGATCTTGGCTCTTGTTCACCTCAATTCACCACCTGCCACAGTATCTCGGTAGCCATTATTAAGGGTTGCTATCATTTCGATCCCCGTGTGCCGTGAGAGAATGATCCTCCATTTCCAAGTGAAAAGAACATAGATTCCTCCTTATTTTCTTTTTCTTATACAAGATGTGTCCCACTAAGAAGTTGCCCGAGTGCTCAGTATTGACATACATTTTATTCACCTACACAGAGCCAGGTACCGCAGAGTCACTCAGACAGCCAGGGAAGGTGGCATTGGATAAGTTCCAGCACCTGCCCAGCCACAGGTCATATCTAGATCCGCAATCCAGGCTTTGCTCAGACGATTGTGCTACCTGTGGCACAAGGTATAACTTTCCTCTTCTCTTACGGTATCTTCTCTCCCAGGGTTGCCATGGGGCAGCTCCCCTCCTGGATCCTTCTGGAACTTGCCATCCCCACTTCCCTACTCCCCTCCCTGTAATCCACCATGTGAGTCTCCATGTTTTCATAGGGTTCCTGACCTTTTTTCTTTAGTTCTCCACAGGGACCTCTCTCAGGCCCTTAATAAATGTAAACAGATACATGGTATGTGTATGCATGTTTGACGGTAAGATGTAGGGTCTAAACCTAAAACCCCTTCACCAGTTCTTCATTTGCCTACAGGGCGGTCTCCTGCCCAAGCCCCAAAGGCACTGGGGCCTCAATAAAGTTTCCCTTTCATTGACTGGAGAGAAAAAAAAAAGCATCTCTGCTCCAGTCCCTGTCACCCAAGAACTCTGAATTCTTGGGTTCTAATCAAACCATATATTTTCTCTGCTTTCCTCTTGCCTACAAACATAACTTGGGGAAAAACTAATTCTGAAAATATTCCAGATGTAAAGATATGCTGTTTCCTCTTTATCTCTCAAGGGGCTAAACCAAATTGGCTGTCCCCCTGAGTGAATTCTGATAGGTTCGTTATGAATATGGGTTGGCCCCTTTTGCTGCTTCTCCCCCGCCTGGGGTGGAGAAAGGTGAGTACAGGGGAAGAATTAGAGTATTAGGAGCTACCACCACATCTAAGCATAATCATAGCACCTTGGTGTCCAGAGAATGTGCCAAGAACATGAGTTGGTAGGTGAGATTGGCCCCTGTCACTTCCTCTCTTTTACACGTGGAGAGAGCACGAGAAGGGGCCCTGGCACACTGGATACTGCCTTCTAATGTCAGTAACCTGATAAATTTTATAAGTAAAACCAGAGAATTCTGATAAAGCACGAATCATTTACATCTGATTTGTTTCATCAATATGTCAGTCAATGAGTTAGCTTTCCAAGTTTTCAAGCTTTCATAGCGTTGTAAATGCATTCAGTATCAGAATGCACTGGCTCATTCTCTGGCATTCAGCACTGCAAGTCCTTTTTGCCTTGTGTTTATTTTGGTATCTCGTCCCTAACAACATCCTCCCTCACCTAAGGGTCACTCAGCCTCGTGCAAACATCCCATCTTGGGATCAAGCTAGATTCTGCAGAACTCCCCAGACGGTCTCAAAGAAGGAAAGAAGGGGAAGCTGGCGGTACTTTGAAAAGAAAGACAAAGGTCTTTAAAACAACCTTGCCACATCCCTCACCAAAACCCCCTACGGTTCGCTTGCTGAATATTCACTCCCTCGTAGGTTCCCATGAAGCTTATCAATGTTGTTTTTAATTTTTTAGAAACAAAATAATTCAATTATGATCTTCATTGTTATCGATATAATACATGTTCATGATAGGAATTGTGAGATTGTGAACAAATGAATAATGAAAAAAAAATTAAGATACGGATTTTAGTAACATTTTTGTCAATGTTCCCCCATATTTTTTCTACTTGTATGAATAACCATGAGCACATACGGGTCACACTGCACATCGTTTTGTAGCCTGCCTTTTCAGGCTGCCTGAGTCTCTGGTGTTTATATGAATAATCTTTAAGATCATCATTTAAAATTGATGCATAGGATTTAATTCTATGGATTCACCATAGATTATTTCACTACTTACCTACCGATACAAATTTAGGTTGCTTTTATTTTTACAGGCTTAAAAACCCTACGTGGAAAATGTTCATGAATACACTTAAAAACACATGCGTCCACTTTTTTTCTTAAAATTAACCCCAGTTTTTAAACACTCCTACCTGTGCTACCATTGAGTTCCAGTGTTTTTAGGAATTTTGATATGTAGTGAGTTCCCCCTTAAGAGAAGATTCTGTTTGTCTTTTCCTTGGGTAACAGTGGTATACACAGTGCCCACATGGACTTCAGGATCTTGACGGCAGTTATCACATGGGTTCTCTTGCACAACTATCTCTTTAGCAATGCCTGAAGAGCTCTTTAACTTTAGGAATTTATAATAGAACAAAAAGATCAATTGCCAATGACTCCAGAGTGGGACTCCTATGAAGTTTACTATAGCAATTAAGCAGAATCATGCAAATTAAGAGAGATATATTTTTAAATATTGATTATATTTATTTTCATCTTATAATAGTAATATATGATTATCATAGAAGATTATTTTATATATACAGGAGAGTATATTAAATTCACTCATAAGCCCATCATCCCAAAAAGACCACTGTTCACATCAGATACATGAACTACACATCTTTTATGTTTAGCCTTCTGTTTTGCTCTTTTTCATTCAATGCTTTAGTAGTAGCATTTTCTCACATCATCAACACCATTTGAAAACATGCCTTTGATTGCCAGAAATTATATAAAAACTACTATACGGAAAATATCATAACTAAGAAAATCATTCTCTTACTCTTGGGCATCTGTAATGTTGACAAATTTATCATAAATATCGCTGGGATGAACATCTTCGTACATCGGTCTTCTTTCAGATCTATGATTATAGCTTTCACGAAACGGTGAAATTATAGGATCAAAGGTATGATGTTTTAACAATCTTTTGAAATACTCATCTTTATTTTTTTTTCAGAAAGGTATCACTAATTTGCTAAATTGTTTTCCAGCAAGGTTTGACCAATTTATACTCCCAACCACTAGACCTCCGTGGGCCAACCTCACACAGCTGGATATCCTTGAACTCATGAATCCAGTAACTCTGTTGTCAAAAAAAAATGAATTTTGATTTAATCTGCATTTTCATTCATAGGGAGATTGAAAATTTATTTCAAATAAATGTTTTTTTAAATTTTTGGTCAGATTTTTAAAAGATGTATAAGCAAATACAATGATCAGTCATATACCCATTGTTTAGATTCAGCAATTGCTGACATTTTATCCTTATGTGCTTTATCTATTCTCATGAATTTTCCAAAGTCTTTTATCACAATTCCCTTTTAGCCTGAGCTCCGGGCCTCTGATTCTCAAATCTGTTTGCAACATTTTCCTAGCCTAGCCCTGTGTGACCGTCTCCTCCTGAGGGATGCCTGGTTGATATGAATGACATGTTCAACTTTCTTCTGTGGAGTCTCTGCCCAACGGGATACTGAGGGGAGGGCTCCGGAGTAGTCTGTGCTGTTTTTAGATTTATTTCTGGCCTTCACGTCATCTGACCTGTGGTTCAGTGTCCTAGTCATGCTGCAGAAGCGGGCCCTGCAGCACTCTATTTGTTCTCAATGTTGATTTTTTAAGAATGTGTGAAAAGCTAAAAATTTAAGTAGCCAGTATTGTCCTATGAGAACTTGGAAACAAATATCTTTTTACTGGTTTTTAGTGGTTTTTTAATGTGCTTTGCACATGAAGAGTATCGGCCAGACATAACAAATAGTATTGTGCTTATTGTCTCCTTTTATTTTTTACTTTAAAAAACTTTTTTTAATGTTTATTCATTTTTGAGAAACAGAGACAGAGCGTGAGTGGGGTTGGAGCAGAGAGAGAGGCAGACACAGACTCCAGAGCAGGCTCCAGGCTCCAAGCTGTCAGCACAGAGCCTGATGCCAGACTTGAACCCATGAACCGCAATATTATGACCTGAGCCAAAGTCAAACACTTTGCCAACTGAGCCACCCGGGTGCCCCTGTCTACTTTTAAATTTTGCTGAAATTTTAAGCCATCAGCTTTTTAAAATTTTTATGTCAAATTAATGAGTACTTTTTCGGTGACATTTTCCAGTTTTTACATTGTGGGAGGCAGCATTTCCTATTCAGAGATTGCATAAATGTTTGGCTGTAGTATCTGCTGATGTTTATCTATCTGTATTATTTTTAATCATTTAAAGTATCTGCAGTATGAGTGGAGTGATAATCTTTCATTTTCTTCCCTCAAGTAAATATATCTTCACACACTTGTAAAATAAACAACGGTTTCTTCAGTGATTTATGATAATTTTGTACTGTATATGAAGTTCTTATCAATGTATATCATGTATATCAGGTCTATTTCAGAGACATGCACTATGTTGCAAAGTGATTGATTGTTTATAATAGTGTAAATTGGGGGAAAAACTTAGGTTTTAGCTAAGTAATTATGTTATAGACACACAATGTAATACTCCAATACAGTTGGTTTGCACACTCAGGAGTTCTTTGGTGAAATCTACTACTGGTCCAGGTGCAGAGGGCAATCTCCCCAGTTGCCTGGGCCCAGCATGCAGTGGGTCAACCAGAGCTCCGAACCCTATCCTCTTGGTTACTTCCTCCGATGCTTGCAAAGGTGATGTTATGGAAGCATATGTACTGATATATAAAAGTTGTTTGCATTCTATTGCCAAGGAACAAATGTAGGTTTTATATATTCATGTATATATATCTCTGTGGGTATAACTATAAATTTTAAAGCATTTATTTTGGAATACTAATACACACTGGCAAAAATCTGGAAGAATACTTCCACGTTGAAACTATTAGGATGTTTGAGAGTTGAAGTCTTGGTTAGAATACTATTTCCTTTTGCATACTTATCTGGATTTCTTGATTTTTCTACAACAAATATGCAATTCTCTGAAAACAATTTCAATTTTATTTCAGTTGCTTACATTTAAATAGATTAGCATTTTGTTTAAATTTCATTCCAGTTTATAGGATTAGATTTTGCTTTTGACATTTTAATAAATCATATATAATTAATCTCTGAATCCAAGGGAGGGTTTTTATCTAAGGGCTATTTTTTTTTGTTTAACAACGGAGTCATTATGGTAATTCGCGATGAAATTGTCTATTTTATAGCCCCATCTCTAGGTCATGGTTGATGTATCCTCACCATTTTCATAGGAAATAGACACAGACGGTTCAACTGGCTGTGAGTTTGAGGGGATTTGCCTCCTACAGATTTTTCTGGTTCCTCACAAGCCAGGCACCCAGTTTTCTGATTGCAAAAAGTTCCTTTTGTTGGATTTCTACTTTTTTAAAAATTTATTTCTCTGGACGTGAAGGCATCTTTCTAAGAATATTTTTTGAAGGTAAATCCTTGCATAAAGCCATCTAAGACTATCTTTCCATTGCCTTCATGTAAGAAAAAGAAACTTAGCTATAATTTTTCAGATACAACCTTTTTCCTTCAAAGTTCTGGAGCTGCTATAGTGTTGTCTTCCAGTGAGGTTGGCTCCTTTTTTAGAAAACCTGTAATTTCTGCCTACAAGCTCCTAAGAACTTTTTAAAATAATTCTGTTTTATTCAAATACTAGGCTAGCATGTATTTAGGCATGCATCTATTTTCTTCAGTTTGGTCTGGTACATGCTTAATCCTTTCTATTTGCATATAACACAATTGGATTTCTTTTTGGTTCTTTTTTCTTTTTTTGATGAATTATGTCTAATTATGTGCTTATTGCTTCTTTTGCAATATCCTGGTTTCATCCTGAATTAACATCTATAAATCTATATCAGATCTGTGGTTTTTATTGGTTGCTGTTACTTTCATTGGTTTTGTCTTCCATTTGGGATCTTACCACTTTCCTTGCTTTGTCTTTCTTCATTCTTAGAGAAAACAGTTCAGGCTGTTTTCTGTAGCACTGATTACATTGTCCTCATATCAATTCTCCCCTTCACCAGCTGTAATGGTGCATTTACGGCTTCCTGCTACATATTTACTTCTCTGCCATTAATTCTTTATAGGATCCAGCTCATTTTTTTTATATGCTTCATTGCATTTTAATCTTAGTGCATGGCGTTTTAACCTCTCTTTTCATACAATGGTGTTTTCACCCAAGTCAAAGTTTTTCAATAATATTGAGGAAGTAAAACTTTCTCCCACTCCCATTCTGGTTCCAGTGAGGAATCATGTCAGGGATTTTCTCTTAAATCTTTAGAATGAATTCTGGTTTTTCTTTTATGGCTTTTTGTTTGTTGGCTTCCTTGTTTGTTTTTTGGTAAGCTCCATTTTTCTGTCGTTAATTTACTCACGCTTGTCTTGCGGCTTATCCCCTCTCGGAGCTTACTGCAGAGGGTAATTGTCTTAGCCCTGGCATCTGTTTGCTTCTGTGCTACTTGCACACTGCCCTTGGTTCTACTGCTGGATGGAAGATTGATGGCCCAGTTTCTAGTCTAATTCCTGATATCCAGCTGTCTTTGCGTTTTATAGTAGTTCTAAATTGAGGTGAAAAATTCTTCTAGAACACAGGTCATAAACAGTTACACCATAGGCTGCAGAGATGTGTTATTTGATTAGCACAGTATTTTCAGTTTGTTCTATTTAAAAACATTTGACATCTTTAAACCTGTTTTATTGTGGTATGCTTGCACAAAGAGTACAAACCTTAAGGGCATAGCTTTTTGGATTTTGACATTTAGGTATACCTGCTTCACCACTACCCAGATTACACATCTCTCTCAGCAGGAGCCTTTGATCTGACATTTTTCACTGTCAGGGTTTTTTTTTTTTTTTTTTTTTGCCTAATCTTGAACTTCATGAAATTGGACTCATACAGCATGTCCACTTTTGTGTCTGGCTCCTTTAATTCATCATTATGCCTGGGAGATTCATCCATGTTGGAACATATAGAAATAGTGTGTTCTTTTTATTTTATTGCTGTGTAATATTTTGTACAGATATATTACAATTTATTTATCTCTGCTACTGCTGATAGGCATTTGGGTTGTTTCCAAATGGTGCTCTTATGAAAAAGGATGCTATAAACATTCTTTTGTTTGATTCAACTCTCATTTCTTTTGTGTATATACTTGGGAGAATTGCTGGGTTGGTGAGCCCAGTAAATTATTTTTTAATAAAACTTTTTGAGATGCATTCACATGCATCTGTAAGAAGTAATAGAGAGAAATCCTAAGTACTCTTTTACCCAGCTTCTTCCAGTGGTGACACATTCCAAAAGTTTAGCACAATACCACAACCAGGGATATTGTCACTGACACAGTCAAGATATTTGTAACTGCAGCAAATTCCCTTCTTAACCTCCTGGAAATACAAATCTGCATTTCTATAATTTTGTGACTTTGAGAATGTTATACTAAGGGGTATGTAACCTATTAGGACTGGAATGTTTTAATTCAGCGTAATTCTCTAGAGATTCATCTAAGTGGCTGTGCTTATGAATAATTTGCCCCTTTTTGCTGCTGAGAAGTACTCCTTGGTATGGAAGTACCGTACCAAGTTCATTAACCATTCACTCATTGAAGGACATCTGGGTTGTTTCCAGTTTGGGGCTATTATCAATGAAGCTGTTATGAACATTTGTATACAGGTTTTTGGGTGAACATAAGATTTATTTTTCTGGGATTAATGCCCAGTAGTACAATCACGGGGTCATATGGTCGTTGCATGTTTAGTTTACAAAGAAACTGCCAAACTATTTTCCATAGAAGCCGTATCGTTTTACATTCTCATCAGCAATGCATGAGTGATCTAATTTCTGCACATCCTTGCCAGCATTTGATGCTGTCATTATTTTTTATTTGATCTATTCTGGTAGATGTTTAGCGATATCTCATTGTGGTTTTATTTTGAATTTCCCTAATGGCTAATGACATTGAGCAACTTTTCATGTGCTTCTATGCCATCTGTATATCTTCTTCAGTGAAATGTCCTTTCATATTTTTTGCCCATTTTCTAAAGGGACTGTTTTTCATGTTGTTAAATATTAGTCCTTTCTCATGAAAATGGTTTGCAAATATTTTATCCCACTCTGTGACTTGTCTTTTTATCTTCTTAGCAAGGGACTTCACAGAGCAAAAGTTATTAATATTAATAAAGCCCAATTTACTGATTTTCCCCTGACATATCATGCTTTTGGTGTCAAGTCAAATAATTATTTGCTTAGCCCTAAGTCATAATGAAAAATTTTATCCTACTTGTAATAAAAATTTTATATTTTACATTTGTTTCTTTTTAATTTTTTAATGTTTATTTATTTTGGTAGACAGAGAGAACACAAGCAGGAGAGAAGAGAGAAAGGGAGACACAGAATCTGAAGCAGGCTCCAGGCTCTGAGCTGTCAGCCCAAGGTTTGATGCGGAGCTCAACCCACAGACCATGAGATCATGACCTGAGCTGAAGTCAGATGCTTAACTGACTGAGCCACCCAGGCGCCTCTATATTTTACATTTAAATCAGCAATCCATGTTGAGTTAATTTTTATATTAGGTGTGAAATGTAGATAGAAGCTAAATTTGTCCCAACTGCTCCAGCATATTTATTTAAAAATTATCATTCCTTGGTTAGGATTAACAACACAAGAAATAGCAGTGTTGGCAAGGATGCAGAGAAAGGGGAATCTTCTTGCACTGTTGGTGGGAACGCAGACTGGGGCAGCCTCTCTTGAGAACAGTATGGAGGTTCCTCAAGAAACTAAAAATAGAACCACCCAACGATTCAGCAATTGCACTATTAGGTATTTACCCAAAGGATACAAAAACACAGATTCAGAGGGGTACGTGCACACCAATGTTTATAACAGCATTATCAACAATAGCCAAACTATGGAGAGAACCCAAATATCTATTGACTGATAAATGGATAAAGAAAATGTGGTATATAGAGACAATGGAATATTACTCAGCCATGAAAAAGAATAAAATTTATATTTGCAATGACATGGATGGAGCTAGAATGTATTATGCTAAGTGAAATAAGTCAGAGAAAGACAAATGCCATATGATTTCACTCATATGTGGAGTTGAAGAAACAAAACAGATGAACATATGGGATAGGGCAGCATAAAGAGAAGAAAAGAGAACAAACCACAAGAGACTCAATAATAGGGTTAGGGTTAGGGTTAGGGTTGACAGAGTGAGGTGCATGGGAGATGGTCTAGATGGGTGGTGGGTACTAAGGAGAGCACTTGTGATGAGCACTGGGTGTTGTATGGAAGTGATGAATTACTAAATTCTATTCCTGAAACTGAACCAATATTGCACTGTATGTTATCTGACTACAATTTAAAAAATAAAATAAATAAACTGAAATATTGAAAAAAATAAAATAAGTAAAATTAACAATTATCATTCCTCCACTGAATTGTTTTTGCAACTTTGTCAAAAGCCTATTGAAAACATCTTTTAAGTTCTCTATTCTGCTGTGTTGACCTATGTGTCTGTCCTTCTGTCAACATCATGTTGTATTAATTATTCTCTTTACCATTGTTGGATCTAATTTGGTAAAATTTTCTTGAGGATTTTTGCATCTATGTTCATGAGAGATATTGATGTGTACTTTTATTATTATCCTGTAATGTCTTTGTCTAGTTTTGGTATTAGGATGGTGCTGGCCTCAAAGAATGAGTTAAGAAGTACTCTCCTGGCTTCTATCTTCTAGTAGAGATCATAGATAGTATAATTTCTTCCTTAAATATTTAGTAGAATCAACCAGTAGTGTGTTCTGTTTTGGAAAGTAATATGGATTCAATTTCTTTAATAGATGTAAGTTTATTCAGATCATCTGATTCTTCTTGTGTGAGTTTTAGCAGATTGTGTCTTTCAAGGATTTGGTCCATTTCATGTAAGTTACCAAATTCATGGGCATAGACTTGTTAAAAGTATTCCTTGATTAACTTTTTAAAGTCTATAGAGTATGTAGTGATAGCCCCCCTTTCATTTCTGATTTCATTGATTTGTGTCTTTGTCTTTTTTTTCTTCTTATTTAGCTTGGCTAGAGGCTTCTCAATTTTACTGATCTTTTTCAAAGAATCAACTTTTGGTTTCCTATTTTCAATGTCATTGGTTGTGGAGTTTTTATTATTTATTTTCTTCTATTTACTTTGGACCTTATTTGTTCTACTTTTTCTAATTTCTTAAGGTTGAGCTTTATATTGGCTGATTTTTTTTAAATCTTTCTTCTTTTCTAAAATACAAATTCAATAGCATAAATGTCCCTCTAATAACTATTTTTATTTTATCCCACAAAGTTTGATAAGTTTTGTATTCAGAATTTTTTAAAATTTCTCTTGAAAAATATTTCTCTTGAGATTTCTTCTTTTCTCAATGGGTTATTTATAAATGTGTTGTTTAATACACAAGTCATTTGGGATTTTATAGTTATCTTTCTGATATTGTTTTCTACTTTGTGTCCATTGCAGGCTAAGAGCAGACACTGTCTAATTTCTATTTTTTAAATTTGTTAAAATGTATGTTATGGCTCAGAATGTGATCTATCTTCATAAATGTGAGCTTGCAGAAGAATATGCATTCAGCTATTGTTGGATGAAGTAGTCTATAGATGTCAATTATATCTACTTGATTGAAGATGTTTAGTTTACCAATTTTCTGCTTGCTGAATCTGTCCATTTCCAATAGAAGGATGTGAAATCTTCAACAGAAGTAGTACATTCATCTATTTCTCCTTGCAGTTCGAGCAGCTTTTGACTCACATATTTTGACATGTTAAACCCATATATGTTAAGGGTTTTCATGTACTTTTATTTTTTATCACTATTTCTTATTTTATGTTGGTTGTTTTGTTGAAAGCATCTTCAGTGTTTATCATCCATTCTCATTTAAGCCTGTTTGTCCTTTCCATGCTGTTGAGTTTGTTTTGTTTGTCTTCTCCTTCATTGATTTGATTCCTATAATATCCATTCTGCTCCTCACTGTCTCCAAACAATGGGTTCACTTACTAGATGAGGATATTGGTCTCTTGATACTCATAATAGGAAGCTTTATTTCCATACCATCAAGTCTTCTTGGCAGACATCTGTCCCTTTGTTGAAATGAAGTGTCCTCAGGTCATGGTTCCCTGGCACTATACCTGCCTAGGGCAGGAGTCATTCCTGAACACCCCTCTCCCCAAATCTTCTTTGATTAGTCCAATCACTGCTCATTTTTAGAGATAAGAAGTCAGTAATGTGTTTCATTCATAATGGTTCATGTTTGCCTCTCTCCTGAAGCTCCTGTTCTCCTGGTTTGGACCATGTTTCTGAAAATGTTTTCAGGACCTTCCTTTTTAAATTCCTTTTCTGTGTCTCATTATATCCTTGTCTCAAATTGATATGCATCAGTGCTTAATTAGTGTTACTGCATCTTTTAATAATAATTATGGAAAATGCTATCTTCGTTTTCTCAAATCACTGTTGAAACACAGAATTATCATGATCTTGGCTAGAGAAGTTTTTTTCCCCTCCATTTCAAATATTATTTTTTAATGTCAGGGATTCTGTAAAATAATGGCTATTTCCTGATTTGGTTGACTTCTATGGTTGTACTTCATTCTGGAATGATATCATAGCTTCCCTCTGGGAAGCATAAGAATTAGAGAAGTTTGGTTGCAGACAATAGAAACAAATCCTCAATAATTTAAGCAAAAAAAAGTAATTTATTGGCAGGATATTCCATGGTTAATAGAATAGACAAAATCCTGAACATAGAAAGTCAGGCTTAAAAGTTCATGGAAACAAAAGCTATTCTCTGGCTATGCACACCAGGAATTACTGACAGTCAAAAATCATGTGCTGTTGCTAGAATAAATGAATTCTAACTACATTTTCCATCCTTAATCACTCAGCTCAAGATTCAAAGTCTCTGAATGAGAGCCGTAGCCTGGTTTGGGAAGGTCAGGCTGGGAATGGTAATTTACAACCTTACTAATATTGCACACCACAGGGAAAAGAAGGTTCTCTAAAAGGAAAACAGTGCAATTACCAGAATGAAAATGAGGGGAGACATTTCCAGAAACCAGCAAAAGACGAATGAAAGTGTAACGGGGTATTTCAACTGCAATAGGCAAAAGCCATGCTGCATTGCCTTGCTGAATAACCAGGAGGTAAGGGCAGAGGGCTAACACTACTCTGGCATCTTTCTCTCCTGTCCAGTTATGCAGACAAATAACTTTCCAACAACTTGGATTTCCTTATCTACAGTTAATGCTACCAGCTGACATACATCTTGGACTCTCTTTTATTTGAGTTCACTTTCTAGTGACCTCTCATACTTGTTTTAGAGTTGTTACACATTCAAGATGGACTCTTTACTATACCTATGTTTGATTATAAATAGGATCCACCATCTGATACCAGTGATCAATGAGATCCTCAGATCACTGGATCAGGTGCCCAGGAATGGACACAAATGCTTGAAACACTTCTTTTCCTCCTTCAGGCCAAACGTCACCTCTTCAGAAAGCCCTCCCCACACCATGGTATCTAAGTAGGTCACCACCGTATCTATCCTCACTCTGTTTAATTTCTTAGTAGCCTTTATAACAAGCTGATATTAAATTGCTTCTTTGTTTACTGGCTAATCTTTGAGCTCTTTCCATGAAAGCAGACACCATGTCTTTCTCATTCACATTGTATCCCCAGCACTTAGCATAGGGCCCTGCATATATAAGAGCTTATATATATATATATATATATATATATATACACACACACATATTTATTATACATATAAATATTTATCACATATATGTATATGCATATATATTTAATATATAATATACATAATTATTCAGTAAGGCATACACACACACACATATAATTTCATCTTTTCTCCTGTTAAATGAGTTTCAGTTTTTAGTTTATGGTCCAAAGCAAAGAAAAACAATGCTCTTTACAATCCAATTTTGAAAATCAGTGGTTAGATTTTAGGTAAACCATTTTTTTTTCAAAGAATTGATGCCTAAAACTGTTGGTTGGAGTTCCTAGTGTGAAATGCTGTTTTTAAAACATTTAAATGTGATAGACTCTCTATGCTTTATAATCAAGTATCCAGTACTTTATAACCCTCATTTTTCTCCTTCCAAATGCCTCAATAATTTGATTTCTCCAAAAAGTAACATAGTCAATGAAATAACTTTGATAGATTTTCTAACTGCACTTTTCACTGATCAGAGTAAAAGCAAAATTCTCTGACATTTTGGAAAGGTGATATGTATTATACACTGTCCATTACTTATAGAATATAATGATTATGACTTTGGTCCCATCTAATTACTGTCTCAGGATACGTCTATAGATAAGTTAAAAATTGCACACTGAAATTTAAGTGGCTTCATTTGACATTTCAGGAAGTTGATAATATTTTTTTAAATTATGCTATCAAAGGAATGCATGTAACTGCATTCCCAATTACTCATTTTACTAGAATATATTGCACTCAACACATAAATTAGAGACCTGGTAGATGAAAAAGAAGTGCCACTAAACTGTTTATGTAACAAGTGATTTCAACTGTGGTAATATACTTTCGTGTTAAGTATCCCAAAGAAGTGAAAAGACAAAATTGTAGAAGACATTATAAATTAATTTGTGTTACAAATGATGTCTTCTATTGGGGCACCTGGGTGGCTCAGTTGGTTGAATGTCCAACTCTTGATTTCATCTCAGGTCGTGGGATGGAGGCCCCAGGTCAGGGTCTGCACTGAGTATGGTGCCTGCTTGGGATTCTCTATCTCTTCCTCTGCCCCACGCCTGCTCATGTTCACACCCTTTCTCTCAATTGCTCTCCTTCTCAAAATAAAAAAATAAATATTAAAAAAAGAAAAAAACAAATGGTATCTTCTGTTAAAAGTTGACCTGCCACAAAACTTCCACCGTCTCAACAACTTATTAACTAATATATAACGAGGTAATAAGTTACTAACTTGCTTGAGGGAACACTTGTAAGTCAGAGAGAAAAAAACATATCTATCAACTAAACCCTTAAACAAAACCCAATGAAGTTCAGGAATTAAAGGTTACTGATTTCTCTAGTCAATTAACCTTATTGGGGATGAGGTGTTATTAGCATCAAAAATCAGATACAGGGATAAGTCATGGGCTGTGTAAGTCATAGGCACTCATGAAAACCTTGTGCAATGAATGCAGTAGTATCATATCCCAAACTGTGTAGTAAGTCAATAGTAAGACTTTTGTTTTCTTTTATTGAGGAAACAGTACCCACACCACCTTATGTCCCTCTAAGACCCAACTCGGATTTGTTAGGGAAGATTAAAAGGGGTCATCCAGACGGAATTGCTTGAACTCTGCTGGATTACATCTACCTTTTAGTAAAAAAGAAATTTGGATTTGTAGTTCTTTCAAACCCATATGGCCTGCATTCTTCTTCTTCTCTCTCCCTTAGCATCTGTTGAAGTTAGAATCCATCTGTTACTAAGTCTATTTGTGTGTGTGTGTGTGTGTGTGTGTGTGTGTGTGTGTGTGTTTAGTGATCCTGCAAGTGGATTCCCCTTAAGGGCAAGAACCAAACGCTATCATTTCAGTCATTTAATCCTATTTGTTGGCACTGCCCAATGAAAGAAATTAGACAGAAGAAAATAAACAGAAAAAAAATCTGAAAATAAAGCAAATTTAAATTGTTAGGGTTTATTTTTTGCTTTGTTCTTAATTTCATTTTGCTGATGATTTAATGGTTTACTAGGAGTACCTAAGGAAAACAAAAAACAAAAAACATTACAGTTGAGATGAGAAAACTTTATAATTTGACTGATTCCAAAATAACATATAAGAAATTGATACTTTTCTGTATATCAGCAATAGTCATTATACCTTCCTTAGTGCATTATATATATTCAGTGTAAGTTGGAGTTTGGGATTTTTGGTGAAATTATGTGCATGATTTCCATAAGGAGTTGAGGTGAAGACATACAGTCCTGGGGTGGGAAGAGGAGCTTAATTAACATTTAATTAATATTTTCCTCTCAAATTAATAATATTTTTCTACAACTTTTGATATATATACAGATACATATCATATATCATATATATACACACACATATATATACCTATATATGTATATATATTTCCCTATTTACCATTACAGTGCTATATAGAACTATATGACTCTTAAATTGAATCTTCAAGGTCAGACTTATGTCTTTCCATCTTTTCATGCTCAACCCTTAGCTCAGTGCATTGCACATAGTAGGCCATAAATGAATATTCTGTACTTTAAAAAAAATGGAAAATGTTATTGTGAAGATTTTTTTCCCTTGGCACTAAGAGGGAGCTATAAGCAACCATTTTGCAGATAGTCCCATAAGAGCATATAATTGTATCTAATTTTGCATGGTTTAGAAAGAAGCAGACTCAGAGTAATGGAGTAAGCAGCTTTGGCTTCAGGCTTCCCTCATACACATGTAGGATCCCACAGGGCTATTTTTGCTGTGTCTTGTATTGAGGCATACCCTTAATAATCATTCAGGTATCCCATATTAATCATAAGAAAGTTTTGTAAGTTTCCAAAAACTTTTCATCTGCTGTCGTTCCCATTTCTGCCAGGATCTTCGAAGCAGTGTGGTTTGAAGAGGGAACACATCTTGCATAACTTTTGTCTTTGGGTCCTTTTATTCCCAGCTAACTGCATTAGAATGTCTGTTCTATCATTCAGGATGGTATTAGGTTTGAAGCAGCATGAAATGTGAATAATGGGTTTATGTGTCTCATTTAAGAGCAGAAGTCCAGGGTACAGCATTCAAGGCTGAGACTGTAGCTGAACAATGACATCAAGAATTCAAGTTTTGTTTTGTTCTTTTCTACTTTCTAGCTTTGCTGTCCTCAGCACTTGGTTTTACCCTCATATCACAAGACAATGGATTCACTTCTAGTAATCATTTCATTTCAGGCAGAAGTAAAGGAAAGAGGATAAGGAACTTACGAAATATGCTACCTACCTGAGCCTGATCCTTTTAAAAAACTTTCTAAGACATCTAATCCATAGGCTTTATCTTAGCCCTCATTGGCCAGACATGGGGCATGTTGTCACCATAAGTTCCCAGCAGGTTGAGGATGCTAGTATTTTCATTTTCACTTTGATTGTATAGGAAAGCAAGGGAAGTTGGAATGGCTTTGGATAATAAATCTATACTAATGCCCTTCCTTTGTTTGGGTCTGATGACCTATTTGCTAAGATTTAAAAAAAGGATAAAGCTAGAAAAAGTAAAGAGTATATGTTTCTTCCCAACTAGTCTATAAAATCTAAGAAGTTTATAATGACTAATGTGTATGAAGACACCATAGAGATTTATCCTGGGCCGTATGATATGTCAAATTTAAGTCTGCTAAGAGAGGCAAGCTCAGAGAACTCATAGGAAAAACAGCAAACCAATAAAACTCCTTCCATTGAGCCCCTTGATCATGAGGTAGTTGCAGAATAGCGTTGGGCAGGGGGCAGAACTAATGGAAGAGGACAAATGAAATTCAGCTTGTAAAGTCATTGTAAACATCTCTTTCTTGCCTCAAAATGGGCTTGAAGTCCAGTAAAAACACACTTCTTTCTGTGGTGACAGGAAGAGGATGTCCAGCCCTTTGATGACATGAGCCGGAAGGCTCTTGGCTGGACATCCAGGAAGTAGATGTCTGTTCACTTCAGTGATCACCATGGACATTTCCATTTTTCCCAGTTCCCCTTTTCTCCTGCAATAATAGGATATGATATCTCAGGGCTTTGTGGTTTTAAAAGTTGTATGACTTTGTTATTTGACACCTTCTTGGAGACACTGGGTGGGAACACACTTCAGTTACTGCAGACAGATATGGAATTTATCCTGCTAACACACGGACGCAACACACACTTCGTATTTCTGACAAAACAGTGTTTCTCTATCCAAATCCATAGACATAATACTTAACAAATGTTCGTGCAACATGGAATTTGGTGGGTCCCATATTTTCCAATTCTAAAGTGTCACTGAAACTTGCTAAGATGTGGGGGCTTTTTTTTAACCAGAGTTATGCTTTAGGTATGCAGTTCTTCATCTTCTTAGGAAGTGGTTATTATTTGAGAGATTGATAAAAGTTTAGATCCCTTCCTTAGAAAATACACACATAAATACATACATTTTTCATAAAGCCACCAAATCTCATTCAAGATTTCCAAGCTAAAGACTTCGACTTTGTGTGCTTTTATGATATTACATATTTTGTTTCCAAGAAGGTGTAATTTTGGATTTCAGTTTTTTCTCTTCTCTCGAACAAAATTTCACACTCACCCTATACCCACATGTGTTGTAAGTATAATCAGCACAGCGATACATATGTTGGAAAATATTGTCTTTTTAGGCTATAATCCAGAGTAAAGAATAATTTAAAAAAGGGAAAATATTGCAATATTTATTATTCTCAATCTTATTAAAATAGTTACTTGTCTTACTTGTAGGATTATGAGTTTCACTATCACTTTACTCAGTCTTCTCCCTTCATTTAGCATGTTAGTCTATCAGTTTCTAATTAATTATTATTTTTGGTTTATTATTTTTCACTATAAAATTAAAACTTTACCACAAATCAAGCTTTGGTACATATATTTTATCCCATGTTTTTAATTTACTCAAAATTCTACTAAATGTTTCCTAAGTGTCAGTGTTAGATTCTTAAAATATCTGTAGTGTAACATAATATAGCATTTATTAATCACAATATGAGGAACCATAGAGCTGAAAACTATAAAACAACAAGAAAGAATTGAGTTCTTTGTTTGCCTGGTATATTAGTTTGCTAATCACAAACTGTAATTTGCCATTACAAAGCACCACAGACTCAGTGGCTTAAACAACAGAATTTTATTTCCTCACAGATCTGGACGGTGTAAGTTCGAGAACAAAGTGTCAGCCGGGTTGGTTCCTTCCGAGACCTCATTCCTTGGCTTATAAATGGCCTTCTCTCTGAATCTTCACGAGGTCTTGCCCTCTGCACCTTATCTTAATATTAATTACCTCTTTAAAAAGCCTGTATTCAAAATACAGTCATATCCTGAGTTTAGACATTAACATATGGGTTATTTGAGGGGAGACAGGCACATTCAGGCTGTTCCTGCAGGTGGTGAGATGGCGCCCCTCACTAGAAAGTGTGGGGAGTCTCCGTGACTGAAGTGGCAAGGCAGGATTGTGGAAAGCATCATTCAAGTTGTCAAGGAAAGGATCCTGAGTCTCCTTCAGGAGCGGTCTGCACAGCTCTGGTTCATATCATAAAATCACAGGCATAGCTCCCAAAGGTGAGCTGCATAGCCCACAGACTCTCAGAGTCGTGGCTCCAGTACTTGCACATTCATATAATTGAGACATGGCATATTTTTCTTTTCAACATGTTAATATAATTTTTGCAATTTCCTAATGCTTGGTAAGCTATCAAGATAACTTGAGCAAAAAAGGAAACAATCCTATTGTTTCTCTCCACAATTAAATCATATACAAGACAGGAGAATGACTTAAAAGACCAGCTAGTTTTCCCATATCAACTCCTCTAGGCCTTGATGGATTTTCTTCCTTTTATCAGGATTGCATAGTATCAGAATGAAAGCTTCTTGCACATAGCAGTTTTTCTACTTTCCATTCACCAGAACTTTGGGGTGAAGAGACTGATAACCAATTTGAATGAAAAAAAAATGTTTTGTTCTCATAGGATTTGTCAATTTTCTTTTGTTTGCTCTGAAGAACTTTAATCCTAATTGAAGGCTTAAAATATCACAGGACATTCATTTTGCACGGTAGAAAACAAGGGAGTAAAGTAAGGAGCAGATCCTTTCTGGAAATCAATTAAGCGTAAGGAATATATACTTCAACCTTGAGTCCCACCTGGTCTTTTCTCATTCTGAAACTCCGGGGTAAACGTAGCGATGGTGGACAAGAGCGTTGTTATTTCCAGAATCTTTGAGTCAAAAGTGTGACAGATCTTTTAGGAAATTCTAGGTGGTAAGAGATACCCATCTTTAAGATAGCAAAGATCTTACTCATTTTTCTATCCCTTGCTGCCTGCATAAGGTCAGTCTTACGGACAGTAAGTGATCAACAAATATTTATTTAGTGGTCAAATTCTAGACTTATTGTACATACTTGGCCCATAGCGGGAGGTATCAATGATGTTTCCATCTTAAAAGAAAGGGGATGGAGATCAGAAATATAAGCGCATGGCCGTGGCCATGTGTGTGGCCATATATGCTAATTAGCCAGTTAGCAAGCAGAGCTGGTGAAAGAGTTCCACCACTATTAGTGTCTTAAATGAGTAAGTTTATTTTTCATAAAACATTTTTTAATCAGATAAGTTAGTAGAGTCACCATGTACACTTTCTCAATCTGAAATGCTTTGGTATATATACAGGCAGCTTAAAAGCTCAAACTTCTGAATCAAATCCGCTGCCTTTTTATTTCTGCACAAGTACATGAAATACCCTGAGCAGAGATGTTTGAAAGATCTTAAAGAGGCCGGCCAGGGTCAACCTGGCTCTGAATTTCAATGTGGGTAACTTGCTTGCTAAGGGAGTCAGGTACTTTACAAGTGGGCAACCAAGAAAACCCAGAGCCCCAGGATGAAGGTTCACAAGCAAGAATTAAGACCAATTTTCTTAGCTTATCAGAGTCTTGATGTTGTTAGAGGAAATTAAGGGACAGAATAAAATAGTAAAGTAAAATCAAGATGGAAATTCACTAATATCAGGAATCAGATTTCATTTGAGCCCCCAGGCAACTCTTTCTGGAATTACCCTATTATGTGGACAGATTTTATTTCTTTGTTTGGCATGTTTTAGCCCTCTGGCCTCCACTTCAGATTCTTCCAAATCTGGTTGCCATGAGAACTCATTGACTTTTTTTTTATGGCCTGGGTTGCCAGAGAGAGGAAGAATCCAGCCACAGCCCACTGCAATCCAGTCCATCTCAGAGGGCCCTCACTCCACTTCCCCAGCCAGTTCTGGCACATGAGAAAGGCAACAAGTGAGCAGACACATACCACTCACAACTACTGTCCCCCAGTGCTCTGCCCGGTGCCCTTGACACTCTTCATTGGAAAGGGAGCTTTAATAGAATTGGAAATCAGTCTGGCAGTAACAAATCCAGGGTTCCCCACGAGGCAACAGAGTCTTTAAATATTCAAATGTTTAAATGATCAGTTCCATCCATTTAAGGTGGATCTTGGCTGGGTTGTATTTCAAGTCAGGCCCTGAGTAGTTGGAGGCTACCTACTCTTAACCTCTCAAGAGTCACAATTTAAAAAAAGAAATAAGCAGTTTGGGATCATCTGGAAAAAAACAGTAAAGTTTTCTTCCATCTCTCAAGTACCCCATGAACTCTCAATGGCAGCGCTGAATATTTGGCTGGTTTTTTGTTTTTGTTTGTTTGTTGTTTGTTTGTTGGTATGGCATTTGCCAGGATGCCACTCAGCAATTGATTTATTCTAGGAAGTCCCAATTTGCAAATGTGATTCTGAACACTCAGTGTCCGTGTTTGTTCTCATTATAGCAACCACTAGGAATGCATTAGTGGGAAATACTTGTTCCTTCTTTTTCATGTTTTTTTTATAGCAGAGATTTTTCACAACCTTCTCTACATGGAGATTGTTAAAAATGATGTTTCTAAACTCTTATCTACGCCTTATTCACTTTTTCCCAGGGTAGGAAAGACTCTTCTGATGGGTGAAATTAATGAGACCCTGGCATCCACTTGACCACGCTTGCCTTGAGTTCTGATTCTTGAGATGGAAAAGACAACAGAATGCCATCTTTTGCTGGTCTTCTCCATTCTGCTGGGGCCTGAGATTTTAGGACAGACTGTGCTCCTCAGCATAACTAACTAGATATGGGAATTCTGAGTCTGGGCAGATCGAAGTCTTCCTGCAAGTTTGTACCAAGTTCTATATTTGGCATAAATTTAGGAGTGTAGGAGCTATCCTTTATGTTTCTGGATGTTACCATTTGAACGTTTCCCAAGGATCTTAATGTTTTAGGAGTTATTGGATCTTCACAGATGATGGAGTTTTCTCTACACTGGGATGCTCTACTTTGCTGGTTCTCTAGTGGGTAGGATCTGGCTGGAAGGAGGTCCCAAGATTCCATTAGAACATAATTATCTCTGAGAGCCCTCAAAAATAGTTCCTTTTCCCCAAAAAGGCAAATTACTTCTGAAGATATCCTCAGCAGAATGCAAAGTTTGGCTGCATTTCTCCATTCATTAAAATTGCAGGAAAGGAATGGTGGTTCAGACCTGGAAAAAATAAAATTTGATTAGATAGTGTGTGGAAGCCATCATAAAATCTGCTCCTTTCTGAGAACTGCTCGTAAGTTCTATTAATAGACTTGGACAGAGATTCTGGAGGTGCTGCTTATTATTTGTGAGGCATATTCAAACACACCTGAATTGTTAAGGCTTCCGATGAGACAGGTAGTAAGGTTATGGGATGGAGATGAGTATTAGGAGAGAATAGGGAATGGATGCTTTTGTGAAGAGTCTTTGCATCAGCAGAAACTTCTATTTTCTGACTTTTCTGCAGTATTGTATATTTGAAATCTTAATTTTTGTGCTATGCTTGACTGTATTTTGGATAATGTTCAATATTGGGGATCATCCTGTTCTGAGAAATTATTACCCTCTCTTCCATGCAGTTTCTTTAGTAAATGGGGAAGGTTGGTGGAAGAATGGTCTGTGCGTCTTGTTTCTCTTTCATTTTACCAGGGTCCTTCACTTTCCTCTCTTAGTTCTTTCTTTCTTCTCACCGCATAGCTCAAAGGCACACCACACCTACTCTGTATATCTGGTTCTTTCTCCAGAACTATGCTTCTCCAGGTCTTCTATTTTGGTCTCATAACAGCCCAAAGAATGGAATGTAAGAGAAAGAATCCTCCATGGTCCATGGTTAGAACCAGCATGTAAAAAGTTTCCTGTGGAGGGGTGCCTGGGTGGCTAAGTCGGTTAAGCATCCGACTTTGGTTCAGGTCATGATCTCACATTTTGTAGGTTCGAGCCCTGCATGGGGTTCTGTGCTGACAGCTCAGAGCCTGGAGCCTGCTTCAGATTTTGTGCCGCCCTCTTTCTTTGCCTCTCTCTTTGCTTGTACTCTGCCTCTCTCAAAAATAAATAAACATTAAAATTTTTTAAATGTTTATTTTATTTATTTTTCAGAGAGAAAGAGAGAGAGAGAGAGAGAGAGAGAGAGAGAGAGAGAGCAGAAGAGGGGCAGAGAGACAGGGGGACAGAGGATCCAAAGCAGGCTCCATGCTGAAAGCAGAGGTCCGGATGCAGGGCTCAAACTCACAAACTGTGAGATCATGATCTGAGCTGATGTCAGATGCTTAATAAACCAGAAAAGTTTCCTGTGGATAATGCTATGCCAGGCTTGTTGGGAGAAGACACATTATACCAGAGAATTCTCATGGATGGTCATAACAGTTAACAAAAAGGAAGTCATTGGAAATTACTATCAGAACTTCGCATCATGCCTAACATTATTTTGCCACACATGAGAACTGCTACCTAGGACATACATATGTTGCATTCTATTTGTCTGGGATTTGAGATCGTTTTGTAGTTTTTCCTTTGGAAAAGCTCACATTCTAAAAAAGTTCGTTTGCTTGCCTCTGCTTACTAAGTATGTAATGTAGGCTAAATATATTCTAAGGAATAGAACTCTGAATGGCCCCAGCTCCACCAGGCATGCAGGATTGGGGAATGTAGGAAGCAGATGTAGACGTAGCCAAGGTTCCCCAAATGCAGTATTCTTTCTGTATTACAGTTTGGAATAATTAATCATCTTCTCTACCTTGAATGGAAGCAAGAGCTGTATTTATAGGAATTGAAAAAAGACATTTTTGTCACAATTTCTTGCAGTTGCTTAGTGAACACTGTACATATGTGCTCTTCCTGAACAATTTATTAAAGTCTAGTTTTTATTCAAACAAAAGATGGCAGGAAGAATTCAGTGCAAAGCCAGCCAATGAGGATTTAATACATTTAAAATTGTACAGCTAGGACTAAAACAATACGGAACCATAAAGAATCATATGTGAATATGTTAATTCTGACAAAGTAAGGAGAACACAATTTTTTAAATGTGAAGAGAAGGGAAAGAAAATAAGAAAAATAGGATAACATTATTGGCTGAGGTATAGGTCATAGAATCAACAGATATTACTTGAAATGGAATATCAGAGAGTAAAAGGATAAGAAAGAAAAAAGGAGATTAAGAGTAGTGTAAAAAGTATTTATACAATGGGAACTTTCACACTAGAAATACAATATTTCCCTCAGTACCAGAGTTCAGCAAACTACAGCTTACAGGCCAGAAAAGATGCACCCCCTGTCTTTGTAAATGACGTCTGATTGTAGGACAGCCATGCCCTTTTATTTACATATTCTGAGAGCACCTGTACTGAGCACATCAACAGAGATCACAGGGCTCACAAAGCCTAAAATATTTACAGGCTAGCTTTTTACAGAAAAGGCTCCCTGACAGAAGACAAATAAGGCACAGAATTGAGATTGGATTGATTTTAAATTTAAGGTAATTTTAATAACATTTCCCATGAGTTTCTGATTTTTATATCTTATCAGGATGATGCTAAATTTTATACATAAAGATAAATTCAAGAATAAATGGGGCTCTGAGTGGAGATGACCACCATCAGACATTAAAACATACTACAAAGCTTCTGTAATTAACACAGTATGACCCTGGCTCATGAATAGACACACAAATGAATGCAATAAAACAGACCAGAGTTCAGCAAACTACAGCTTACAGGCCAGAAAAGATGCTCCCCCTGTCTTTGTAAATGACGTCTGATTGTAGGACAGCCATGCCCTTTTATTTACATATTCTGAGAGCAGTTGTACTGAGCATATCAACAGAGATCACAGGGCTCACAAAGCCTAAAATATTTACAGGCTAGCTTTTTACAGAAAAGGCTCCCTGACATGACCTCAACATTAAAAAAAAATGGTGTTGGGCAAATGAGTAACCATTTGGAAAAAGATAAAATTAGGTCCATTCAATATACATACAGACAAACTCCAAATGGGGCAGAAGTGTAAATTAAGAATGAGCCCCACAAAACTATGCAAGTACAAAAGAGAACACAGATGAATCCCTCTCTATCTTGGGTATAAGAAAGGTTTTCTAATTATGACTAAAATTACAGACACATAAAGAAAAGATTGTTCACATTTGACTACATAAAGACAAAAATGGTTTGCAAGATGAACGTATCATCAGCAAACTCAGACAAATGACAAACTAGAATAAAATGTTTGCAGCCTATGTGAAAGATAAAGACATGTTATCCTTCTTTGATAAATAACTTCTAAAAAATGAATAGTAAAAAGTCCACAAAAGTCCAGAGAAATGTTCAAAAGACATGAATTTTGGCCCTTAAACACATGGAAAGCACTCAACTTCCCCCATAATAAGATTTTAAAATACACTGAAATCATTTTCCAATCCATTAGATAAGCAAATATTCAACAGTTTGTCTCTACAGACAGAAATGGAAAAAGGTATATTTTGGCAATATCTAATAAAATTTAGCATTCATTCCATCAGTTTCACTTCTAGAACTTTGCCTGGAAGATACACTTCCAACAATCAATAATATATATGCTTAGGATTATTCATTGAGGCATTACATACAATTAAAAAACACTGGCAACCACAAAAATGTTCAAGAACAGGACAATGGTTGCATAAATTAGGTACATATACACAACAGGGTCTTCTGTGGCTATCTAAAAGAATGACAGAGATCTCCATGAACTGATACAGAATGATTTCCAAATGGTATCCTTAAATGAAAACAATGGAATGCTATAGAGAATGTATAATAGGCTGCCTTTTGTGTAAGAGAGAAGGAATAGTAAGAAATTATACGCACATCTCTGTCTTTATGAAAAGAAACGCATGAAGGATAAACCAGGACACAGCGAAGCAGGTTACTACAAAGGGATGAGGGGAATGGAAGGGAGGAGATAGGAGAACGAGGAACACCTTTCTGAAGATACGGCTTGTGAAGTTTTAATGTTTGGAAATGTTTTACAGAGTCAAAAAATAAAAATTAAATCAATAATAACAGGGAAGGAGGGCTCTTACAACTGAAAGCAGCAAGCAGCCTGAAACATATGAACCCAATAGTATCTGAAATAAATATCATAAGGGCACCTGGGTGGCTCAGTCAGTTAAGCATCTGACTCTTGATGTCAGCTCAGGTCATGATCCCAGGGTTGTGAGATTGAGTCTCACATCAGGCTGTGTGCTGAACGTGGGGTCTGCTTGAGATTTTCTCTCCCTCTGCCTCTCCTCTGCTAAGGTGTGTATGCACTCTCTCTCTCAAAATAAATATTAAAAAAAAAAAAAAGAAGTTCATAGCCACACTAAAGAGTAAAAACAAAAGAATTAATTCAAAAGAACTAATGCAGGTAATTATATTATAAACATAATATATGAGTAGATATATTCTGATATAGACAGGTGGATATAAATAGATATATAGGTATATTCTGATAGATGATAGATGGATAGATAGATAGATATCCCCCTCTCTCTGGGCAAGATGAAAGTAGATGGTGAGAGATAAGTACAAATAAATCCTGAAATCTTTTTTAGTGGGCTTCTTTATTGCTATTGTTATTGTCAAAGCATATGGATGAGGGAAGCAATCATGAAATATTATAGCTGTATTGTGGGACTTAGCAAGTGAGTAAATGTGCTGAAGTTGTTGGGAGCCGGGGTTCTCAGTGTGGAAAAAAGAAGTACAAATATGGAGTGGTTAGAGAGATGAAAAAACTCTATAGAAATGGTTTGGAATTGGAGATATCACTGTGCTTATTAGTTATAAAATATGTATGTATAATATATGTATGAATTTGTTGGCATGTATATAGGTAATATTTTTATAAGTGTCTATACAAATATAAATATTACATATGTATATATGTATACATAAATAGGTAGTTAAGTAAATAAATGGGGAGAAGAAAGATCTCTTGCTCACAGTAGAATTCTGAACGCCAACTGACAGATGCGAAGGCAGTGATGGAGCTGAAAAATCATTTTCTACTATCAGAATAGAGATTTGATCACTCAAGAACTCTCCATGGAAGATAAATCCAGGAAGAGATTTTTTTCTGAGAAGCAGTATATTTGCATGATCTTACGGCCTCACCCTCCTGGTCCTTATTATTTGCAAGGTGGTGGAGGGGTCATAGAATTATAGAAGGGAAACATCAGACAACACCTTGACCAGATGATCAAGATTAAAATTACCAATGAAAGATGGATCAATATTGTGTGCCTCTGAAGATGATCCCCTGATAAGGAAACACTTATCTGGTACTATGGCCAAGAATGTGTAACCTGAGTATGACCATGAGAAACCCCAGATGGACCCAACATGCGGACCGTCCTGTTTGAAAAAAGAGGGAGGGAGGTTGTATTCTTCAAACTGTCAAAGTCATTAAAGACAAGGAAAGGCTGTGTTATTGTTCCAGATTAAAGGAGGTATGACAAAGACGTATGACACCTTAAAAGACACATAACAATTAAAAGAAAAGCCTGCCCCTAGAATGGATACTGCACTAGAGGAAGGCAAAGGCCATAGGAGTATCAGGTCAATAGACAGAATTATAGTACGAATTGTAGATTAAATTAAAACAATATGTTACATTTACTGAAATTGATAGCTGTGTTCTAGTTATTATGTAAGAATATATCTATATCCTTATTCTTAATAAATCCATCCTGGGGTATTTAGGAGTAAAAGGGTGTGTAGTTGTTTTTGTACTACTTTTATATATTTATTATTACATTTCTTCTGTTATTTTAAAATTATTTCCAAACGGGAAGTTTAAAAAAAATGAAATGGTAAATTCATATCAGCATTTTGGGGTTGGCTTTCTCTTGCCATCCCCTCTTCTGTACCCTCAAAATAAATAATTAGTGAGTACTATCTTTTTAGGTATCAGTGAGTACTATCTTTTTAGGTTGGTACACACAAAGACAAATAGAACTAAAAAAAATTTATAAAAATACCCAAACACATATGGTCACTTGATATTTGACAAAGGTGGTATTTCAGGAGAGTGAGAAAAAAAATGGTGCTCAATTATTTGGATATTCACAGAGAAAAGAATAATGAGTGTGAAAGGGACAGGAGAAGAAGCAGAGGAGGAAAGGAATATGGCTCACACCATAGGAGAGAATCAATTTCAGATGATTGTCATTCAGAACGTGAAAGGTAAAACGTTTCCTGAACAAGCATAAAGCGTAAGAGAATATCTTCGTAAACATAAAACATAAAAAGAAATCTCCATGACCTTAGCATGAACAAAGTTTTCTTAAACAAACACTCAGTGTAAAGGAAGTAACTAAAAAATTGGATTACATTAGAGTAAATTCTGTTTATGACAACGCATGTTTAAACTTTTACCTAAAGGCAACAAAAGCTGTGTAGTAATCAGCCTCCCCAGTGCTACTGAATAACTTCAAAATCCACGGAACCTCTACACACAACCATATCCTCAGCATTATTTGAAGACCAAGAATGCCAACCCTGCAAAGGGTGAGTAAAAAGAGAAACATCATCGCATCCCTAAGTATCATCCCTCATGCTGCCCCATCCCCTTCCTTCCTATGGGAAACTGTGCAGAGCAAAGGTGTATCTAGAAAAATGTAGGTAGGGAAAAGGGCAAGTGAAGAAGCCTGGTAACTATTTGAATCAGCCACATCCATTCTAAATCTGAAAATACTAAAAGTATTCCCAGACATGGACTGCAGGGCAGAGATTCCTAAGCACATGTGACTTGAATGGCCAGATGCCACCTATGATTTAAAAAGGCAGATACTATTTAAAGAGACAAATGCAATTCAAAAGGGTAAGCATGATTTTTTTTAAATATTCTTTTTTAATGTTTTATTTATTTTTGAGACAGAGAGAGACAGAGAGTGAGCAGGTAGGGGCAGAGAGAGAGGGAGACAAAGAATCGGAAACAGGTTCCAGGCTCTGAGCTGTCAGCACAGAGCCCGATGTGGGGCTTGAACCCAAAAACATGAGATCATGACGTGAACCGATGTTGGAGGCCTAACAAACTGAGCCACCCAGGTGCCCCTAAGCATGATTTAGAAGACAGTCTTCACAGGCATACATTTGGGGATACAACAAAGGCAAAACATACCCTTTGGCAATTCAGTAGTGAAAAAGAAATAAGAAAATGTGGGAAAGATAAGGTCTTATGATTCAAAAGGGAACTACAATATCAGAAGACTCTACCAATAAAACAAACAAAACAAAGCAGTCCACTAAAGCACCAGGGCTTTGAGGGGAGCACCTGGGTGGCTCAGTCAGTTAAGTGTCTGGCCCTTGATTTAGGCTCAGGTCATGATCTCAGGTTTGTGAAATCGAGCCCCGTGTTGGGCTCCCCATTAAACTTGGAGCTTGACTGATCTTCTCTCTCCCTTTTCTTCTGTTCCTTCCCTGCTCTCTCTCTCAAAAATAATTGAATTTAAAAAAAAAAAATCTAGAAAGAAAAAAGAGGAAAGCAGGGAAGGAAGGAAGGAAGGAAGGAAGGAAGGAAGGAAGGAAGGAAGGAAGGAAGGAAGAAAAAAAGAAAGAAAGAAAGAAGGAAGGAAAGAAAGAAAAGGAAAAAAATGCAGGTACCAGGACTTTTTTAGGCTGAGAGAAATGGAGGCCATTTAACTAAGAATCTGAAAAAAGTAGCAAAAGGGAAGAAAAATCACATAGAGAACTATTGCAGAAAATAAGCAAATGAAATGTCACATATGTCAAAGAAAACATCCTAAACATAACAACCATGGGGCAGAATATAACTTCACATGTTAGTCTAAATAAGATTTAATATACTCAAGCATTTGAGGAAATGAAAAATTGCCTAGAATTAAAATTCTAAACCTAACCCAGAATGGACAAAATGTAAGGAAAAGTATAAAAGAGGTGACTGAATTCAGGAAAGAAGTAGAAGAAAAAGACAGTCTTCTTAGAAATGAGAATAATAAATTGCAGGCACCCAAAGGAAAATAGACTCATGAAATTTTAATAAAAGGCATTGAAGAAAGGTAGACAAAAAACCAAAAAAATTAAAATAGCATAAAGAATAAACTAAAAACTAAAAGTCAAAGAGAAAGTAATAGAAATGAAAGACTGGCAGAGAAGCAATAATATTCATATTATTGGAGTGCATAAAGAAGAAAAACAATGAAAGAGAGTTAACAATTAAAATTATAATCCACAAAAACTTTCCATAAATAGAAAACAAAAAACAAAAAAAAATCTGAATCTACACACTGAAATAGCTCCCTGAGAACCTGAAAGCTTAAACCAGAATGATGAACTTGAGACATAGCCCAGTAAAGTGATTAGATTTCAAAGAGATAAGTTCCTCAAGGTCTCCAGCAAAAATATAAAATATTTACAAAGGCAAAAGGAATTAGACTAACAATTTACTTTCAAAATCAGCATGGAAAGTAACAATGGAACACCACTTTTAGAAAACTCAGTGAAAGAAAATGTTTTATGTCCAGGCAAGCAAAACATCAACAGGTGTGTGAACTGTTTTTAACAGACAAGAACTTGGGGAATGCTGAGTCCACCATGGCTTCCTGAAAAATCTACTAGGAGATGAACTTCCTCCACAGAATGATGACTGGGGAAAATTCAGCAAAAGGACTGAAGTGAGCATTGTAGAAAATACATACACATGTGTACTTAAGAATAAAGCAAAGGTGGGGCACCTAGGTGGCTCAGTCAGTTAACCATCTGACTTCAGCTCAGGTTATAATCTCACAGTTCATGAGTTCGAGCCCCGCGTTGGGCTCTGTGCTGACAGCTCAGAGCCTGGAACCTGTTTGAGATTCTGTGTGTGTGTGTGTCTCTCTCTCTGACCCTCCCCTGCTTGTGCTGTCTCTCTCTGTCTCTCAAAAAAAAAAAAAAAGAAAAAAGAAAAAGAATAAAAAGCAAATGTGTATATTGCACATGTATGCAAAGAAATACACATCTTTTAGAGGATAACAAATAAACCAAAATACATATAATCAAAATATTGTGATATAGTTGAGATGAAGCGTATTGGTCATAACAAAAAAGTACCTATTGAACAAATAAGGTTCCAATTCAATTCACAAAATGTAACCCAACTCTTTGCTGTATTCAAGAGACACACTTAAAATGATTCAGAAAAGCTCAAAATAAAGTAATGGACGCACAAATACCAGGAAAATGGAACTTAAAAAAAGAGCAGGGTAACAATGCTAATATCAAAGCATTCAAGCCCAAAGTCTATAACCTGACAAAGAAGGATAATTTTTAATGCTAATGGCAATAAACCACAATGTAGATCTAAGTAACACCAGAATATTGGGGCTCCTGGGTGGCTCAATCATTTGAGCCTCTGACTTCGGCTCAGGTCATGATTTCACAGTTTGTGGGTTTGAGCCCCACATCGGGCTCTGTGCTAACAGCTCAGAGCCTGGAGCCTGCTTTGGATTCTGTGTCTTTCTCCCTCTCTGTCCTTCCCTGGCTTGCTCTCTCTCTCTCTCAAAAATAAACATTAAAAATTTTTTAACACAAGAATATTTATGCATAAGTAAATGAACAACCACCTTTATGAAATGAAACCATAGGAAGTGCAGCAAGACATACTTAGAAACACACTAATAAAAGATGACTTTACCACTACTTTCTCAATATAAGACAGAGCAAGAGGAAAAAATAACTAATGAGATAGAAGATCTGAACAATATAATCAATTCAGTAGGTTGTGTGAATCTACATCAAACCCTGCACCACAGTCACAGAGACTCCTTATTTTTCTCAACTGCTCATGGCACAGTCACAAAAACTGATCCAATATTGAGAAACAAAGAAAATATCAGTAGCCCCCATAAAGTATAAATAACATAAGGTCACAATGCAGTAAAATTAGAATATATTTAAAAAATGAAACTAACACTTTGGTCACAATGCAGTAAAATTAGAATATACTTAAAAAATGAAACTAACAGGAACAAAGGGAAATGCCTTCTACCTAGGAATTTTTAGTACTTCCTATTAAAACTCCTGGTTAAAAAAGGGAAATACACAATGAAATTACATAATTCTTAAAAATGACAATAAAAACCACTACATATTAGGATCTGTGATAGGCATTTACAAGAGTGATCAAATGAATCTTCATTACTCTAAACACAATTGTCCATAAAAGTGAAAGAAGACAACTGACTTAAATTCCCAGCTCAAAAAAGTAGAAAAGGCAACAGCAATGCAAATAAAAATAGGGCACAAGAAAACTCCCATAATAGTCCCCTTCTGCCTTTAAACTATGCAGATGAGTATTCTTGGTAGTATCAGAGGAAAAAAATAGGACTAGTTCTGAAATGGCAACCCGGTCTTCCAGTACCTTCTGTTTCATACCTTTTTTCTGAGACCACTGTAGTTCAGCCTCAGCAACATTTTCTCTAACGGTGCTGAGGCTCTCAGCCTCCTCTAGCAGGATATTATCACACGTGCTATTATTGCACAATGAAGGAGTAACTTTCAAATCGAAGAACATATAACTGATGACATGATTGGTGGCATTTGCTTGTAATTGAACTGCTCTGTGATGAATTTTAGGTGTAAGGGAGAAGGTTCAAGGGATTCAGAAAGAAGTCTTTTACCTCTGCTATTGTTTTTCTATACTTGTAAGAGAGCAATGCATGAGAATGAATCTTTTCGTATACGAGTGGAATTATCCAGGATTGAAATGACAACAGGATCAAAGCCGCTGCAGTGAAGTTATGAACTACAGAAGGCAGAGGCATTGTCGAATACAGCTACAGGAGCATGGTCCAAGTGCAGAGTTTAGGAGAACCACACATGCTTGGTCAAGCATAAGGAACTCTGTACCAAAAGTTTTAGTCTGATTCTTTCTTGAAGAAGAAATTCCATGTTTGAGAATGGCCACGAAGACATGTGTCTTAGTTAACTTGACATTTGTATAAACAAGAGAAGGAAAAATTGGGGAAAGAGGAGGGCAGGGAGGGAAAGAGGGAAAAAGAGAAAACAGGAAATTTCTCTTTATACCAATTCCTCTACTAAATGCTTTTCTATATGTTATCTCATTTCATATTCTCCTAAATAATGTGAAAAAGATGGTATTTCCTCCTTGTTTTATATTTTAGGGATCTTACTCGGGAGATTCATAAAGTTATAAAGCAAATAAGTGATTTAGGTACAGCATAAATTCATATTTTTCTGAGTCTGAAGCAAACTACTCTTCTCATAACTATGCCTTTTTCTAGATTTCCATTCCTCCTGTTCCTTCCTTATTCACTCAATAAATACTTCCTGACTTCTTGTGTGTCGGGGAGTATTCTAAACTTTAGGATAGAGCAGTGAACAAATTAGAACATTTCTGCTTTCACAGAGGGTATAGTTCAAAGGAGGAGACAGAACGTGAACAGATGTATGAACAGGAATAGTGCTGGAGTCCAGCTCCAGCAGGTCCAGGGCTCCCTGAAGGATGGACGGTGTCATGGAAAGGGAGTGGGAGAGCCTTGGCTTCTTTCTCATCCCCAGGAAGGCATCTCTGCTCTTCAGGCAGGCATCTCTGCACTGACTGCAGAGTCAGCTTTGTTTATGGAAAAAATGTATGGGGTACAAAACAGAAGTAGCAATTGCCTTAGACAATGATTTCTGATGACAAATTCTTTGGTATGTAAAAATTTCCCAGGACATAGATTGGTCGAAGACTTGTGCATAATCTTTTTCAATAGTGATTGAAGTAGGTGACTAGATGTTTATTACATGGGGAAGGAAGGGATCTTTAGCATTCAAACATAAGGCAATATTTTCAATAGCTTGTTTTCTCGAGGGGAAGAAAAACAGGTTTCTCGAGAAATGTAATATTTGCTCCTATAATCACAAAAGAAGAAACTCCTGTAAGTTCCTTCACAAGGTCTGATATCAGTCAGCCAGGAGCCTTGGGGATTGGTGGTCAAGCAAAAATTGAGTGCATGTAGACGTCAGTAGCCATGTGACAGCGGGAGGCTCCCGTCTTGCAAACCTGCCTTACTTCAAAAATGGCTTCCAGCAGAATAGTATCAGATCAGGAGGCGGGATGGGAAGACCCTTAAACTGGCATGGTAAGAGGGAGAGTGATTGGGTGGTTGCTTTGGGTTGGAGCAGGGGCAGGTAATATTGTGCCAGGTACAGACCTCAACAAGGAATAAGCTGGTGTATACAAGGAGCAGAAGGAAAGCTAGTGTCTCTGGGCTGTAGGAAGCAAGGGGAGAGATTAGAAATGGAGTGAGAGAGGTTAGCAGGTGGCTGATCATGTGAGAATTTGTAGACTGAAGTAAAGAATTGGGGTTCTGGGGTGCCTGGGTGGCTCAGTTGGTTAAACGTCTGACTTTGGCTCAGGTCATGATCTCATGGTCCGTGAGTTTGAGCCCCGTGTCGGGCTCTGTGATGACAGCTCAGGACCTTGAGCCTGCTTTGGATTCTGTGTCTCCTTCTCTCTCTCTCTGCCCCTCTCCCACTCACACTCTGTCTCTTTAAAAATGAATAAATGTTAAAAAATTTCTTTTAAAAACAAAATAATTGGGGTTCTATTTTGAGATTGGTGGGAAACTTTGGAGAGTTTTATGCTGGAAGTTGAAGGGACCTGATTAAAGTCTTGAAATATCACACCGAAGCAGTGGAATCATGATGAAGATGTTGCTTTCAATCATTACAGAACATCTCCAACCAAATGGAGTGCCTTGCACAGCAAAGAGAAAAATCCCTTAGACTGACTCTTTAGGAAATTAACAGGCAAAAGTTGGGAATGTCTCGGCACCTGAGTGGTTCAGTGGGTTAAGCAGTTGACCATTGATTTTGGCTCAGGCCATGATTTCATGGCCATGATCACTCTGTATAAACAGAAAACAAACAAACATTAAAAGGAAAAATAACTTGGGCATGCCTACATGGGGTCCAAGGGATGGGAAAGGGTTGAGCCTCATGCAGATATACACAGATCAGAGCTGTCAATCTGAGCCTGTTCTCCCAAAAATGTAAGCCTCACCTTAAGCAACTAGTGATGAAAAAATAATTGAGCAAAAGACAACAACAGAGGACTAAGAGAAAAAGGGGCTCAGAGGAAGCAGATCCCAGGAAATTCTGAACCGGAAAATTATCCTATGTAAAGGTGAGAACACTACTTTGGAAGGTAGCCCTTTTGATCCCTCATGAACTCAGTGATGGAGGCAGAAAAACCCCTGAACCATACCCAGCTCTGAGAGAGAGGAGGCCGGTGGCACACCGAGACCAGACACTGGTCCTTCTTGCTAGCTTGAAGCTGAGAAAGTTTCACTTTGGCCCATCCTTTCCCCTCATGGGGACATCTATCTCACTGAATCACGGGAAACAAAGAGGGAATATGGCATAACCCCATACACAATCGTAAGAAGGAAAACAGATAAAAATGTACCGAATAGCTTTCTGATAGATGATGAGAATGTTTTAGAAACATGACCAAAAGGTGACAAAAAAATGTACTCATATTTCAAACCAAGTTAAAAGAAATTTTAAAAAATGATTGAAGTTTTAAGTAATGGCACTAATCAGAACAAAATGAACAGAAATGATACAGTTAGACAACAAAAAGATACAAAATGAGAGCTAACATAACTTAGGAAAGGACTATTTATTTATTTATTTAAGGACTATTTATTTCTTTATTTATAGCATGTGTGAGCGAGCAGGGGAGGAGCAGAGGGAGAGAGAAAATCCCAAGTAGGCTCTGTGCTGTCAGTACAGAGTCCAACGTTGGGACCTTGTGATCATGACCTGAGCTGAAATCAAGAAACAGATGCTCAACCAACTGAGCCAATCAGGTGCTCTGTGGAAGGACATTAAAAGAAAATTCTGAAATGAATACAAAATGAAAAGGCACACAAGCAAGATTAGACACCATGGACAACAAAAAAAGGAAAATATGGGAGGTAAAAGAGAAAGGTTAAAAAAATCAAAGAAATGTGTTTTTTAAATGTTTATTTATTTATTTATTTATTTATTTATTTATTTATTTACTTTTGACACAGAGAGAGAGTGAGAGAGAGAATGAGTGGGGGAAGAAAGGCAGAGAGCAAGAGAATCCCAAGTAGGCTCTATGCTGTCAGTGCAGAGCCTGGCACAGGTCTCAAACCCACAAACTGTCAGATTATGACCTGAGCCAAATGAAAGTGTGGGACACTTAACTGACTGAGCTACCCAGGTGCCCCCAAAGAAAATTTATTAAAAAAGAAGAGTTTAAATGGGTTTAAGGGCAAGTGATACATATAAAAGTCAAGGAATGGAGATTAAATATTAATATAATTGGAGACACCAAAGAAATTGGAACAGAATAAATATTAAACAACCACAATTCAAGAAATATTTCCTAAAAGACTTGAATTTTCATATTCAAAGGGCATACCATGTACTTTGTATACATAACCCAGAGCATTCAACAGGGAGACATATCCTACTCAAACCAAAGGACTTTAAGAAAAGAATCTGAGAATCTAGACAAAGAGCCATGTTATTTATAAGGGAGAGAAAAATCAGATTTGGATGATACTCTGATAACTTTTGAATTTAGAAAGCACTGGAGCAGCATGCTTAAGGTATTCAGCAAAAGGAAAATATGAAGCAGGATTTTTATATTTAACAAAATTCTCCTTTAATTATAAAGTCCAGGGGCCACTGGGTGGCTCAGTCAGTTAAGCGTCCAACTTTGGCAAGGTCATAATCTCATGGTTCATGAGTCCGGGCCCCATGTTGGACTCTGTGCTGAAAGCTTGGAGCCTGGAGCCTGCTTCTGATTTTATGTCTCCCTCTCTCTCTGCCCCTTCCCCACTCATGCTCTGTCTCTCTCTGTCTCTCAAAAATAAATGAATGTTAAAAACATTTTTTAAAAAACAACAGGATGCTCAAATTTACCAAACGCATTCAAATGAAAAGAAAGTAGAGGTCCTAATCTGGTTAGCAAAGTAAAATTCAAATCAAAGAGAATCAAATAAGATAAAGAGGGACACTTTAGGCTGCTAATAGCTACAGTTTATGAAAAAGATGTAATAATTGTTAACTTCTATGCATTCAGTGACAGCATCCAGTATCATAAAGCAGAAACTATGTGAGAAAGAGAAGAACAGACACTGAAAATGATAGACTAACAGATAGATCACACACAAAATGTTCCTGAGCATATCGGTGGCCTAAAACCTTAATAATATGGAATGTGTAGGTATCTATTAATATAGCTTTTTGGTTGCATATGAATTATTTATGACATTGATCATATAATCAGTAGACTTCAAAGAAAACTTCAAAAAGTTACAAAGGGCTTAAAAACTCTGTGTGTGTGTGTGTGTGTGTGTGTGTGTGTGTGTGTGTGTGTGTAAAACAAGAAGGCCTTTCCAGATGCATATTAAAAAGAAATAAATTATTAGTCTAGTAAGCATTGAGACCACAGAATGTGCATGACTACATTGGATCCAGCTTTGGAGACAAAGGAGAAAGGACTTGCTGACAGATTTGATATGGACAATAACATCAAGAAGAATCAAGGACATTGGCTAGGTTCTGAGCTTAATAAATGAGGGGTCAGTTATTGGGGTGGGAGAGACTGAGAGCAACGTTAGGACAATATTCTGGTTTGATCATGTTAACAAGAAGCTGCTTATTTGACATCCAGTTGGGAACTGAATACATTTGTCCCCATCCCAAGCTGTCTATCGAATGTTCCTTTTGAGCTCACCCAGTAATCCTCCCGAAAGGAGGTCTGCTCAATGCATTTTGCTCTACCTCATTACTTTCCCAAGACAGTCTAGTGCTGCGATGTTTCATTGTTCTGTGTATTCTACTGACCTCAGCAGCTGCCCAGCTGCCCCTCCCTCACTCTACTTCTCTGACTAAGCTGGTGACTCTTCATCCCTTTCCCTCATTACTGGCTCCAATAGAACATAAGAAAAACACATTTCAAACTAATATAGAGCATCAGTTCTTGCTAGGCAAAGCTCTCTTTCATTTTCAATTCCATTTTACCCCCAGTATATGGGCAGCTGCCTTATCTTTCTAAATCTGGCTTTCAGCAGTTGCCTTGGAGCTGTAAAGAATCTTGTTACCTGCTAGCATTGGAAACAGGTAAGTTAGGACAGGTGTCTGGTTGTCACCCAGAGCTTAATTTGATAGCTTCTCTGCTTTTCCTGGAACAGAATCAGTTTTATCTTATACACTTTCTTGATATTTGGTCACATTTCATGAAATCCAATGCAAGTTCTCAGGAGTCTCCAAGGATTGGAGACTATCAGGAAAAGAATAGGAATGGAAAAAAAGGAGTCTGCAGGGCTACTATGCAGGACAGAGAAGTCATGCCTTTGGGCAATTTTCTAAAAGATTGTGGTAGGTCTTAGCTTGGGTCAAAGCAAGTTACTCTTGGGTCAAATGGGAGTAACAATGGGAATCCAGGAAAAGGGGCAGAGCCACGTCATCACCATGTCTTTCTGCCCTCATAAATCTTAAACACACCTAAAAGATCATCTGGTGTGGAATGCCTTACTGTATAGAAGAAACCGGTATCACTTTTACTTTAAAGATACTTCAGACCCAGATACTCAGCTAAGTGGTGGGGCGACTAGAATTAGACTCCTGACTTTGCAAGGTATTTCCTCTCGGGTCCATAATTCAAATTGCCTAAGCTATTGTTCCCACTACTGTTGGGCCACTGATCCTACAGCTTTTCTACAATCTAGGAAATGAGAGCAAGAGAGTTGCTGGTTGGGTCTAGAGGGGAGGAAAACTGAAACTGTGCCCATTTCATTGTACATGATCTTACTGATTCCTCCACCCCCTTTTATTTTTTACATTTATTTACTATTTATTTTGAGAGAGAAAGAGAGCATGCGACTGAGCAGGGGAGGGGTAGAGAGAGAGAGAGAAGGAGAGAGAGAATCCCAAGCAGGCTCTGCACTGTCAACATGGAGCCTGACCCCAAACTTGATCCCACAAAGGGTGAGATCATGACCTGAGCTGAAATCAAGAGCTGGAGGCTTAATAGACTGAGCCAACCAGATGCTCCATTATTGACTCTTTCTGATGACCAGAATTGAATGTTCCTGGATTTTCTCTCCAATTTATGTTTAATCTAGCATGGAAAGTTTCCAACTAGAAAATTAAGTACCAAGCAAAACAACTAGAATCAGTTTGAAAATCTGAATTAATGCAATACATTTTAAAGCAAAACTTAAAGAAACATAAACATCTAAGAAATTTTGGACCATATTTTGAATTACTTTTCAAAATTAACAATTACTTGGTCAATTTTAGTCTTGTTGAGATTTTGAATGAACCAATATTAAATCTACATATTAACTCATAAAATAATCAATGTGTTTTCAGTGCTTAAGAGCAAGATATGGCTATCTATTTATTCAAGTTTCCTTTTATGTCCATAGAAAATTTTGTAGTTATGTATGTCTAGAGTATTCCTTTTAAAATGTATTTCTAGCTTTTAAATACATTATTGCTACTGTAAACAGGATTTTCTTATTATACTTTTCATTCCATTTTTCATAAAGTATGATAAAGATTTTATGTTTTTATATTTAAAACTATAATCATATTTAACAAGCAATTCCTAAATTTGGGGGGATTATAGAGGGGTAAATAATCATATAACTTGCAAATGATGATAATTTGTCTCTGTCGCTGTATGTCTCTTATTTCTGATTATTTTCACATACTTTTGGCTGGAAATACAAGAACAACATTGAATGAATATGTTGAGATGATTCAATCTTGTCCTGTTTCTAGATTCTATGAAATCACTCGTGTTATATTTTTAAATAAGATTGCTGGACATTAGCTTAAGGTTTTCTCATTGGTTTACAGATATTTTTGCACTTATGCAACCAATAAAACAGTTTTATCTTTTGAGCAAATCATGAGAAATTTGTAGGTTTTCTGTATTCCATCATCCCTGTATTTCTGGAATGAAGCCAGCTGAGTCATGATTAGCCCTTTAAAATATTGCTATGATTATTTTAAGATTTTTTTTTTAGAGATGAAAGAGCTTTATAGTTTTCCCTTTTCCAGATAGGATTTGAAATTAATTTTATGTCTCTTTTTAAATGAATTTGAAACAGTTAATCATTTTTATACAGCACAGTTCATATGTTATTTGCTCCAGACAAGATTAAATACATTAACACACAGGTTTGGAAATTTGGACATATCTTTTTTTTTTTTAAAGAGTGTTTTAAATTCCTTTTTCAGCTCTTGATATCTTCATGCTTTTTAGTTCACTCAATTTTTAAAATTCACATTTTCTTAGAAAATAATACACCTCATCAAAATGGTGTGACTATATTCTCAAAACATTAATAATTATCCACATAAATGCTTTCAATCTCCTGTATAGCTAATTTCTCATTGCCAGTTGCTATATTTGAGGATCTTTTTCTTATATGTACAGTACTTGAAAGAATTATGCCAATTTCATCATTTGTTGTTCTTTTTAAATGAATCACCATGAAGTTTATATGTTCTTATTTTATATTTTTCCATATATTAATTCTTATTTCTATTATTTTACCATTATTTTATATGTTTAATTAAAACTGATAATGAATTTATATTGCTTCTTTTTAAATATTAATGGATGCATTTAAAACTAGGAGTTTAATTTTTAACCTCAAATTGACCATATCGTATTTTTTTGATGTGACTTGTTCTCACTGTTTTTCTTTCTTTTTTAAAATGTTTTTATTTATTTTTGAGAGAGAGAGGGACAGCATGAGCAGGAGAGGGTCAGAGAGAGAGGGAGATACAGAATCTGAAGACAGGCTCCAGGCTCTGAGCTAGCTGTCAGCACAGAGCCCAACGTGGGGCTCGAATCCACGAACTGTGAGATCATGACCTGAGCTGAAGTCAGACTTTTAACCAACTGAGCCACCCAGGTGCTCCATGCTTTTCTTTTTAATTTTACATTTGCCCCCAAATTCTAGGATATTTCAATATTTCTTCTTGGTGGATTAATTTTATTTACTTAATTTTTAATAAACTCTAAGAATGGTTTTCCATTGTGTTATGCAAATGTAATTATTGTTAAATATTTATGTTATGCATTATTTATTACTATTTGTAATGATTATTATTAAAGTCTTATATAATTTACAATTACTCATAGACTGAGAAATTCATTTGAAGGACACAAAGTTAGGTACACACATGCTTACATTATTGTTGTTATTATTTACACAGAGCATTGGAGTCACACATGTAGGCTCTGAAGTCTAGCTGGCCACAATTGCACCCAGACCCTGCCTTTCTCCTTCTGTGGAGACTTGTGTGTTCCTGAGGGTCTCAGGGTCTCAGTACCATCATTTGCTAAGAGGGGCTAATCATAATATACACAGATCTTTGGATGAGATAACGAAAGTAAACCGTCGTGTGCAGTACCCAGCACAAATCAAGTAATAATAACATTTTTTCCATAGTAATAATAACATTTTTTTCTGGTTCGCTGTCTTAATCAATCAAAAGCTACGAATGATGTGATAGTTTCCTCCAACACTTATTTTTCCCAGTTTTCTTGTATTCTAAGATTCTGTTTTACCTATTTTCCAAAAGGTAAATATGAATAATTACTACGCTTTCTCTGTTTATCCATGCAAATCAACCTCTGTCCATTGGTAAAAATTTGCCTTGAATTCTCTTTTCAGTGATAGTGACAATACTCTCCATGTATTTTTTTTAATTGAGATAAAATTGACGCACAGCATTGCATTAGCTACCCTTGGTTTTATCTGTGGTTGCTTGACACTATTTCCTTTAAACTTCTGTGCCATTTGTGATATGTATTTTGTTAATAGACAGTGTGCCCTTATATTTTTTTTAAAAACATGTCTTTTATTAGGGAATTTTTACCTACTTACAAGTATTATCATAAAATGTGTTTGACTATTAATTCTGTGAATTTATATCTGTTTTAATTTTCTTTCTCTTTCCTTTTTGTCTTCCATGTGGAATATCACTCTTTCTTCCATTAATGTCTTGAAAGTTACAACTTATTGTAGATTACCTTTGCCTTTAATGAAAATCCACTATTTAGCATTCATGATTAAAAATGTCACAAAGAAAGTATCATCCATTCAAACACTGTTATGGAAAGTAAGGTAATTAGTACACATTTTCTTTTCATCAGAACTCCCTTAACACACCGATTCTGCGATTACAATTTTCTATTTAAGCATAGATTTCTAACATTGAATTATTATTTGAATTACATTCTTATACACTCAAGAATATATTTCACATTTTTAATGTTTTATAATTAATTAACAATAATTACTTTGTCTCAAGAATAAATTTACATGACAAAACATCTCCAGGTCTTTCTAAAGATATTTTTCTACTTTTGAGTGTTTTGCATTAATTCTTAAGTGCTTCCTTCAGCAGCAATGCACATTAATTCTTAATTCTATTAACCAAAGTATATTTTTGAGTAACACTTTGAAAAAAGAATTCGAACATTATATTTTTTATATTTAAATAAAAATTATAATTGCTTTACAGAAGTAACATCATATCTATCTGCTGTGAAATTTGCAAACAATGTCTTTCCCCCTCAAAATTGCATAGATTTTGCTTTGTTGTTTTTTTGTTAATTTCTTTATACAAAGAAGAATCTTAAATCGATATTAAATTTTCCTCACTTAAAGACTTAATTTTTAATAAAACTTTTATGTAGGATAGCTTTAGATTTATAGCAAAATTATAAATATACTTGTGTGACCATATATCCCACACCTAGTTACTCCTATTGATGTTTTACATTGATACGGCATAGTTAGCTTTTAGTTTGGTATATTTATTATTAATAATAAGCCAACATTTTGGGCAGTTATGAATATACCTGCTAAAAGCATTAATGTGCAGGCTTTTGTGTGGACATAAATTCTCAGATCAGTTGGGTAAATACTTAGGAGTGCAATTGCTGGATCATATGTTTCTATGTTCAGACTGTTCAACTTTGTAAGAAACTGGCAAACTGTCCTCCAAAGTAGCTGTACCGTTTAGCATTCCCACCAGCAATGAATGAGTTGCTGTTTCTCAGCATCTTCACCAGCTCTGCTATTGTCAGTTTTGATGCATTTTAACTACTCTAATGGGTGTGTAGTGTTATCTTATTATGAGTTCCTTAATTTTTTTCTAATGCAGTATAGTATTTATTCACAAGTCAATGTTTTCTAGGGTTCGCATGGAATTAATTCTTTTTTTTAAAGATCTGTATACTCAGCTATATTTGCAATGCAAGCTACGTGTTCTTCAGTTGTGTCTTCTGATTATTGCTCCTATTCCAATTGTTGTGATTTATTTCTTGAGAAAGTCATAATTTTTAAGTTGGATTTCCATTTGCTACCTTCCCATCACTATGATATTCAATATTCTTCCTTTTTTTGGCATTCTTTCCCAAATCATCATACACCTTCTTCAATTTGACCTTTATATCCCTTATTCAAGATTCTGAATTTCTAATTCAATCTTCTAATGGAGCTTTTTAATCCAGGTGTTAGATTTGCTTGTCTAGTTATTTTGTAGCATCCATTTCCCTTGAATTTCTGCCTTTATTTCATCTCTTCTTTTGTAATGGCTTCATGTCCCTGCTTCTTAAAGCTGGCTTTATTCATAAAATCACTTTCTATGATATGATTTCCTCCAAGTGTTCAAAGTAATGAGAAAAGGATAATCCGGATCTAGTGTTTGCCAGCCGTCAGGTTTTGTGGCTTGGCTTCCCTATTGCCTAATTAGTTGTAATTTTAATACATCTTTATTTCTTCTTAGAAAATATGAACGATTGATAGAATGTACAAAAAATCTTTAATGCCCAAGATGCATTGAGGCATTTCTCTCCAAGGGACAATGTAGCAAAGCATCACAATGCTTATATTACTATCTGACTCATTGTTTTCAGAGGGGTGCAGTCTCTGAGGCTACTTGTCTAGAGACATTTTGGAGTGAGATGGGAACAAGTCTCAGTACTTGAAAATAATAATTTACTGTAATAGAGAAGTTGATATCCGAGTTTTAGATAATAAAGACCTGGGTTTTCTGATCCATAGGCAAAGATAGCAGGTGAGAAATTTTATATTTTGTACTGCAGGCAAGAATGTTTTCTTTCCTTTAGGTGACAACCATATGCCAGTGTCTCTTTCATATTCTAGTTCTCATTTATGTTTCACATGTTTTTAATTAATGGAAGTGCTCCCTATGGTCTGGCAATATGTTTACTGTCAGCCTTGGTCTTAGATGTAGTTACAAATTATAACTTCCTGAGTTCCCACAAGTATTCCATTGGGAATTGGGCAAAACTGAATTAATGAAAGCTAGCCAAATGCTATAACATGGTAATTTTTTTTACAAAAAGGTATTTCAATAGAAATATAGGACATTCTTTACACATATATCTTATAAGGGATATAATGCTTGCACAATACAGAAAAAAGTATTTACAGATTCATTGCAGATCATAAATAGATTATGTCAATAATGATTTTATTTATAAATGACGTGCAATATATAATATTAGTAAAATAAGAAATCTGAGATGCAGGTATTAATTCAGTGCTGTATAAGCATTGTTCTGGTTGCTCAGAGACTGAAACAGGGATTTTGAGATGCATAAGGAGAACCTGAAAAGAACTAAATGAATAGTAATAATAAATAGTAGTACAGAAATTATAAAGAGGTGGGGCACTGGGTGGCTCAGTTGGTTAAATGTCTGACTCTTGATTTTAGCTCTGATGATGATCTCGCTGTCATGAGATTGAGCCTCGTGTTGGGCTCAGTGTGGAGCTTGCTTGGGCTTCTCTCTCTCTCTCTCTCTCTCTCTCACTCCCCTTCTCTCTCTGCCTCTCTCCTGCTTGTATGCACACTCTCTCTCACGTGCTGTCTCTCTCTCTCAAAAGTAAATAAACAAAGAAATTATAACAAGGTACTTAGAACCAAAAATTAGAGGTTTCTAGGCATCTCCCTTCATTGATAGAAATTATTAGGAAATAAGAAATAATATTTAATCCATATTTTTATAGTTTTATAGAGGTATAGTTTTCATACAATAGAATTCACAGTTTGAAGACTTTGGGCAAATATATATGGTCATGCAACTACCAGCATCATCAAGCTTAATATTTCCATCACCTCCCAAAAGCCCCTGCCACCCTTTGAGAGTCAGTCAAGGTTTCCAGCACTGACCTCCTGGGATGACGAGTCAGCTTCCAGTCATTATTGCTTCTCTTTTTCTAGAATATCATAGAAACAGACCCATACAGAATGAAGACTTCTGGGACTGGTTTTTTTCCCTCAGCATGATGCTTCTTAGATTTATCTCTGTTGTTAGCATTTTGGCAGTTTGTAGCAGTTCTTTATCCCTGAGCAATAGTTCCTTTTATGGAAATCTCACATTTTGTTTATTCACTCAGCAGTTCATGGACATGTGTGTTCTCTACAGTTTGGGGTAAGGAATACTGCTGTAAACATTTGTATAAAGTTCATTGGCAGACACAGGTTTTCATTTCTCTTAGGTAGTGGAATCGTTGGGTCATATAGTAAGTCTATATTTGACTTTTTAAGAAACTGGCAACATGTTCTCCAAAGTAGCTGCACTGGTTTACACGGCCACCAGCAGTGCAGTTGGCTTCCTGTTGCTCCATGACTTGTTGAAGCTGGAGACCGTTGGTCTTTTCAGTTTTAGCTATCCTAAAAGTGAGAAACACGTTCAAAGGCAAAGCACGTTTGCACATCTCTCCAAGCTTGCTGGGTCCCCTGGGGTCTCACATATACATGTGCACTCTATCCGTCCTCTGGGTATGCGGGGAACATTTATTACTGTTTTTCTACAAATCTCTTGGCTCTCATTACCAGCATCTTTCTGTATTCTTCCTGAATTCTTAGCTGCACTGCAACCAGCTCCAAACGAAATCTACTTTCTCTGTTTGGTAAAGTAACAGGTTTTAACTACTTAATTGTGGAACGGGGGGAAATGACCGCCCTTTATTGTGAAACGGCCACAAACTCACCATTATTTACCAATGGAGCATCAGTTACCCCTGAGAAAACCTTTTCAAGTTGTTGGTTGGCTTTGGTCAGTTTCCTGGGCTCTGAATGTTTTGCTTTTACTAGTGTTATTCAGTCTATATTTATTTTATGGAGAGAGAGAATCTCTCCCTCTTACCACCCAGCCTTGATACCACTACCAGAAATAACGCCATTCGTCTGTTTTTGTGAAATGGGAAGGAATCGGTAACATAGGTGCCCCAAAAAGATGCTAAGTGCCATCTCTACCTAGTGCAGCTGTATAGGCTTTGGAAAGGAGTATGGTTGAGACTAAGGAAGTGAGAGAATTGGGAGTTTTCAAGGCATGACTGCAGGTTTATACACAGCGCATCAGAGTTGAGACAGTGGAGAAGGAGAAGTCACGGCAAGAGTGAGTTTTATCATGCGCTTGGGTGAAGAATCAAAAAGAATATGCAGAATAAAAATGATGAATAATTTAGTTACCTGTGGAGGTATTACCTGTTATTTTAAAGATAATAGCAGTCCATTACTCTTTCTCTGTAGTTATGATTCTAAGAGAAAAGAAACTGGCCAAAAGTAAAATTTAGAATAAAGAGAAAGTTTCTTTGTTAAATATTGAAACAGGCCAGAGAGAGAAGTTATACCGTTTTCTTTTCCTTTAGGACATGAAGAGTAGAAAAAGATGGGCACCTGGGTGGCCCAGTCAGTTGAGTGTTCGACACTTGATTTTGGCTCAAGTCATGATCTAACAGTTTATGAGTTCGAACCCCGAATCAGGCTCTGCACCGAAGTGTGGAGTCAGCTTGGGATTCTCTCTCTTTTGTCTCTCTCTCTCTGCCCCTCCTCTGCTTGCTCTCTGTCTCTCTCAAAATAAATAAACATTTTTAAAAAAGAGTAGGAAGAAATAACTTTCTGGCTTGGAGGACTGAAATCAAAATAAGATAAACCTGACAAATACTTGATACTATTTCCAGGTGTAAAAGACTAGTAACTTATATTAAGCTATAAATCATGATAAGATTTTGGATGGTGGTACAGTGGCAATGACTCATAACTGTTACTGAGTAGACATGGCACTACTATAATTATGGCCTTATTTCCTACCCTCTCTCAATTGATTAATATATAGAACATCTTATGTACTAGATTTCTTTAGTTTCTCAGGATCCCAAAAGAATATTGTGTATACAGAACATGGAATTTAAGAAAAAAAAACTGTGTATAAGCAAGGCCATATTATTATCACTACTTCTGTCAGTATCTGCCAATTACCTCTTTTAGACTCTAGTCACCATATCCTTTGTCTTTCATGAAAGAAACTCTGCTTTTGAGATAAATGAGTCTTCATGGATAGCTTACAAATGCACAAGTCACTGTGTACCCTGAGTGTTCTCAGAAGGCTAACTGTTATATGTAGCTCTGAAAAGAAAGGAAAATTATATGTGCAACACAAATTGTCCTGATGGTAGATGCAAGGAAACCTAAACAACGCCATTGTAAATAGAGCAGAATGATCCCACCCACGATCTTGTAGTCTTTGCTGATTAAGGCTCAGATTTTTGTTTTCCCATTTGTGTTTAAGCCAACTTTTCCTTTGGTTGTATTAATAATAATTACTATTATATTAATATTTCCTTATGCCTTATACATTTTGAAACATTTCCACTGGATTTGTTCAGTCACAACAAACTCTGCTATTATCCTCATCACAGGGATGGCTTTCAGAGGAGAGAGGTAAGAAAATCAGCGAGTGGCATTAGTCATAATTCTATTCAGTGGCAAACGCAGAATTCGCACCAGGGTTATTTTGTTAAGCCACTTCGGATACATGTGTTTTCCATCTTGCATGCTGGGCCAATCTCTGGAGAAGACATTGTGTCTTTTATAGTCAGAAAAATGGAGACACTCAGAATCATCAGCAAGAGGTATTCTTTTTTTTTGGAGTGTGTTGTTAGATGCTTATCCTGGCAACACATGATTCATCCAAAGAATAAGTGTGAGGTAAACATCCACAGTGAGGGAAGGTCATTTAGAAAACTCACCAACTTTTAAATTATTTCTGCAGTACTTTATCTGTACCTATCTGGCACTTTTACCCAACATCTAATTTGGTCATAATTTTCTCTCCAGGTATGTTTATTCTCCTACTGAACTATAAAATTATCAGAGGCAGAGTTTATGTAATGAATGTCACGTAGTGCTTACCATAATGCTTCGCAACTATAATTCACAATAATTGTTCGTTAAATGAATTGATTACACAGCACTATTATTGTTGTTTTTGTATCATAATTATATCTCTCTGGTGTATTAACAAGAGCTATCAGTTTGGATGAGCTAAGAAGGAACCGTGGAATAGAGGGACAGACAATAATGAACAAAAGTGGATGATATGTGGGAAAAAATTTAGTGATACCAAGGAAAGAAATGAAAGAAAATTAAGGATATCTGGGAGTTAGAAGGATAGAGTCAGTCTGGAAAAGGCTGGGGAAAAAAAAAAAATCTCTGATTGCACTTGACCATGATTGCTTTTAAAAGAGTTTAAGTGAAATTTCTTCCTGAAACCCCTCCAGACTCCCACCTTCCTGTCCAGTAAGTTTTTGAATAATTCATCTTTATGTGGAGAGAGGGAATTATAATGGACAAAGCAGTAAGCTTTTGAATCAGAACAGGTGGATTTATACTGACATTGTCATATTATTCTGCAAATATACCGAATGCCAAAACTACTAGTTTTGTCAGCTACACTCATTTTCCCATCTCCTTTTTTGTCCGGTGACCGGATATCTCTTTCCTTTGGCCGGTCACTCCCTTACTCCCTATGGGCCAATATTTTCCTGGATAAGTCCACGAATAGGCACATAGTTCACACTACATACCTTCTGAGCTTCCCCCCTGGAAGTTTCTAAATTAGAGGTGGGGGTATGACTGGAAACTCTGTTTAGGGTCCCTTCTCAAAAATGGTTTGAATCAGAGTCTCAAAAAGAATGAAGTTTTGGCCGGGTTTAGGTTCAGTTCAAGAGATATTTTGAATGCTGATTCAGTAGCTATAAAAATAGTTTTGTTCCAGCTCAAACTGGTTTACTATTTTTGTTAAAAAGTTTTAAGTAATTAAAGGGAGGAAATGAACACTTGGGTTTATTCGGAAGCTTTCAGACAAGGCAGGAGCGCTAAGTGGCTTTTATGTATAGGCTGTCACAACCCTTTGATGGGAACAGAGACATCTAGAAACAGGAGAACACAAATGAGAGCGAGCATACTGTTTCTCAGGATTGCTGTGCTCCCCACGGACTTGAGAAGGAAGTGGAGAAAACCAGCCAAATTAGCTGGCACAGAACGTCAAAGCCATGAGGAATTTTAAAAGGCAGAAAAGACTTTTAATCAAGAGAGGGTACCCTGAGGGAGATCAAAAGCCCATTAGATACAACTATTATGATGGAACTTAGTGCTAAAAGGGCCATTTGGATAATTAAAGCCTCATATATGACTTTTATTGCCTCTACCCTCAGAACCTCCAGAGAACACAAAGCCCCTGCCTGTGTAGATGGAGATAGGAGCAGGAATCCTGGTAGGGAGGCTACCGTATTGACGGCAATGAGGTTTGAAGGATACCAGTGACAGGTTGGCTCCCAATTAGAAGCCAGAGGGTAGAGCTGGCAGTCCGCCCACCATATTCCACCTGAGGAAAGGTGGGTTTTCTGTGGGTTTTGTTTGCTTGTTTGTTTGTGGTTTTTGAGTGTGTTTAGTGGGTTTTGGGGGGTTTTGTTTGTTTTTGTTTTGCTTGCATAGTGTTTAAGACTCTCATGATATAGTGAGGGGAAAACAATCCAGTTCTAGGATTTCTCTTTAAAAAACAGCCCTGGAAGCTCTGGTTCTAAATTCCCTCATAGAAGCAGCTGGTTGATTCTGAGTTAGCATCTGTCTCCTTTAGACAGGTCACCACAAGCCTAGTGCTTGCATTACTGCTTTTTTAAAAAAAGTTTTTTTAATTTACTTATTCCTTTATCTATTTACTATTGAAGTACAAATGACACACACTGTGTGCACTAGTTTCGGGTGTACAGCACAGTGATTTGACAACTCTACACGTTATGCTGTGCTCATCCCAAGCGTAGCTCCCATCTGTGGCCACACAACACTTCACAGCGCTATCAATTATATTCCCTACTCTGTGCCCTTTATTCTGGTGACTTACTTACCCCATAACTGGAAGCCTGTATCTCCCACTCTCCATTATTGCTTATTTAAAACAATGATAGCCTTTATATCCTTGTCTGTATAAAAATAGGAAACTAAACAATTAAAAACTAAACAAAAAAGAACAGAATTTTTCCTACATGTGGTCCATTTCACCTATTTGCATTATCTGCCTAGTCTCTGCTGCATCATTTGAACTGGTCACTCTTGATATAGAGAATGTTTAGCCATGAACTTGTCAAGATTGTATTGAACATACCAATGAATAAAACCTGATTTTATGTTTTCACATGTTTCTGCCAGAAAATGGGTTGTGACCTTCCTTTTTGGTTGATCAATGTGAGATGCTAGTGTGATAGGGAAGAGGAAAACAGGTGTTGGAGTCAGGCAGCCTCGGCTCAAATCCCGGCTCTGCCAGTAATCATGGGTGTGCTGGGGGAAAGTCACAATCTGGCCACAGTTTCCTCACCCTTAAAAATAGGTGTAATAAAATTTATCACATAGAGTGACTCTGAGGAGTGAGTAAGAGCATTACTCAAGGCTCTTAGCACATAATAACTGCTCAATAAATGACATGTTATCAATTAATCATAAATTTTATATTTCAGTTTCAGATTTAACCAAGAATTTATGGCAATAAAATCAGGCAACCTGAACAAAGTTGGGTGGAAATGGGCTACATAGTGTAAAGAATGGAAGAGAAACGAAATCACTCTTTGACAGGCCAATTAATAAAATCAATATAATGAATTAGACAAGGGGTCAGCAAGCTTTTCTGTGAAACATCATAGTAAATCCTATCGGCTTTGCAGTTCATGAGGTCTGCATTACAGCTACCCAACTTTGCCATTGTAGCACGAAAGCAACCATAGACAAAGATATAAATGCATGAACGTGGCTATGTTCCAAAAAAGTTTGCTTATGGACACTGAAATGTGAATTTCAGGTAATTTTCACATGTCATAAAATATTATTATTCTTTTGGGGTTGTTTTCCAACCATTTACAAAAGTAAAATCTGGGGCACCTGGGTGGCTCAGTCGGTTAGGTTCCGACTTCGGCTCAAGTCATGACCTCACAATTCATGGGTTCAAGCCCTGCATCCAGGCTCTGTGCTGACAGCTCAGAGCCTGCAGCCTACTTCAGATTCTATGTCTCCCTCTCTCTCCCTCTCTCTCTGCCCCTTCCCTGCTTGTGCTTTGTCTCTCTCTCTCTCCCTCTCAATAAATAAATAAATACATACATACATAAACAAACAAAATAAAAATAAATAGAAAGGTAAAAACTATTCTTAGTTTTCTGGCAATACAAAGTCAGATTGCAGCCTGAATTTGGCCTGTGGGGCCATCGTTTGCCAAGCCCTGCATTTAGAACAGTAACATATAAAGGCATTATAAAAATATTCTAGCTCACAGAGATAGAATTAAACTTCAATAATTTTATATCCAAATAATCAGAAGCAAATAGAAATTCACGGGAGCAAATTTTGGCAGAGTGTATCCTCTGAGTGTCTGCCTGACCCCAAGTCCATCTGGAAAGACTGGGCCCTTCTGGAAACTGATGTGTTGGACTAACACGGTCTGATGCTAACTGACAACCAAACTACCCTCACTCACCAAGTCCTCCTAAGTTTTATTTGGCTTTTTTCTACAGAGTTGCCTACAGGGAAGGAATGTACTGGTCAGAATGACACAAATATCTGTTTTGTTTGACAGTTATTTCTTATTACAAATGGGTAAATTGTGATTCTGATTTGCTCATCAGACTTTCATAAATTCTTTTTTTCCCCTTAAGCTTGAATCAGCTTTTCCAAATCCAGTTAACTTGGGGATATATATATACATATATATCCGAGAGTGTTTTTATGAGCCTATATGGCTAAGGACCAGGTCCTCAACACTCGCTAATTTATGAAGGTAATTTCCCTTTACGGGCCTCTGTATGTGTCCAGCCTTCCGTAGTGGCCCACATTCATGCTGTACAACATATTCTCCATCAAAACTTCCAACTCTTTTCAGAAGGTTAGTGTGGTGATTCATTGAACTGTTACAAGTAAAGTAATAATGGTACATAGGAAGTGCTCAATTAGTATTCGCTGTTATGTTGATGACTTCAATTATTGACAATTGCTGTCACTTTACCCTTGTATCTTAATTATACCCATTAAAAGACCTCACTCCTTTTTATGTCCCTGATATTAAAATATTATAATTCATTTGATATGGGTTGTTGAGATAGAGGGAATTGCAATAGACTCAGATTTTTTAATTTAAACTATTTGAAATAGCTCATCTTTCCATATGGTATCAAAAGAGCTTTCTACTTAAATCAATGTCACATATAGAAGCAAAGGAAAGAAGGCCTCAAATGCATGAAGCGCTTACTCTTTTCCAGAACCACTAGGCACTGCCACATACATTTAATGTTCTTGAGAGTCCTGAATAATTATTCCCTCTGTACCAACAAGGAAAATGTTTGCTCAAGAAAGTGAAATCATGTCTCCCAGGTCATACAGCCAGGAAGGTTACCTCCAAGATTTGTGTTGGAATCTAACCTTCTCTCTCTTTTTTAAAATTTTTTAATGTTTATTTTTGAGAGACAGAGAATGAGCAGTGGGATAGAGAGAAGGAGACACACAGTCTAAGGCAGGCTCCAGGCTCTGAGCTGTCAGCACAGAGCCCGATGAGGGGCTTGAGCCCACGAACCAAGAGATCATGGCCTGAATTGAAGCCTGATGCTTAACCAATTGAGCCACCCAGGTGCCCCTCTCCTCTCCTTTTTAACAGCTCCATTTTTGCACACATTCTTTGTGTTACAGTTGTCATATAAATTACAACTAGATATGTTCTAAATTTTGCCATACAATGCCATAAATTTTTTCTAAGTTGCCATCTCTTTTTAAAAAATTTAGAAAGAGAAAAGATAACATTTGTGTTTATATTCACATAGCTATCATTTCTGATATGCATCTGGATTTCTGACTACAAGATTTATGGTTGTCTGCTACACAATCACAGACAACTCCATAGGTTCTCACACTCTGAATTTCTCCTCTTTTGTGCCTTGGATAAAGGACTACTCTACTATAGTATACAAGATAGACTGTAGAAAAGGCAAAGACAGAATACTCTGCCCCACAACTTGAAGCCAATAATAACTGCTATATACTCAGGGTTTATGATGTGCCAAGATTCTGCCTCAAGCTTTACATGTGTTTCTCACTTCGCTGTATCACCAATAACAAAAGGTAGCGACTATTATTAGCTCCATTTTACAGATGAGGAATCAGAGTTACTGAAGCAATTTGCTCAATATAAAGAGCTTGCAAGAGTCTGAGCTCAGATTAAAACACAGGTCTATTTGACTCTAGAGCGTATATTTTCACCCAGATGTCTCCTGTTACCTTCTTTTATGTGGTTGTAACTTCAATGTTACATTATCGTGTACTTATTCAGATCAATGAACACGAGTGTCAGCTTACAACATCTTAAATTGCTGTATATTCACAAACATACCGTGATTATCAATTAGAAGGTGACTTCCGATTTTTTTTTCCCTCCGAGCTTTTGGTTTTTAGGATTTTTACATACAGAAATTTTTGGAATATAATTAACTAGTTAATTTTCTCATTATTTTTAGTCCATCAACTCACTTATGCACACATATGCATATATAATTAAGTCAGTATAGAAAATCATGTATTAATTTAGAAAGTTGAGTCGTTTTCACTATTGCGCTTCATAGAATGATTTCACTCAAACTTCATGCATCTTCAACACCAGGCCTGTATCCACATTACAACCACTTTATCAGTCATCTAACACAGTTTTCCAGTACAACTTGTCTTCACTTCCATATGAATTATTTGAGATATAGACCATTTTGAATTTTAGTTTGAGTACAATGGTTCCACTATAAATTTCATCCCAAGTCACAAGAACTCATTTTTAAACCTTAGGAATTTGTCTTTAATTCCTGGTGTGATCTCTTTGACATAACAATGAACTATATTATGTTTATGTACTTAAAACATTTTTGCAACAATATCCATCACTGGCAATTATGAAGGCGAACCCAGGGCTTAATTATTAAACCTCGCCACCCTTGAATACTTTAGTTTGTAGTTCATACAAACAAGGGCATTTTTTATACCCTACAAAATGTCCATAGAAGTCAGGCAGTTAACACTGACATACTACCAGAATCTAAACGTTAGAACCTATTTGTGTTTTGCCAATTGTCCTAATAATTTTTTAATATTTATTTTGAGAAAGAGTGCATGCATGAGCAGGGGAGGGACACAGAGAGAGGGAAAGAGGGAGAATCCCAATCAGGTTCCCTGCTCTCAGCGTAGAGTCCTATACAGGCTTGATCTCATCAACCAGGAGACCGTGACCTGAAAGGAAATCCAAGAGTCGACTGCTTAACTGTCTGAGCCACCGGGCACCCCTGATGTTCTTATAGCAGAAGGAACCAGTCCAGAATCACACATCTCTGTTTTGTCTCCATCAAAATGAAAATGTTCTTTGGCCTTTCCTTGCCTTTTTTTTTTTTTTTTTTTGACATTGACATTGTAAGCCAGTCATTTTGTAGATTCCCTCAATTTAAGTTTGAGTGATGTTGTCTTGTGATTACATTCAAGCTTTATAATGTTGGAAGGATCATCACAGAAGTTATGCTGTGTTCTTCTCAATGCACTGTGAGATGGCAAATCATTTCCACTTATCCTATCACTAATTATGTTCACTTTGGTCCCTGGGTTAAGGTTGTGTCTGCCAGACATCTTCATGGGAATGTTATTCCTTCCCCCTTTTGATATTAAGTATCTCTGAGATCAGATACTTTGAATATATAAATACTTCATTTTCATCAAGCTTTTAATCTATTCACTTATTTATATCTACATGGATTTGTGATTTCCTCTTTTACAACTAATATTAAGTGGAGTTCAACCCTTTATTATTTTTGTTTGTTTTGGTATTCTAATTATTCCTGATTTGGCCAGTGAGAGCTCATTTAGGTTGACTTCTGCATTCTCTTGACGTATCTCCATAATTCTTTGAATATCTCTGTTTTCTAGCCCAAGATGTTCTAGGTTCAAACTGTATTTTCCCTAGCCAGCTGTGCCCACTTAATTCAGAATCCACTTCTCCTATTAATTCTCCCTCCACTGTCTTCTATGCTCCCATTACGATCTGACTCTACCTTTATCACAATCTGCTACTGGGTGGCTTGTTAAAACACAGATTGCTGGACCACCTCCTACTTTCTAATTCAGTAATGGTAACTCCCCAACTGCATTTCAAACAAGTTCCCCGGGATTGATGCTGTTGCCGCTCTGGGAGCACACTCAGAGAACAAGTGTGTAAGAGGCTTACTCATACCCGGGAAGCAAGCGCTTACACTCAGCGTGGTCTCAATGCTGCGACTTGCTGCCAGTATGACTTTGGGCATTCTGGGTTTCCTCATCTGTAACAAATTTGTCTATAACAAGACAAATTCTAAGGTTTAAAAATCAGGAGGATTTGGAGGTTTAAATGAGGTCATTACAAAAATGCCTAGAGTGAATGTTCTGCACAAAGTAGGAACTCAGTTATCATGGGTTCCATACACCAAATGCAGTTCACACTTCTGATGAAGGCAATTCTCTGACTTCTGTCTTTTGAGGTTGTGGCACTTTTGTCCTTGTGGGAATCAACATATGGATTATCTCCTTTATAACCAGGAGATTGACAGGCTGTGCACTCAGTCTGCTTTGAAGGCTGTTGCCTGCTGTTCCATATGCTTGTAAGCTGGTCTTGCTTCTTCAAAAGGCCTTAAATTGCTCCTCTGGGTTTATTTTCCAGTGGTTCCCAATACTAATAATGATAATGATAATAATAATCATTTTCTGATTGGGGTGGAGGGATACAATCTGAAGGGTACTTTACATGTGTTATAGTGTTTAAATCTAACAGTGAGCCTACGGTAAAGGCATTATTATCTCTCATTTCCTAGATGAGAAAATTGAGGTGCAGAGAGGTTAAGTAACTTTCTCAAGTTCCCAAAGCTAGTATCAAACAGCCGTCACATAATCTCTTTGTGTCCCCAAATGAGCCATGCTGTACAAAACCTATGATGACAGCAGCTATGCTCACTAACACTGCAATTCACATACTCCTCCTTTTCCACAGTCAAATTTAGATGGAATGAAAGTAAAAGTTATAACAAAATTTGATTAAATGAATTAAGACAATGCTATATATTTCTCTACAAAGACATAAGAATCTTTTGGGGTGCCTGGGTGGCTCAGTCAGTTAGGCATCTATGGCTCAGGTCATGATCTAGTGGTCTGTGAGTTCAAGCCCTATATCAGGCTCTTTGCTGACAGCTCAGAGCCTGGAGCCTGCTTCAGATTCTATATCTCCCTCTCTCTCTGCCCCTCACCTGCTCATGCTCTGTCTCTCAAAAATGAATAAACATTAAAAAGAGAAAGAAAGAACAGAAGGAAAGGAAAGGAAAGGAAGGAAAAAGAAAAGAAAAAAGAAAAGAGAAGAAAAGGAAAGGAAAGAAAAGAAAAGAAAGGAAGAGAAGAGAAGAGAAGAGAAGAGAAGAGAAGAGAAGAGAAGAGAAGAGAGAAGAAAAGAAATAAGAATCTTTGTTTTCAAAACAGGATGCTTTCTGGATCAGAGGAAATTCCTCAGATAAGCCCAAGCAGGCCATGTCTTCTGGGCCTCTGGCTTTTGAGTATTTTTTTTTCTGTGTCAGAATGCCCTCTTCCCTTGTCCTGTAACCTTTACTGGCAAACTTCTTCACAGTCTTAAAGAACTAAACTCATATGTAGTTATCTTCTTTCCAAACTTTCTCAATCCTACTAAACAGAGGTACTCATCCTTTATCTGTGCTACAATGGTCCCTGTGTTCCATGGGAGTTGAAGCAAAGTTTGATTTATTGCTTTTTCCTGTGCCTGACAATGGTAGACTGTGTAGTGGACATTTGATGGTGTTTCTTTTGGAAAACTACTTGTTCCCCAGAGTCAGTCATATGGGGAAGTATCTACTCTCAGCTCAAGGGATGTCAGAGTGGTTTTTGTTTTGCTTTGTTTTTGTTTTCAAATCAGTGTTTTAAATCAGTGTATTCCATACCTAGGCACCATGTTTGACTCTGGAAAGACAGGTGGTCCAATTAAAGTCAACAAGACATAGAAAGACATTTGCTAGTGGCATCTAGAAGGGATAGAATCTTCCTTGATCTTTTCGGAAATCCAATGAAAAAGATGGGTTCTCCTCTTCAGGATGTTCAACTCTCTTAGGTAACCTCTGGAAACTCTTCTAAATACTTCAAAGTCCACAACTGCCCCGCAGGAGCCACTACTTCCCAATCTTGTCTGCCCTCCTGCGTTTCTTGTGTTTGTGAGCAGCACCCAGATCATCCAGGTGCCCTGGACCCTGCTAGTTCTCATGGGCTCCTCCCTCTTCCTCACCCATAACTACTCCAGCAATTAGTGTTGCCACTTTTTTTCCTCCTGCATATTACTATAATTTCTCACCTTATATTTTGCCAGGACTATTTCAGCTCTTCCTAGTTGATCTCCTTTCATCCAGCCGAACTCTATCCAAACAGATCTCAACACTGCCTCCACATTCAAATCTGACTACAATACGATACAGCTCAGAATATTTCTGTGGGTCCCTATCAGATCCAGGATCAATCTCAGCTTCCTTAAAGTGACATACAATTCTCTTCCTGATCTGACCTCTCCTTACTTCTTCGGCCTCATCAATCCCCACTTCCCCCATGCCCTTATGATTTAGTCAAGCAATATTAAATCCATATCATATTCTTTCTTGCCTCAATGTCTACGCATGCTGAGCCTTCCATTTTTAATGCCTTCCTTCCCCATATCTATTTGGCTGACATGGTCTTTCTTCCAAAACCCAAAATCAAGTTAAGTATTAACTTTTCTTTGAACCCTTCCTTGATGCTGCGGGAAAATGTGGGGTGTCTTCTTGCTTGCCAACTTTTTATTACAACCTTGAGTATTCCTAAGTCTTTCTGCCTATGAAGGTCCCCTTTCCTTTATAGTCAGCACTGCAACCTTCCACCATCTAACATCAAGAACTCCCTGCAGGATGAACCATCATTCATATATCAGCAGCTGGGTCTGCGTATTGTGGATAACTCTTCCACCCTCTTCATGGCTATCATCAGTTGATTTCCTGGGTGTCCCCCCTCCTCTTGTAAAGATGTTAAGAGATGGGGTACAGTCTCATCTCCCATCTCAGCACCTGCTTTCGTTCTCAGAGACCTCAGATCCAATGTGGGTGGCCCAGGTAATCCCCTGACTTCTTACTTCCTTTACCTGCCTATCACAAAAACCTTTCTGTCACTCCACTTTAGCCACGCAATTCTAGGGGCACACCCTGGACCTGTCATCCATACAAACAAAGTCATTTTTGAAATCATAAATGTTTAACCTTGCTTTCTAACCACAATCCCATAGCCTCTGGCTCAGTTTTTCAAATTGTACAATACACAGTCCTCACCACATTCTTAATGTCAGGCTCCAAAGTGCATTTAGCTCAGCAGATGCATAAGAAAAATGTATTGGGATGTGGGAGGAAAACATTAGAACCTTTATTTACCTTTAACTCATCTTTTTGCATAAGTTTTATCATGGACATGACGTACTAGTAGAATAACTCATTAGATTACCTTTATGCGTATAAATAAGAGCATGAACTATGCAGCAACTCTGTGAATGCAAATCCTGTGGCATTTACTAAGAGGGTGGCCTTGAGAAAGTTACCTAACTACTCTGTGCCTAGTCTTCTTATTTGTAAAATTATATGGTAACAGTTTCTACTTCCTGGAGTATCTATGAAAGTTACTCAGGAGAGTTGATATTTGCTAAGCAGTTACCTCAGTATTAGAACATAGTAAGTATATCTATGGGTTAAACAAGCAAATACCCATGCGTGTGTGAAGGATATATACTCAAAATGTTTTCATTTATATAGGACGACCTATTTATAAAGTAGGAAGGCAGTTCCTCTTAGCCATTCTCTTTTTAATAAATTAATTCCTTTTACTGAAGCATAACTTACATGCAATATCAGGTATATATCATAGTGATTTGATATTTTTCTACATTATGAAATGATCCCCATGATAAGTCCAGTTACCATTTGTCACCACGCAGAGTTATTACACTATTATTGACAATATTCACTATGCTGTACCTTATATCCCTGTGACTTGTTTATTTTATAAGTGGCATTTTATTCTTGTCTACTATTAACATCATTGTCTTAACCAAAAAAGTCTTCTATCCTCATTTTCCTTCATATCCAGGTGAGCTATAGATCCGCCATCACACTTCCTTTACAAATCTAAAAATCTGGATGAACTTAAAAAACTGTTGCTGTTGGACTTGTCCGCAAGAAGCCAGTATTACTGGAGAAAAATCACATGGGGCAGGCTGGCACCTCTCCACTTTGATGACTACAAGCTCCAGATGAACTTTCTGCCCTAAGTACGTGCCCTACTCAGTTCTTGCTGATTTGCCTCTTACTTGTTCATCACTGACTATTTCACATCTCTTTCTCTTCAAACTTCTGAACCTCTCTCTCCCTGTCATATTTTCAGCTTGCAAAATTTACTGCTTTTTTCACTAAAAAAATGTAAACTCTTTAGAGGAGATCTTCTACAATGAGCAGGTCTAGACATCTAGCGAGTCTCTTCACAGCTTCTAGGGAGGGAGTCATAGTTCTTCCTTAACTCACACTTGGGGTCTGGAGCCCCTCACCCTGCTACCCTAAAACATCCTTTGCTCCTTCAGTGCCTCCCACTTTTTCCTTATACTGTTAATCTCTCTACTAGACAATACTTTCCAGTATCCAAATAGGCTTTGGTATTTCCCATCTTAGAAACAAAGAAGAAATGAAAGAAGAAAAAAATCCCAGTTTCACAATACCCTTCTGCTATTGACCCTTTATGCTGATGACTTTTATACCCCAAATTCCTAGAGCACTATCTTTCTATCTCCTTCCATTCATTATTCCACCAGCACTATTCTGAATTTTATGTGTTTCTATCAAAACTGGTATTTTCAAGATCACTGGACTCTTCAAATTAAATGCACGTTTTCCTGTTCTCATCATCCTTCATCTCCCAGCAGGGTCCATACGAGAGCCAACTCCTAGGGCTTTAACACCTTTTCTCTCACTCTTTCAGTCATGTTCCTGATTTTCCTCAGACCTCTTTGGTTGGTTCTTCTGCCTTTTTCTCCTGAGGGCTTTAACTTTGCCTAACCTTCAAATTCAGAGAATCTCAGGCCTTTCCAGGTCTCAGCACACCCTCTTCCAGTCTCTCTCCCCATGCAGACTGTAGGAGACTGCATCCATACCCCTGGCTGTAAATACTATCTCTACATTCTTCCCTTCTACATGTACTCTCTTCTTGGAGCTTTATTCTTAGGTATCCACTTATCTACTTGATATTGCTTCTTGGATTTATTATGATCACCACATATTTAAAATGTTTAGAAAGAGACTTCTAATTTTGCTCCACCTAGGGTAAATCACCATCCCCTTTCAAATGACCACTGTTGTAATATCATAATTGTTTTCCCTTTTGCCCCATTTTTACCCAATCTATCTTCAAACATCAGGGAGAATGATCTTCTAAAAGCATAAATTGGTTTAAAACCATTCAGCCTCTCATCACATTTCAAACAAAATTTGCATTTCCTACAATGGCCTGCAAGACCTCTGCATGTTCTGGCCTCTGTCCATCTCTTCAGTCTCGATTTGTGGCATTCTTCCCCTTGGGCACTGATCTCCAAACACGTTGAGAGTTGTTCAGCCCAAAGGTTTCAGTGAGCGCTGCAGTGCCCTCGGCCTGAAATGCTCCTCCTACCTTGCAGCATGGCCCCTCCCTCTCATCCTTCAGACCTTGGTGTACATATCATTCCCTTGGGGATGACTTCTCCTGTCTCTGTAAATCAGTATCCTTCCCCCACCTCTTTATTCCCCATTCCAACTTCCTGTTTGTTTCCTCCTTACAATTTCTGATTAGTTTATTGTTCATTATCTGTCTCCCAGATGGTACATATCGCTGTGCAGTATACTCAGAGCTGAGCACAATGGAGGTCAGTAGGCTTTCACACCACAGACCAAATACTTACTCCAGAGCTTCAGTACTCACTATCTCTGGAAATTCAGCAATATTTCTAACATCTCCATGCCTTAGTTTCCACATCTAGAAAACAAAATAGCAGTATGAAGATTAAGATAATATACCTAAAGCATTTAGAACAATGTTTCGTACAATAAGTTTTATTTAAAAATTTTTATTCTCACAACTTAATGAATAGACAGCATTATGTCAGGAAAAGTTATTAGAGAACTTGAATAACTTTTCTGAAGATGCGTACCTCCTGAGTGTTGGAACCAGAAACTGAAGCCCATTTGCCCCCAAGTCTGGTGCTATTTCCAACAATCCACTGTCCATCATCTAGGGCCAACCCACTGTGCAGAACTACCTAGAATCTTTTAATTTACAGAGTCTTGCTCTCATCCCTGGAGACTAGGATTCTGTAGGTTGACATTAGACCCTGGACCCTGTGGCTTTCAGAAGAGCTTTGGTGAAGCTAAGACAAGGACCATTACCCTGTCCTTACTCTGCTCTGTGGCCCCATGGTTTTCCCCTTGGCACCGCAGTGATGTGTGAGCCCACTCAGTGGCACAGAGGAAGGCGGGAAAGAGGCCGCCATGGTGAGTTTGGCTCCCTTGGCAGGTTTCTGACATTCACAGCCCCACGTGAACTGTCACATGGCCTGAATGTGGCTGAAACAGAGCTTAGTGGCTACATCACAACAAACCCATCACCAGGGTCTGGAGAGTACCACAGTATTGCCATTATTGCTAAAGGCAGCAATTTGAATTTTCCTCTTAAATGTGGAGGTAAATCCAAAATCAACTTTCAGGAAGACTCGGAAGAAATAGCTTTCTTTAAATTGAGTAAAAAAACAAAGTGACAAACAAATGAATTTCCAATGAATTCTCCATGTGAATTTGTTAAACATCCAGGAAATGGATTGCACCGGGAAAGGTTAGCTGTGATCTGGGAGAGGCAGGTAACCAAAAACCATAGGTAAATGTTTACATAAATCTCCCTTTTCAACAAAACAGAAGACCAGATGTTACCACAAACTGCTCCCCATGTGAAAAATTCTTCTACAGAGTTCTTGCCAGGAAAAATAATTAACATTTTCTTGAAAACACGGGCAGTTTTTAGTGCTAGCAATTTGGTACCTCAGTTCCTTTCAGTTATCATGTAGAGTTATCACTTCTCTCAAGCAAAATCATAAAAGGCTTGGCCATGTTTCAGTAGGCACTTGAAATGTTCAAAGAACATTGGGATTATGTTTCCTAGTGAACGTTTTGGCTTTTGTCTTTGTTTCATGACTTAAATTATGCTCAGGGGAAAAAACAAACAAACAAAGTTGTTATCCTTAACCATATGTAAATTCAGAGACCATTCAGGGTGGATCAATGAAAACTTGTCCTGGACACACAAAGTTTCCATGTAACTAGTTATTAAAATCCTGTGGGGAAGGGTCAGGCCAGACATAAGAGGAGGAAGAATTATCTGGCAAGGATTTAGAATCAGTCTCTGGGATGGAAAAAGGAAAGAATGTTCAGATGTACTTTTGTGCCCAGTAGGGAATATAAGCCCATTGAAAGGACCGGGGGCTGATGTGAGTAGCATTCCCAGGTGCAATGTGTCCAGGTAGGCTAGGATGTACCGCAGTAACAAACAAAACCCAAATCTCGGTGGCTTTGAGAAAAAACACTAGTGGAGGCTACAACCTGGACATGTGCAGTCAGGTGTGAGTTCTCCAAGGGGAAACTCAAGGAAATGATGTAAGAAGGCAGCAGCTGTGAAATTGATTATAGCAATGAGGTTCTAGTACTCTGATACTAATGAAGGCTGACATTGATTGTGGGCTCATTGTCCTAAATGTTTTCATTTATTGACTCAACATGTACCTATTGAGTGATGATAGTGTGCTGGATCTGGAGACACAGCAGAGAATAAGCCAAAGAGCCTGGTTTTGTGGACTTGACATTCTGGCAGCCTTATGTATATCCTTTAATCCTTGGGGCCATCCTCTTGAAGGTGGGCAGTACTATCATCCCCATTTTATCAACTGGAAAACAGAGGCATGCAGAAGTCTCACATAGCCAGTAAGTGGTAAAACTAAGCTTTGAACTCTGGCAGCCTGACTCCAGAACACATGCTTTCTTTTTTTTATTTTTTTAATATAGTTTATTGTCAAGTTGGTTTCCATATAACACCCAGGGTTCATCCCAATAAGTGCCCTCCTCAATGCCCATCACCCATTTTCCCCTCTCTCCCACACCACCATCCACCCTCAGTTTGTTCTCAGTATTTAAGAATCTCTTATGGTTTGCCTCCCTTCCTCTCCTTAACTATTTTTCCCCTTCCCTTTCCCCATGGTCCTCTGTTAAGTTTCTTCTGATCCACATGAGTGAAAACATGTGGTATCTGTCTTTCTCTGCCTGACTTATTTCACTCAGCATAATACCCTCGAATTCCATTCATGTTGCTACAAATGGCCAGATTTCATTCCTTCTCCTTGCCATGTAGTATTCCATTGTATATATAAACTATATCTTCTTGATCCATTCATCAGTTGATGAAAATTTAGGCTTTTTCCATGATTTGGCAATTATTGAAAGCAGAACACATGCTTTCAACCACCAGGCTATGTTCAGTCTGAGGACGGTCAGTCTTTGCTATTCCCAAAATCTGGAAGAGGGGCTAAAGAAAGTAGGATGTGTATTACCATGAAGTCAGATGCGAAGAGCCACATGTGAAGCTAAGTGCCAAATCATCCTGGGTGGAAAAACAATGGCAGCCTCAAGGCATCACAGAGATGAGAATGCTAGTTCTTAAGATAGTGAATTCAAGAGTCTGCTCATTTCAGAAGGATATGAATTAGGAAAAATTGGTTCACACCCCTAACCTCATGATAGGGCAGTGCAAGATATCGGTACCCAGATGGCACAGCCAGAATACCAATGCCTGTGACCTTGGGCAAATCACTTGTCCATTTCAATCTTAGCTTCCTTGTCTGTAAAATGAGCATGTAAATAGTATTTTCCACATAAATTTATTGTAAGATTAAAAGTAATAAATGCATTTAAGTGGAGTTCTGGAACATGGAATGTCCCCAATAAATGATTATCCATAGGTGTCAAATGGGCCTAATGTTCTTTAATAATAATAATAATGATGATAATAATAGTTCATGGGACCCTAGCAACCACTCATTGAGGAAATTCAGAAGAGTGCAGATTATTTACAACAGGAGTGTTCAGAAGATCATGCCCACACAGACTGCCCAGGCACCTTCTCTGCTGCCCAGGTCCTCATCCCACATTTCTCTCCAAGCCTGCTCTCTCAGGCTTCTGGCATTCACTTCTGCTCTCATCACATTTTGTCTAATTAACATCAAATTCGAATCCACAGTCACTCCAGAGAAGATCTTCCACCAGGATTAACATCTTCATCCCTGGTGGTGTGCAAGCTGGGAGATGTTCACCGAGCCTGGGAAAGTCCCGCCAGCCCGAGATGCAATCAAGGAGGCACAGAGCCTATACACAAGTGACTGAGCTACTATGACTAAGAGAAGTTTCCTTCAAAGGCTATTGGTTCCCTGAAGGAAACATATCAAGCACTAGCAAAGAAAGAATTTAGGACATTTTGCTCTCAAGGGGCTCAATTATTTCTAAATATATTTCAAATAAATGAGACTTTCTTAAACCATTTATCACCATGGCAACTAAGCTGGCAGAGTTGGTGGGAGTTTTAGCTTCTATCAACTGTGAAATATGCTTGTTGCTTGCAAGTCTTTAGGGGGAAAAAAGTGTTCTGTTGAAAAAGTCCAGCAACAAATTCATGAAGACTCATAGGAAATTAATGAATAAAGGGATGACAAGAGCATTTGCAAAGATGTACAATCTTCCTCTGAGAGTTAAATAATAAAAGTCCACTGGACAGGATCTCATTCTGCCCCCAATTTGGTTATCTCACAGGTAAAATAATTCTCTTAAAATGCAATTCTTTTCTCCAATCCTATGTTCCAGCATGTGTGGTGTCTGGAAGGTTGTGGCCTGGAGAACAAGACACAGGTTCTAGTCTCACTTCCGATGTTAGTTACCACTGTGCATTGGGTTAAGACTTTCAACGTCAAATCTATTTCCTTTTCTACACAATGGAAGGATGTGGGATTCTATTACTCACTTTGAATTAAGCGAGGTAAACACTAACTTTTAAAACTTTAAAAACTTCTTTATGGCCTTCAAACATTTTTTGTTTGTATAGCTATAACCTATTTTTTAGTTTCTAGGACATGAAGCAGGTGGTCAGGCTCATTAAAGCTGTGTATGTGAAGACCTGACTCTCTGTTTGCTCATACAGTCTCAAGCAACCGAAGGGGAGGGAAGTCTGAACTCTTCAAGGTGTTTTTGAAGGGTAGAGGCAGATATTTATATTTCTTGAGCAACTTTGTATTGACGGGCACTTTTACATATTATCTCCTTTCAACCTTACAAGCTTGCATGTTAGGGATTATAATTCCCATTTTAGAGCCAAAGAAAGAAAACATCTAATCTACTGTCTCACATCAGCAAGTGGTGAGGTTGGGGCTTTAAGTCACATCTGCAGGTTATCAGGGACAGCATTCACCGGGCTGCCTCTCCTTTGAAACCATCTGGTTCAAAGACACAAGGTAGTGATAAAAGGCTTGGTCAGGGAGTGGAGACTTGAGCTTAAGTCCAGCACAGTCACCTGCTAGCTGTCTGACCTCAGGCAAGTTAGTACCTTGGGCTTTAACATCTTTGTCTCCAAGAGACTTGTTCGTATGTAGTGGACACTTGAGACAATGGGCAACTTCAGACCAAATAAGAAAAAATAAAGGATCAGAAGGCATCCTGGGAGCAAGAGGGTGAGGATTTCAGAATCACTGCGGTCATGAGCATTTCCCGCAGGAAGATGGCGAGGGGACCGTGTGTAGAAGATTAGGTTCAACTTTTTGAAAGTACGGATCGGCTTGGAGAGCACAGGTTTGGAAAGGAGTTCATTCAGCATTCACAACTGGAAATAGATGTCAGACACTGAAATAAAATAAGCTAGAAAACAGCTTTCTGGCAGCTGCCAAGGGGTTAGGTTGAAAGCAACAGGCTGCATTCTGTTGTCTCTGTATTTCTCTGCAGGTGATCTGCTTTCAACTGAACCCAGTGTCCAGACATAAGAGAAACAGAATCTACTGGAAGAGTAGACTTTGTTTAAAGGCTTTAATGCTACCTTTTATGGGGTTTCCTTTCCAAATGATCTCACAGTGTCTCAGTAGTATTGATGGCATATTTTCATTGGAATCACGCCATTCCCTTCTATTTTGGTACACTCCAAAGGAAGAGTCAGCTGCAATGAAGAGGAGAAAACACACCCAACCTTCCTCTCAATCCTGGCGCCTCTTCACCTAATCTTAGTAATTCTGTCAAACACAGGCTCAGGGTCCTCAATTCATGAATTAGAAGAGATGCCATTAGGTACCTTTATTATGTATTATGCCTCTGAATACAAGTGGAAAGAGAACTTGTGCTTCAGGAAGAGTGTAGTACAAACTCACAGACAGACCTGGGCTCAGCCAGGGACGCCTTCAGTCCTGACTCCTTCACTCACGAGTTTACATTAATAAATTGTGTGAAATTAATAAATTACTTCGCCACTCTGTACTTTGTTTTTTTCATCTGAAAAAGGCTAGGGGAATTCTAAGAGCTTTCCGTTTCCATGGACTGAATGTGGGGCTGAAAGCAAAAGATAAAACAAGGAGTTGAAAAAGAGAACTCTGGGAAGAAGGTAGGTAGGGAATAAGATTCAAAGCAGGATGATGTAGTGAGGCCAACGCAGTGGTGACATGAGGAACATGGGTACCCAGAGCCCATGCACAGGGGTGGATGGATGAGCAGCAGTGGAAGGCCCAGTTACCAGCCAGGCAGAAGTGGTGGAAAGCCTTGTGCTATGACTGTCTGCATGGCGACCAAATCACCAAGACAAAGGAGAAGAGGAGACAAGAAGTCTTCAGACTGTGAGAAGCAGCCAATTCCAAGGGTAGAATGATATGAAGAGGACCACAAGAAGGGGCTCAGGTAGGTACACAATGTTATATTAATACCACTGCTGACATTGGCACTCCCTGGGGGTGCCAAGGTGGAGGAAACCATGCAAAGCCCTCCAGTTCCACTTCACAATCTTCCTTTTACTTTCATGTCAAGGATCTCAACTATGAGGCTCACACTGCTCTGCACACGGCATCCATTCAGACACCCCTCGTGCCTGAACTCAGGAAGAAACAGGGAGATTTTGGGAGTGGTGCTTTTCTGAAAGCAGCAGGACTGGAATGAGCAAGAGCAGTCCTCCCATCCACAGGAAGAGGCACTCTGCCTCCCGCTCCGCTTTCTCTGTGCTGAGTGATGGGGCATCGCTTGACCTCCCTCCACGTCCTTGTCCCCTTTTCCCGAGTAGCTATACTTCCGGGCCTGGGTGTGCGGGCGTGGGTATCAGAGGTCTCCACATGGACCCCACATGGACAGCCCTGTGCATAGTCATGGATCACTTTCTTCCCATATGGCTGGGCTTTCCATTTCAGTGAATAGCCTTCTATGTAGGTCAACCCTAAGCACAAGTTCTCTTCTAAAAAATGTAATTTCTTTTATTTTGCATTTTTTCAACATTTGCTCTTGAAATAATCACAAACTTACAAAAACAGTACAAAGTACTGTCACACATGGTTCACCCAGATTTAGTTTCAAGAAGCAAGAATACACAGGGACCCCTGAGTTGTTTAAGCATCTGACTTCGGCTCAGGTCATGATCTCATGGTTCATGAGTTTGAGCCTCGCATCAGGCTCTGTGCTGACAGCAAGGAGTCTGCTTGGGATTCTCTCTCTTCCTCTCTCTCTCTCTTTGCCCCTTCCCTGCTGGCACTTCTGTCACTCTCAAAAATAAATTTAAAAAATGAACACTTAAGAAGCAAGAATTCATAAAGAATTCCTATAGATCCTTTACCCAGGTGCACCACCACTTACTTTGCCACATTTGCCACACTATTTTTCTATCTCTTATGTTACACACACACACACACACACACACACACACACACACACACATATAAAATTTTTCCTGAACCATTTGAGAGTAAAAGGCAAGCATAATGCCCCCTTGGTTTTAACCTGTACAGTGTACATTTCCTAATTACAGAACATTCTCTTATATGATTGTAATACAGTCATCAATATCAAGAAATTTAACCTTGACACAATAATATTATCTAATCCACAGAACATATTCAAATTTTGCCAATGTCCCTAGTCATGTCCTCTGTAGCATTTTCTTTTTTCCTGGTCAAGCAGGACCATATCTACTTAATCTTTTACTTGCTTTTAGTTTCCATACCTACTTAATCTTTAATCTGAAACTATTCCTTCTTTTGTCTTTCATGAAAGACATTGAGAATTTCAGAGTACAGTACATTGTGCATTTCTAAAATATCTCTCAGTTTGAGTTCACTGTGTTTCCTCATGATTAAATTCAGGTTATGCCTTTTTTGGCAGGAACATCACAGTCATATCACGTCCTTCTCCGTGCATCCCAGTAGGAAATATGGCATCTCCGTTGGTCTCATAATTGGAATGTTAGCCTTGATCACTATATATTTCGTCTGAATTTGGCCTGGACATTAGGATTTTTAAATAATTTCCATGTCAAGAGAAGAATAAGAATCAGTGATCTGGATCTAAGTAAGTCATATTTTCTGAGAGTGGGAACCAGAATGTTCAAAGTTCTCAAAGGTATCTTGATGGGTAGCTGAGGTTGAGAACCACAGATGTGCACCCAGGAGATTAGATCTACCTTTATTATTTTCAATGTTTATTATTTTTGAGAGAGAAAGGAGACACAGAATCCAAAGCAGCCTCCAGGCTTTGAACTGTCAGCACAGAGCCTGACACAGGGCTCGAACTCATGAACTATGAGATCATGACCTGAGCTGAAGTCAGAAGCTCAACTGACTGAGCCACCCAGGCACCCTGATCCACCTTTAATCAAAGAGGAAAGCTAGACTGCGCTGGTTTCCTCAAGAGCATCTAGCTGGTTGGTGGCGGGGCCATGGATACCAGCCCAGGCCTTCTTTCCTGCTAACTGTAAATCTTCCCTGAAGGAGGCAGAAGTCAGACGGTTGTCACCTTTGATACCTGAGAGGGGATGAGAGGAGGAGTTTTTATGCTTCCAGCGCAGGGACACTGAGAAAAGCGGACAGTTAGGTTCAGATTGTTCCATGACTGACTACATCCTTTGTACTCAAAGTATGGCCCAGGAAGCAGCAATGTTGGTGTCAGAATCTCAGCCCACCCTCAGACGTGTGGGATCAGACTCTGAATTATTACAAGGTCTCCAAGTGTTTTAAATACAAATGCAAATTTGAGAAGCATAGGAGCAGGCACGGGAGCCATAATGCAGAAGGTGGCAAACCTTCAGACGTTACAAGCCACACGGTCCTTGTCACACCTGCTTATTCCGCCTTTCTGGCTAGCACAAGGCGGCCATGGGGAATAATGAGTTGAGTGTGGCTATGTTTACAGGAGCCAGTAGCAGACCAACGTGGCCCATGGACTTTAGTTTGCTGATCTCTGCACTAATGCAGTGAAGCAGGGTTGAGGGGAAATAATATAAACTCACAAAATTGGGAAGTTAACCATTCAGATCTAGCTCTGTTACCAATCAATTTCATGGCCTCAAACAGGTTACTGAACACCTCTGGGCCTCATCTGTAAACTGTGTAACGAAAACCCTACCACATAGGGTCGAGAATCCTGAAGAAAGCCCTCAGGAAACGTCAGTTTCTTTGCTTCCTTCCAATTCTCTTTGTGTACAAACTCAATGAATCTGGCAGTTTGCACCAGGGCACTGCAACACACATAAGTCAAACAGTATTTTAATTTGGTTCTGAAATGTTCTTTCGTTTGTATTTGATTATAAGAAGTCTGATCATCTGAAAAATCTCCAATATGTCTAATCAGATAATAATGCCAAACTACCAAAAGAAACCCAGCTCTCTCAAAGCAGGAAATCTATCAGCTTTATTCCTCCCCCACCCCAATACATCATCCTTTCCCTTTCCCTTTCTCTATAGCTCATTCTGTCTAGAAGATGAAAGGCACCTCCCCATCCAACCTCTCTCTCTAAGCTCAGGTTTTTCTGACTCATAAGTTCCCTAAGGGAGAGGAGAAAATAGAAAGTGAAATGGTTTTGTTTAAAAGACTGGTAATTTAGGATGAGGGGGAGAGGGCCATAGCTCCAGTTTAAGGATGAAGTTTCCAAATAGCTTTAACAGGATGACTCAACAGGAGAGGAGAATGTCGAATGAGACTGATGGTGTGTCCAGGACGGTCTACCAGGGTGTCATGACAGCATTAAAGAGGAAGCAGCCAGTGAGCACTGACATCTATGGTGGCACATAACCCCAGACTAATTATAAAAAAGGGTCCATGCAGAAAGCTGATTGGCACTTTTTCCAAGCAGTTTGGAAGTCAGCAAGGAAATCTAGTTCTTATTGCAGTTGTCATTACACTGGGAGCAGGAAACTGATGGACAAACAGGTAGGGACAAGGACAAAAATAAAACTTGGTGATGCCAGGACAGTGAGAAAAAGTCATCTTAGAGACTTATTCAGAACAGCTCAAATAATCCCAATGTAGAGCCCCAGACAAATGGTCCATGCATGATGCCATTTGGTTCCAGAGAGCTTAAAATTTTGTGAGATCTCTAATTAATTATAAGGCCACCCTAGGACAAGGAGCCCTGAGGATTTTTACTAAGGATGACAAGTTAATTGTTTTCTTTTTTTTTTTTTAAGTTACTTTTTATTCTTGAGAGAAAGAGAGACTGCAAATGAGGGAGGGAAAGAGATAGAGGGAGACACACAGAATCCGAAACAGGCTCCAAGCTCCAATCTGTCAGCACAGAGCTCGGTGTGGGGTTCGAACTCATTAACTGTGAGATCATGACCTAGGCCAAAGTTGGACACTTAACTGACTGAGCCACCCAGGCACCCTGAGGATGATCATTTTAATCACTTCTATTACTCTTTTCTCTCTAACTCATAAGAATGAAAGTGACCAAGAAAATATAATCAAGATCTCTTGATCCCGGAAAGGGTACTATTTATATTTTGGAAGTTCTGGGTACCAGGCAGATGGAGAATGTGAATGAATGGCAAGATCTTACACATACCATGTACAAAGGTAGCAGTATTCTGAGCTAGAAAGTATATGGGAGGGGGGAGGCAAAATTGGCTGTAAGAGGGAAATAACCTGATCTGGATTTAAGAAGTGTACCAGGGTGTAAGGCCATGGATCTTACTCTGAAGTCTGGCCTGTGTGCTTTCCTGATGACAGAGAAGAGCTATGGAAGAAGGGTTCTACTATTAGGTAGTATATGACACAAAGGGTATTCTTACACATGACTGTGACACTTCCTTTCTGTTCATGTATGTAAGAAAAGGAAAATAAAAACACCAGATTAAAAGATTTAGCTGTTTAATAGAGAGGAAATAGAGGTAAGGAATTGGGACATATAGACACTTTGGTAATTAATATTTTCAATGATATTTCTGATGATATTGCAGGATTAGGAAAGCAATAGTCAATATCAGGAAAACATTGTTTCAGATAATAAGCCCCATAGCCACATTTAAAAAATACTTTGGAGGCAGTCACTAGCAAGTTGGATCATGAAGGACACTGAGAAACTGATAAAAATGGAGCTAAAAACATTGTCCCAAAATTCAGAGGAAAAGCATAAAGATAAGAAGATAATGATGAGTAGAATGACAAGATACTATGAAAAACGATCCAGGAGATCCAACACACATAATAGATGTGACAGAAGAGGGTGAGATTGAGCACAAAGAAAAGCAAAATCAAAGAAAAGATTGAATAAAAGTTGCCTAAGTTGAAGAAAAGTTTGAAGCTTTGCCAGGAAATGGATTGTTAAATATCTGATGATACTAATCATAAAAAAAGTCTTCCTTTTCAACAGGAAAACAAACACGCATCTATAGAAAGGGAAAAAAATCACAGGACAAAGCTAAACTTCTTCCCTCCTACCCTGAACACTAAGTGAAAATCGAATTTTTCAATGAGATTTTGAGAAACAGGTTTGCAATACCTTTTGAGGGGTAAGAATTCTATACTCAGCAAAGCTGTAATTTATGAATGAAATCATTAAGGTATTCTCAGATATGCGAGAACTTATACCCTTCCTGAAAATGTTGCCCAGAAAATAATTGAGGCACTTAACTCAGGAAAAATGAAGATATGGTACAAAACATAGATATGAAATATTGGAACTACTTAAGACTGACTTAATCCTCAAATAATTATTATAAATATGTTCTCCCTTTATAAGAACCATGATTTAACTTATTTCCTTTCTTTAAAAATATTTTTTAAATTTAAGAATAACATGTTGCTTTAAAACAATCAGACCAAAAAAATGAAGTTGACAAGGACTTCCTGTCTCTACCACCACAATCTGGAGTAAGATCCAGTAGTAATCATGTTCTTTTTTTTTTTTTAACAGCTTAATATGGTTTTGCAGCCTGGTAAACGTAAATAGAAAAAGAATTTTTTGAAAAATAATAAATAAAGTTAACATGATTATTGATAATGGTAATCTGGATGTAAAATCCCAGATTACCCTAATTAAAACTCCTGGGAAGAGAAGAGAACAGATAAACTATAGACAGAGCCTACAGTCTGCAGCTTGCACAGTGGACAGCAATGAATACTATTATCAATCACAATATGGAAAATGGGCTAAAAACGTGATTGCCTATTAAAAGAAAAACATCAAAATGCTAATTACAGAATAGCTAATATATAAATAGAAAAAATGCTAGAAAAAAACACTTACACGATATGACAAAGAGGCAAAGAGGAAGATGTCAAGTCTAATATCCTGTCATCATGGTGAATTTTATCTTCAATGGGCAAAACCAAACAGTTAAAAGTAACATTATTTGTGACTGAATTAGTGAGTGGGCTGAGCTTCGGATTGGTACAAGGTGTTATTTGGTGTCACGGTCAGTGTAAAGTGAGCCCTAGAATGTGTTGGTCCTTTGCAGGACCTCCTTCTTTACTGCCACCTGTGGTCCAGTGACTGGGGCCATGCTCCAGAACTGTGTGTTATCAAATTCACCGTAAAGAAATTTTCCTGCTAAAAAATACCAAAGAACAGAAAACTGGATGCCCAATCAGGAAATAGAACAAGTAACGCTCAGTGAGCACTACTGAGCTCTAGCAATGGTACTGTTATTTATTGGCTTTTCAAATACGTAAATCACACTAACCTTTTTAAAATAAAAGGATTTAAAGTCATCTTGACGTGTCCTCCTTAAATGTAAAGAAGGGGTTGTGTTTCCTGAGATGAGGGAATGTGGATGTGAGCATTCTCTATCTTTGCATCAACACCAGACAGAACTCCAATACATCATTTCTTCAGGGAGAGTGTGGGAGCCAGAAGTGAGGTTTAAGAAGCGTGAAGTTTGAGGGAGCCTGGGTGGCTCAGTCAGTTAAGAGTCTGACTTCAGCTCAGGTCATGATCTCACAGTTTGTGGGTTCGAGCCCTAAGTCAGGCTCTGTGCTGACAGCTAGCTCAGAGCCTGGAGCCTGCCGAGGATTCTGTGACTCCCTCTCTCTCTGCCCCTCCCCCAGTCATGCTCTGTTTCTGTCTCTCTCTCAAAAATAATAGAAAAAGAAAGAATTGTTAAGTTTGCTAAGAAAGACATCTAGATATAGAGTCCCCAGGATGGGCCAAGGGAGGGATAAAAACACAACTGGCCACAGCAACACCTCAGAGTATAGGAGTAAGTGTGTAATTCAGGTTAGTGTGCATTCTTTGCATTTCATACATTCTTGCAATTCCTGGAAACTTCTTTTATAGTCGTATTTTAGATATAGAGCTGTTCACAGCACCTGCTCTCAGGAAAGTTTTTTATATAGTCCTGTCTACCTTAGTATGAATCCACAGCATCACTTCTGCCAGAAGCCTTTATACTGTCAATCTCATTAATTATTACAAAATTGAAACTCCTGTAACTCCTTAGAAAAATTCCCAGCATCGGCAATGTGAGGAGGAAAAGTATTTTGAAGAGCAGAAGATATTTTCTGATTTGAAAAGTCAGGAAAACAAAATCCTGCACACAGCTGTTTTTAGCAGCCTTATTCATAGTTGCCAAAAGTTGGAAGTAACGATGTCCTTAGATAAAAAAGTGAGGTATATCCAGGCAATGAAATAATATTCAACACTAAAAAGAAATGAGCAATCAAGCATGAAAATACATGGTGGACCTTAAATGCATATTCCTATGTGAAAGAAGATTGTTTAAAAGGCTACACACAATATGCTCCCAACTACACAACATTGTGAAAAAGGCAAAACCAATGGAGACAGTAAAAAGATCAGAGGTTGCCAGAGGTTAAGAGGGATGAGTAAGAGGTATTTTTAGGGCAGGAAAGCTGCTCATTACGATATTATAATAGTAGATATTTGTGCCATGAAACATTTGCCCAAACCAATAGAATGTAAAACCCACATGTAAACTGTGGACTTTGGGTGACTATAATGTATCAGTATGAGTTCAGCAGTTGTAACAAATGTACCCTTCTGGTGGGGATGTTGATAGCGGGAAAAGTTGAGCTTGTGGAAATAAAAGATCCATGGGAGCTCTCTGCATTTTCTACTCAATTTTCTTGGGACCCTAAAACTGATCTAAAACAGTCAATTAAAAAAAATTCCAAGTATCAGCAAGTCAGCTGGAAAAGCATTTTGAAGAGCAGGCAATATTTCCAAGAGCTTCTGCATTTCTATCCCTGGCAGCTGCTTGGCCAGGACTGTTCCACTCAGTGCAATCACCATGGCTGTGGGATCACATTGGGGCCTTTTGCCTTATCGGTTTAGTAATGCCAGCTATATAACCCTGAGTGCATCACTTAACCTATTTCTTCTCTCCTTCATGGGATTGTTGCAATGACAGAAGAGTGCAGATAGAACTACTGACGGAGTAGTCCAATAGGGAGTGGTTGTCATTATTTAATACATCCCAGAGGAATTTCATGGGTTATAATAGGGAGACTTGAAAAGAAGGAAAAAGCCAATGGCTGTTTATGTCCACCCCACATGTGTACGTAAATATACAGACGTACGTACAACCACTGTGAGCGTCTTCTAGATTACATGCCTTGTAGCTGGCTCAGTGCATTCATGCAAATGTTTTCCCAATCATATCATTGGTCAGATCTGACAATAGTGGTTCAGAATGTGACCCATAACACTTCAGTCCTGTTCTCCTACATTTTCATCTGTCCATCAATTTGTGTAAAGGAACAAAGAAAAGAAATAAATGAGAAATATTTTTTTAAAGTGTAAGTGGGGAAGGAAAACATGGTGTGAATTTTTGTGCACAAATAATAAAAAGGATGATTTGATGAGCAGGAACAAATTATATGCAAGCACAAAACACTTGTTAACTAAAAATTTTTTCCTTCATCAGACCTTTTGTTGCTATGGAAATGTCTCTGTGCTGAGGTTTCAGATACTTGTTCAAAAACTTTAAAAATATTTACTAATTATCATGCTTCAGATTTTGCATTTATTTTTAATGTTTTTAAGAGACTGGGATTTAAATACTGTGTGTTTTGAGATCAGGATTTTTGTTTGACAATTTTGTTACTCACATCTCTCCAGGAAGCCTCATCTCCCACATAGGCAGCCACTTCCTGAAGAGGTCCTAAGCGAGCCCCAAGGAAAAGCAGCCCAAATAACCATATGATCCCGTGTTGCAACCTTGACATTGTAGGATGCCATTGTTTTGACTTCAGTGCAACAAAACAATGTTTCCCAGAGCTGTTTCCATTTAGCTTTCTTTCTACTTGGAAGAGAAAGATACATAACAAATAATTTAGACAATCTCTGATAAATGGAAGTTCTACAAATAAAACAAAACAGTGCAGTAGTGTAAAAGGGGACTCTGGGCAAAAAAAAAAAAGAAAGCTTTTTAAGAGGGTAGGCAGGAAATTTTTGTGAAAGAGCAACACCTGAGTAGAAACTCCACTGATAAGAAATATTCCAGAGAAAAGAACTCTCTATGCATATAAAAGTGCTAGAGCTGAAAGGAACCAGAACTATTCCAAGATCAGGGCAGCCCAGATGGCCAGGAGCACAGGGAGGGGGATAACATCAAGATAGTATCAGCAGAGGGAGCCTGGGTGGCTAAGTTGGTTGAATATCTGACTTCGGCTCAGGTCATAATCTCAGTTTGCGAGTTCAAACCCAGCATTGGGCTCTGTGCTGACAGCTCAGAGTCTGGAGCCTGCTTCAGATTGTGTCTCCCTCTCTCTCTCTGCCCCTCCCCGCTCTATCTCTCAGAAATAAATAAATGTTAAAAAAAAAAATGTCTTGTAGGAAGAAGATCATGTGGGGCTTAGAGTCCTCTCTGAGGAGCATGAATTTTATGCTGAGCATAATTGATATACAAAAGCCAGGAATGAGATTATAGTAGTGGACCAAGCAACTGAGTATAGAGAGACAGAGTGTTTGACATTTGAGATGGTGAAAAGTAGTTAGTGAAGGGACACATTTCAGAAGGTTATGGTATAAGACCGTGCCTAGGAATCAAAGGATAATTTATATTATTATTATTATTATTCAAAAAAAGATGTTGAATTACATGAAATACATTTTCAAAATTAAAAATAAAATAAAATAACAAAATAGAATAAAATAAAATAGTTCTTTAATGGTTAGGTAGAATTCTCTTGTGAAAGTATTTGAACATGGTACTTGTGTTTAGATGTAGCTCAATAATGCTTTGAATTTTGTGGCTATTAGTCTCTTTATGATTATTTCTGTATTTCTAGAATCAATTTACAAATTTATATTTTCTTAGAAATGTAGCCATAGCAAAAGAAACTATCAACAAGAGTAATTTTGATTTTTAGGTGTATTATTTTGCTTTCTAGGTGGTATCTTAAATTTCCAGGAATACTTGTTTTGACCTTTTTTCTATTTCAATAAGACCTAATTTCTAGTTTTGTTGAATTGTGATCAGAGAATATTGTCGATAACTTTCTACCTTGGGTATTTAATTATGTTCATCTGTGCACTATTACATGACCAATTATTAAGATTGTTTCATGAACTCTGTATTTTGGCTCAGAGTTCAACATGCAGTTAAAAACAAATACAGTAAAACCTTGGATTGTGAGCAACTTGGTCTGTGAGTGTTCTGCAAGACGAGCAAATATTTCTGATAAATTTTAACTTGACAAATGAGTGATGTCTTGTAATACGAGTAGTATGTGATGCCGAATGTCACATGATCACAACTCAGCCAATGGTTCTTGAAATTCCCTTTGATATACAAGTACTTTGGATTACAAGGATGTTTACATAATGAATTATGCTCACACACCAAGGTTTTACTGTATTTCTTTCTGTCTATGAATCTGCCATGTTTTTTACTTTATTCATGGAAACTCTATCTACCAAATCTCCTAGCCATATCTCTAGGTACATTCCCATTCTCTAAAGAAGAGGGTCAGATATAAGAATAGAATTGTCAGGTCCCTAGGGATACCAATTTCTTCCACGGGAAACAAAGAAAAAGCAGAGGGCACCCAGTCAATATGTTTACCAAGATCTAAAAGTATGCATGGAAAATCCAGATTTACATGACCAGATGTGTTCCTATATTGGATACTGCTCTTGAAATTTCTGTATCATCATGCCTTAGCATACTTAGCATATTCAGCTCTAAAAAAGAAACTAAGGTCCCTTTCTATGCACTATGTAGAAATATACCCATGAGAAATGTGGGAAAGCCAGGTAAAATGCAGTGTACATAATGGGTGTAAAAAAAAAGGAAGGAAAAACAAAGAATTGCTATTTGTAATAACTTGTATAAACATAATGAAATTCTGAAATGACCATTTGAACCACTGGGAATGGATGTGAAAAAGGGGAGAAATGTATACAGGAAATACTTTTTCTTGATTTACTGTTATACACATGAAAAAATTTTAAACAATATGAAATTTGCACCTAATTAAAAAATTTAATAAGTACATTAAAATCAACATCATAAAGAACTAATCGGTCCAAAAGAAAATGCACTTAAGGATTTCCTGGGATCCAAACAACCACAATTTGGGAAATTCCTATTTTGCTAATTTGTTTTTACAGCAATACATGGACTTGAAGAATATTCAAACAGTACAAAACTGAAAGCTAACTTTCTGTCATTTTGTCAGAAATATCTCTGTAAATAATACTAACTTTCTAGGTGTGTGTTTGTGTATGTGCTGTGCATGCATTGTGTGTGGGTACCTAAAACTTTTATAGGTTGGAATTGACAACACTTGGAATTCCTCTCATAATTTTTGGTCTGTACTGGTTTTCTACTTATAAAATAAATTTCAGTAATTTGTGTTTTCAAAAAGTATTATCACTTTAATCCAGTTTTTAGATGTGCTTTATAGATTTCTTTATGATAGACTTTTAAAGCCTTGTGCGTGATGATTTATCTATTTATTTTTTAAATCTCATCATGGTTTATTTCTGCTTTTTCTTCTTTTAGCTTAATAATCAGCAACCTTCCAGGTCACGACCTCATGGTTCATGGGCTCTGAGCTGGCAACATGGAGCCTGCTTGGGATTCTCTTTCTCCTCTTCTCTCTGCCCCTTCCCTCCTCATGATGTCTCTGTCTCTCTCAAATTAAATAACTAAACTTTTTAAAAAATCAGCAAGCATCCTTAAAGTGCATTTTCATAGCAATATGTTCAATAATATAGCTGCATAGATATTTACCAATTCTACTCTTTGTTTTTATTTTCTAATGTATTAATATCCACCACACCATTTGTTATTTATTTTTTCCTTAAATTTAATTGGTTGTTAGTTTCTTAAGATTTAATTCATTTGCTTGTGTTTCCAATTATAATTTTATCATCATTAAAGATATGAATTATTGTTTGTGACATTTTGTTATATTGTATCACAATTCACTTAGGAGAATAACTTTAAATTTTCCATATGGTTAAAATATTGACTTCCTCGTACTGTGTGTGTCAAATGATGATGTTATACTTTTTAAAATTTATTTATTTATATTTTTAATAGTTTATTGTCAAATTGGTTTCATATAACACCCAGTGCTTCTCCCCACGTGTCCCCCACCATGACCATCACCCCCCTCCCTCCCCCTCTTCCTTCAGTCCATGATTCGTTTTCAGTATTCAATAGTCTCCCATGATCTCTGTCCTTCACTCTCCCCAGCTCTCTTTCCCCCTTCCTCTCCCCATGGTCCCCTTCCAGGTTATACTTTTGACTTTGAAGAAGCTACCGAGGTTTTCTTTGTAGCCTACAACATTATTAACAGGATTCACTCTCTGCTTATAGTTTAAGATCTTTGATGTAAATATGTACTGAGGCCTTATAATTATAATCTTATAATTTTGCTTAATATTTCCTATTAGATTTTTCACAACCTGTAAAGTGGCTTTAAAAATTTGAACTTTAATTATAATTTTTTAATTCATATTTTGAGACAAAGAGAAAATTCCATGCTATAAATCATTAAATGAAAGCACCTGCTTTTTTAACAATTTGATCGTGGTGAGAACAAGCAGCACCTTGCCAGGGAGACAGATCACCATGTGCTTCAAGGGTAGAGAACACTATTCTGATACTGATTATATTCTCTCTTATGAAGTCCTTATTTTTGACCAAATCTTACCATCCAACTATACAACTACCAAAAAAAGTCTATGCTCTAACATATGATTAACTTACTTCAAATAATTATCAATAAAATATAATCTCAACAAAATGAGAACCCTAAAATTGAAGGGTTTGGGAATTTGCACTTGATTGTAACATAGTTGTATAAATGGCTGATCCTCCTTAACAAAGAGTTTAAGAAGATTGTGCATTCAGAATCATGAACTGAAATATACTGCAAATAGGACTAGCAATTTCAAAGCAGCCAAAGCTTCATTTTGAGTATGGATATCAGCAAAAGGACAGATGGTTAAAACTTTCAACCATACTGCCACTTACAGGGCATTATCTTTGACAATGACAGGCAGTATTACAAGAAATTTTACTCTTGCCTATTAGGTGAATGTTCTTTGTGTCAAAAAACTAAACTTCAGTTGGAGCAACATAGAAAAAGCCAATTCTAGGTCCTTTTTAAAAAATCAAGTAAATTAAGAAAATGAATGGCTATTGTATTTTCAGTCTGTGTAGGCAGTGGCTTGTAAAACAAGGTATTCCATATATCCAGTCAGGAGTACTGCAACTCTTGTTAAAACGGTTCTGCAATGATAAAGAACCAAGCCTGGTAAAAGACTTCTCATCAAATTATAAAATGTTAGATACAGTAGGAATACCAAAGATCACTTGAAATGTATTAGTTTATTGCAAGAAACAGATGGCATGTCTAAAATAGGATAATTCCAGCAGAGTTTTTAAAAGGCACTAATTGCAAAGACATGGGAAATATGTAGGGAAATGATGAGAAATGATGCAGTCAGTGCCTTGGGATTAGTAATAGTGAAATGAATTTACTACCCCTTAAGCCTGAAGGAATCAAGGGAGGAAGTAATGATGTGCGTGGGAAAGATGAAAACTTATAGAGAAGGTACCAACTTGGGAAGAGTTGTGAACTTAGCTGAGGAACATGGACTGCTTAATAGTAGCACAGGGAGGGAGCTAAGGAACTAAATTCCTAACTCCATTCTCTTCCCTTTTACCAGTCTCCTGCAAGGCCTCTCCACAGGCCAAACCCAACTGGGAATCAGAAAGCCAAGGGACCTATAGATGTTGTTTATACAAGTCAGTCTTCTAGGAAAAAGAGCAGAGTGCAGAGGCTGAAGGCATACCTAGAAAGGACAACAAAAGATGTACAACACATGACCCAGTGATCTAAACTTTTAGATGACTTTGAGCCAAGATGAGGAATTGACTTGCTCAGGTTCAACAAGCATGTTAGAGTTAGCACTAAAACCACAGACTCCTAATCTAGTTCCCATTTCATGTAAGTCAGCTGTGTCCCACTTCCAAAATCTCTTGCTGCAGAGCAACTATCATGATTGGAAAGGCTCTGATGAGGTTCCTGGATCAAAGGGGGTAAAGTACATACATGTAGCCCTTGCTCTCTTCATTCTGGGGTTCAGTCACTGTGTTACAAACCACCCCAAAAATCACAGCACTGAAAGGCAACTATTTTATTATGCTCATGGATTCTGTGAGTGAGAAATTTAGATATGAAGAAGCAGACATGACTTTTTTTTCTGATACCCAATATTTGGGGGCTATCTAAGAAGGCTTGGATGGCTATTTAATAGTGAAATGGCTGAGTGGATGCTATCATCTGAGGGCTTCCTCATTAATGTGCCTGCTGTTATGACCTGCAGGCTAGGCTGAGCTGAGACTAATGACCAGAGCATCTATACATGACCTCTCCATGAAGCTTCAGCTTCTAAGTGCAGGTGGATAGAGTCTGAGAGGGAGAGTCCTGACAGTGAAGATCCGGAGAGTGGGCTTTTCAAGAACCCAAAGCAAAAGCAGCCTTGCTTCTTGTGAACTAGCCTTGTAACGTACACTCTATCTTTTGTGCTAAATTCTTTGGTTTACAAATGAAAGGAGGAGAATTAAATACCAACTCTTGGTGGGGAATGTCAAGTTCACCTTGCAGAAGAGCATGCAGCCTGGAGATATTGTTGTGACCATTGAAGGAAAATATTATTTTCCACATCCCTCAAAGACAACATTTAGATAAAAGCAAAGAATGAGTTTAAAAGTATGAGTTGATACTGAATAAGAGATGAGAGTTGGGAGTCATCTGAAGAAAGAAACACCAAAAAAATTTTGGCAGAAAGAAACTGAAAAGGAGAGTAGTGATGGATGGAGTAGAGTACCTAACCCTACATCTAACATACGCATAAAAGATAAACTCACAAAGATGCTAATCTGCCTCTAGAAATGAAGAGAAGCACAGGACTTGGAAATGCCAGGTGTGATAGGAGTGTGGGATGTGCAAATAGGGATATTAACTTTCTGAACATGTAATTGTCAATGCTCCTGTCATGTTGTATAGAAAAATTCATGTAAAATAGTCATTTATGTGTCTGATCTTTAAAAAAAAGTCATGTTTTTGCCTCAGGAAATTGAGCAGCTATAGAACAAAGATTTTAAAACCCTGGCAGTTAGCTCCCTACACAATTACCTACAACAAACCATTTCAGGAAATATTGGAGTACGGAACATTTTTTCAATTTATTTGAATGGGCTACCATAAATCTGACGCTAAAACAAAGGAAAATATTACAACAAAAAGATTGAAGATCAATATCCTTAAGGAACATGGATACAAAAGTTCTTATTGTAACTAGGCAATTTAACCTAGAAATATGTAAAGAATATAATATATCATGAACAACTGGGGTCTAACTCAGGAAAGCAAAGTTAGTTCAATATTTTAAAATATCAATTAATATAATTTCCATAATGAGCAGAATTAAGGGGAAAAATCATGGTATCTCAAAAAAGCATTTGATAAAGCCTAACATCATTCATGATAAAGACCTCAACAGACTAGTTGTTGAATAATAATTTCTCAAACACAATAAAGAGATCTATGGGAAAAACCTCCATCAAGTACCCTGCTTTATATTGAAAGACTGAACATTCTACCCAGAAGATTGGAAAGGAGGCAAGTAGTGCCATTTTCAGTAGTCATATATAAGACTGTACTTGAAACTTTCCCACAATACGTCTGGGCACCAGAATATTCCTTGATGAAGTCCTACAACATTTAATAAAGAAATAACACCAACCTTTCCAGAAAATTGAAGATGTCTCATCTATAAGGCCAACCTTACTCTAATACCAAAACCAAACACATAATATTACAAACTAACATCGATCATAAGCATAGATGCAAACAAGTCATTTAAAAATTAACAAATTGAATCCAAGAACATATGAATATGATAATACATCATAATCTAGTCAGTTTTGTTCCAGTAATACAAGATTTGAAAGTCCATTAATGCAATGCACTGTGTTAAAAGAATAATAAAGAAAGAAAATATTGTCATCTTAATAGAGAAAAAGCATTACAAAAAAGTCAACATCCTATTCCTGATTAAAACTCTCAGCAAAGTGGGAATGGAAGGAAATTTCTTCAACCTTATTAAGGACATTCATAAAAAGCCTCAACTAAGACCATACTCACTGGTGAAAAACTGAATGTTTCCCCAAAGATTATGAACAAAAAACGAATTCCATTATCAGGACTTCTATTCAATAATGGTTCAATAGTGGAATGGAGGTTCTAGTGCAATAGTGCAAGGAAAAGAAGAAAAAGTCATCTAAGTTGGAAAGAAAGAAGTAAGACTGCTTTATTTGTAGAAGACATTGTGGTCTACAAAGAAAATCATATGGAATCTATAAAAAAGATACTAGAATTAATAAGCAATTTCATCAAGGATGCAGAATATAAGATTTATATCAGAAATCAATTAGATTTCTATAACCTAGCAATGAATTATCAAAAATTGATTTAAAATAATATCATTTAACAACAGCACCAACACAAAGTATTCTAAGGGGCATACATGACAAATATTGTGAAAGATTGGTTTACAAAGAAACTACAAAATCTTGCTGAGAGAAATTAAAGGAGATCCTAACACATGGAGAGAGATGCCATATTCATGGATCAGAACACACAATGGGTTTAAAGTGTCATTTCTCCAAATTGATCTATATATTTACCTCAATCTCACTCAAAATCCTAATAGGAATTTCATAGAAATTCACAAGCTGAATATGAAAATCACTTGGAAATGCAAAGGAAGAGCAAAGAACATCTTTACAACTCTTAAAAGAACAAATTTTGAGAATATACATTATCTCACATCAAGACTTTTTATAATGCTAGAGTAATCAAAACAGTTTGGTGTAGGGTCACAACAGACAACTCAAGCAAGAGAAAAGAAGAGTGTCAAAAAACTTGACAAAGTTACTCTACATTATAGAGTACAAAAGTAACAAAGTAACAGTTACATTGTAGTTGTGGTTTTATGGGTGCATGAATTGTCAAAACTTATCAATATGCATACTTTAAACACAGTTTATTGTATGATAATTATATCTCAATAAATTTGCTATAAAACATTATTAGTGACTGAAAAGGCAATGAAACACAGGGAGAAAATATTCCAAACACATGTATGTGGAAGAGGATTTGTAGTTAGAATATATTTAGCTTAAAAGTTTCATAGTTAAGAAAAAGAAGTCAAAAAAGATATTTTAAATGGGCAAATTTTAAACAGTATGTCATTTGTGGGTCCAGTTCCGGGTTCTCTGTTCTATTCCATTGGTCTATGTGTCTGTTTTTGTGCCAATACCATACTGTATCCGATGGAAAAAAGACTGCCTCTTTAGCAAGTGGTGCTGGGAGAACTGGACAGCAACATGCAGAAGGATGAAACTAGACCACTTTCTTACACCATACACAAAAATAAACTCAAAATGGCTGAAGGACCTGAATGTGAGACAGGAAACCATCAAAACCCTTGAGGAGAAAGTAGGAAAAAACCTCCTAGACCTCATCCGCAGCAATTTCCTACTCGACACATCACCAAAGGCAAGGAAAATGAAAGCAAAAATGAACTCTTGGGACTTCATCAAGATAAAAAGCTTCTGCACTGCAAAGGAAACAATCAAGAAAATTTGGCAATAGGCAATTGACAGAATGGGAAAAGATAGTTGCAAATCACATTTCAGAAAAAGGGCTAGTATCTAAAATCTACAAGGAACTCACCAAACTTCACATCCACAAAACAAATAACCCAGTGAAGA